>NC_045429.1:384583084-384937251 GCF_902635505.1 Sarcophilus harrisii | reverse complement strand
AGTCTCATGAAATCGTGATTCAATGCAGAAACTTACTGCTCAGGAAAATCAACTTGTTTTTCTGAGGTGGTAAGTCTGTTAAAGTGCTTAAGTGAGGTGCTTGGAAGGTTAAGTATAAGCACCCCTAAGTCCGTTTAAAAGTAAGGGAAAGATGCCTATGCAGTATAGAGAAAGGGGAAAATTTTGCCATGACTTCAATTATGTATTGTTTGTATTTCTGCCACACCTAAGTAATTACTATATTATATTCATAAGTTGATAAAAAAAAAAGTTGAAGGGACCCTTTCACAGATTAACAGGTTATCAGTTAACAGGAACAATGAAATTTAAAAAAAAACTTGGGAGGGGGGAGATATTTGAAGTGGGAGAAACTTTTCTCAGTAAGTTGGAAATTGGAGTAATGTATCACAGAGGAGGAGATAAGGACAACAGTCGAGAGAGAAGAGAAAATATGGAAGGAAGGGAAAAAATTAATTTTGAAACTTTTCATAAAGAAGAGGAAACTAGATGTTCTGAGGAGGAAACAGCTGGGTATCCTCCAAATGAAAACCTAAATCCACAAACGCTCTTATCTAATAAGGGTGTAAAAGAAGAGGGGGAAAAAGATTAAATACTGATGATTCCCTAGACAGAAGTACTGAGGCAGTGCTTCTGGTTATTCAAATGGGCACAAATGGTATTTCCAGAAGAAATCCATGAAGTGTTACCAAAGCTACAAATTTTAGACAATAAACTGAAGACAAGAGTGGCATTGGTTGTTTTCTTCACTACCATCATTTGGAAAGGGATGCATAAAACTTACCAATCAAATTAGATTCTTTAAAGATAGAGTAAGTAAGGTGGATAAAATAAAGATAGATGAATAGAGCACCAGCCCTGAAGTCAGGAGGGCCTGAGTTCCAATCTGACCTCAGACACTTAAACACTTCCTAGCTTGTGATCCTGGACAAGTCACAACTCCAATTACCTCAGCAAAAAAAAACAAAGAGAAAAGATAGGTGCAAACATAAGTAAGGGAATGAAGGAATGGAGTATGAAAGCAAGTCTTATGAAGATATCAGAAATGTCACATGAGAAAAAGATATCCCTTTTTCCTCCTATCTTGGAGGAAAGAAGGATCAAAGAAGAGAAAAGACCATTTCTTAGGGGGAAAAATGATTTTGGTGATATGTAAAAACAAGTCAATAAGCTTAATTCTCACCTGTTTTCTCTGCCAAGGAGAATTACTTTGAACGGAGGTGATATGCAAAATAAGTATGGAAAATTGTCAAAGAAGCATCCAAATTTACTTGATGAATTCAGTGCACCAGAAACAAAGAAAGCACATCTTTGTGAATGGAAAGAACCAGCGGGTGTAATTTCTGCTCTGCTTTCAATATTTGAAAAATAATAGAAATCAGGAGAGGCATAGTTCAGGACTAAAGAAGGACCAAAAAAATTCTTAATAGAATAGGTCCTGCAAACTCTAAACCAGCCAGTTTGACTAGAACTGGTTCTAGAAAAGGTCACTTTTTAAAAATGGTTAATGACTAGAAAAGGATGCTGTGATAAAAAGAGCCATCATGACCGCATCAAGAAAAGGTGGTCATGCCAAACTAACCTTTCCCCTTTATTGATATGGTTACCAAGTTCAAAGAAGTGTTGTAGGTATACAACCTTGTCAGTCTTTTTATACCTTATACTGCCGTCACCAGCCCAACCATATTCTGTGATACAGTGGCACTGGCCTTTATGCTCTTCCTCATCTCTCAACTTCAGGCATTTTCACTGGCTGTTGCCTATACCAGGAATTCTCTCTTTCTTCATTTCTACCTCCTGACTCCTTTGGCTTCCATCAAATTCCAGTTAAAATCTCACCTTCTACTGAAAGCCTTCTTGTGAAGTCATCCTTGACGCTAGTGCCTTTCCATTGTTGATTATCTCCAGTTTATCTTGTATATATCTTATTTGTTCACAGTCATTTTCATGTTTTCTCTCTGAAGGAGAATGAATTCACCATGAGCTTCTTGAGAACAAAGATTTCTTTTGCCTCTTTCTAGCCCCAGTGCTTAACACATTGGCTGGCACACAATAAATGATAAATAAATGTTTAGTGACTGATTGACTAAATATAACTACTACTTATAGCTAGTATATACTATACATATGCAGAACATTTCAAGTTTTGCAAAGTGCTTTACAAATATTACTTCATTTTTATCCTCACAACAGCTCTATATTATTCTTCCCATTTTATGTCTGAGGAAGCCCATGCAGATAGAAATTGACTCACACAGTCAGGAAGTATCTGAGGGCAGGATATGAATTCAGATCTCCTTACACTCTAGATCCAATGTTTCAGCAACACTATCACCTGTTGAATGAATGATTCTGTACACTGCTTGTATCCCACTGGAAATATGCAGATTTAGATATAGTTAGTAGCACAGCTGAAATTTGAACCTAGATCCTCTTAACTCTAAATCTTGCCCCACTTCTGCAATAATATTACTTCTCAGCCTGTAAAATTTTATATTCAATTCTTATTCAGATCTCTTTCAGTCTATTGTACCTGGCACAAGAACTCTTTGTAAAGCTAAGAGATGGAAATAAAAATTTGGTGAATGTCTTTACGGATTGCTGCTATAAGTCCTGCTGATATCTGTTATGAAGAAACTTTGTCAACTTTAAGATATGCTGAAAGGTAATTGTATAAATATTTATTATCTTTAGTGATTCCATATTTTTAAATCAAGCAGGTTCATAACAATATCACAACTCCTCAGTTTTTTCTTAGGGGAAAAGGTAGGATTATTAGAGTAAAAGGGAGAAGTAGAGCTGAGAAAAAGAAACAAGAATAGAGGTGATGGAGTTCTAGTGGCAGTCAGAGTTGTGGAAATTCCCTTTTGGTTGGCAGAAGTCCTTTGTGAAAGAATTCAGGAACCTGAAGAGTTTTAGGTGGCAAAAATGGAAATTTATTATTGGATGAGAAGTCAGCTTTGCTAGAAAAACTGACTTCTTCAGTGGCAAAGTCCTATTAAGGAAATGGAGGCTGGCATTGAGAATAGAATGTCTTCTCCGTCCTTCCCTACTCCAGATTTCTGCAAAGAAATGAGAGATCTGAAACTTATTTTATGAGTAGATCTTAGTGGGCCACTGGGGGCAGTTGGAGCTGATCAGATAAGGATCTCCCAACTGAAATTATTTTGAAGGCTTTTTCAGCCTGAATTTGAATGGAGATCCAGCTATCAGTGGAGGTGATTTGCCTTAGAAATGACCCAGCCTGAGAAGCTCTCTCACAGACTTCAGAGGGAGCCTGGGAGGATAGGAATCAAAGGGGACAGAATTTCAGAGTGTTAATTTTACAGATCAAAATGGAACACAGTTTCACATCCACATCAGAGGGAGATCTAGGACCAATCATTCTTTCATTATAGCTTGAGGGCCTCCATTTGGAAGGAGAAACATACTAAATTCTTTGAGAGTTACATAATGTTAAAAGTATTTTATGAGAAACATTTAATTCAGGAGCTGGCTGTCTTTCACCAATAACATGTCAGTAATATTCTTCTGGAATACTAGAGAATGGTAGTGCTAGGAAGGAGATGAATTGTTATTGAGTGTTGCAGGAGTGAGTAGTGTCAACCATTCTATGGAGACGTTGGATAGAGCTGTCTGCTGTCTTGGTGTGATAAATTGTTAAACCTAGAACTTGTTGATAATTTACTCTGTGGAAATACTGACTTCCTGCCATCTTTGGTATAACCCAATTATCCTCTAGAAGTCATGAAAATATTTTATCTTTAATCCCTCCTCTTACAATAAACCATATCTTAGGATATTTCAGAAACTATTGATTATTATAACATATTCTGTGGCAGTCTCTAAAATTGTTATTTCAACAAAAAAACTTTTACCAGTTCTTGAAAGTATCATAATTTGATCCAGTATATCAGGATTAGCAGCAGCTGACTCATTTATCATTAGAACTACATGGCTTGATACCTAAACCATGTAGAATGAAAACAGAAAAGGAAAATTATAGCCCAATCTCCTAATGAACATTGATACAAAAATCTTAAATAAAATATTAGCAAAAAGATTACAGAAAATCATCCACAGAATAACACACCATGACTAAGTAGAATTTATATCAGGAATGCAGGGCTGGTTCTATATTAGGAAAACTATTACCATAATTGACTGTATCAATAACAAACCATATGATTATCTCAATAGATGCAGAAAAAGCATTTGATAAAATCCAATACCCATTCCTATTAAAAACACGAAAGAGTATAAGAATAAATGGACTTTTCCTTAAAATAGTCAGTAGCATCTATTTAAAACCATCAGTAAGCATCATATGTAATGGTGATAAACTGGAACCATTCCCAGTAAAATCAGGAGTGAAACAAGGTTGCCCACTATCATCATTACCATTCAATGTTGTGTTAGAAATGCTAGCTTTGGCAATAAGAGATGAAAAAGAGATTAAAGAAATTAGAGTAGGTAATGAGGAAACCAAATTATCAATCTTTGCAGATGATATGATGGTATACTTAGAAAACCCAAGAGATTTTACTAAAAAGCTATTAGAAATAATCCACAACTTTAGCAAAGTTGCAGGATACAAAATAAATCCACATAAATCACCAGCATTTTTATACATCACTAACAAAATCCAACAGCAAGAGATAGAAAGAGAAATTCCATTTAAAATAACTATTGATAGTATAAAATATTTGGGAATCTATCTGCCAAGGGAAAGTCAGGAACTATATGAGAAAAATTACAAATCACTTTCCACACAAATAAAGTCAGATCTAAGCAATTAGAAAAATATTAAGTATTCTTGGATAGGTCGAGTGAATATAAGAAAGATGACAATACTCCCTAAAGTAATCGATTTAGTGCTATACCAATCAAGAAACTATTTTAATGACCTAGAAAAAATATCAACAAAATTCATCTGGAAGAACAAAAGGTCAAGAATTTCAAGGGAACTAATGGAAAAAAAATCAAATGAAGGTGGCCTAGCTGTCCCAGATCTAAAACTATATTATAAAGCAGTGGTCATCAAAACCATTAGGTATTGGCTAAGAAATAGACTAGTTGCTCAGTGGAATAGGTTAGGTTCAAAGGAGAAAATGGTCAATAACTTTAACAATCTAGTGTTTGACAAACCCCAAAACCCCAACTTTTGTGATAAGAATGCACTATTTGACAAAAACTGCTGGGAAAATTGAAAATTAGTATGGCAGAAACTAGGCATTGACCCACATTTAACATTGTACACCAAGATAAGATCAAAATGGGTTCATGATCTAGGAATAAAGAATGAGATTATAAATAAATTAGAACATAGGATAGTTTACCTCTTAGACCTGTGGAAGAGGAATGAATTTGTGACCAAAGACCAACTAGAGATCATTATTGATCACAAAATAGAAAATTTTTATTATATCGAGTTAAAAAGCTTTTGTACAACAAACTAATGCAGACAAGATTAGAAGGGAAGCAATAAACTGGGAAAACATCTTTACAGTTAAAGGTTCTGATAAAGGACTCATTTCCAAAATATAAAGAGAATTGATTCAAATTTATAAGAAATCAAGCCATTCTCCAATTGATAAATGATCAAAGTCTGTGAACAATTTTCAGATGATGAAATTGAAACTATTTCTATCCATATGAAAAAGTGTTCCAAATCATTATTGATCAGAGAAATGCAAATAAGACAACTCTGAGATACCACTACACACCTGTCAGATTGGCTAAGATGATAGGAAAAGATAATGATAAATATTGGAGGGGATGTGGGAAAACTGGGACACTGATGCATTGTTGGTGGAGTTGTGAATGGATCCAACCATTCTGCAGAGCAATTTGGAATTATGCTGAAAAAGTTATCCAACTGTGTATACCCTTTGATGCAGCAGTGTTACTACTGGGCTTATATCCCAAAGAGATACTAAATAAGGGAAAGGGACCTGTGTGTGCAAAAATGTTTGTGGCAGCCTTTTTTGTAGTGGCTTTTAAGAAACTGGAAATTGAATGGATACCCACCAATTGGAGAATGGCTAAATCAATTATGATATATGAATGTTATGGAATATTATTGGTCTGTAAGAAATGATCAGCAGCAAAAAGTTATCAAACTCTGCATACCCTTTGATCCAGCAGTGTTACTACTGGGTTTATATCCCAAAGAGATCATAAAGAAGGGAAAGGGACCTGTATGTGAATGAATGTTTGTGGCAGCCCTCTTTGTAGTGGCTAGAAACTGGAAACTGAGTGGATGCCCATCAGTTGGAGAATGGCTGAATAAATTGTGGTATATGAATATTATGGAATATTATTGTTCTGTAAGAAATGACCAACAGGATGATTTCAGAAAGGCCTGGAGAGACTTACACAAAGTAAAAAAGAATGGCTTGATTTCTTATAAATGATCATTATATACTTCAACAACAATACTATATGATGACCAGTTCTGATGGACCTGGCCATCCTCAGCAACGAGATCAACCAAATCATTTCTAATGGAGCAGTAATGAACTGAACTAGCTATACCCAGAAAAAGAACTCTGGGAGATGACTAAAAACCATTACATTGAATTCCCAATCCCTATATTTATGCCCACCTGCATTTTTGATTTCCTTCACAAGCTAATTGTACAATATTTCAGAGTCTGATTCTTTTTGTACAGCAAAATAACGTTTTGGTCACGTATACTTATTGTGTATCTAATTTATATTTTAATGTATTTAACATCTACTGGTCATCCTGTCTGGGGGAGGGGGTGGGGGGGTAAGAGGTGAAAAATTGGAACAAGAGGTTTGGCAATTGTTAATGCTGTAAAGTTACCCATGCATATATCCTGTAAATAAAAGGCTATTAAATTTAAAAAAATAACAAAAAATAAAATAAAATAAAATATATAACCATCTTTGTGCCATCTAGGGGAGAGGGTGGAGGGAAAGAGGGGAAAAGCTGGAACAGAAGTTTTTGCAAGGGTTGAAAAATTACCCATGCATATGTTTTGTCAATAAAAAAGTTATAATTAAAAAAATAAAATAAAATAAAAGAATCATGTAAATCCAATAAGTAAAATACAAAGCAGATCAATTATTTTTTGGGGGAAAAAAGGAACTTCATGGCTCATTGATTGGAGAAAGTGTTATTTATTTTAAAATCAGAGTTTAGAAATTGAAATTATAGAATACTGGGTCATACAGGAGAAAACAAAGGATATAAATAAGTTGGATTTTGAATACACAGAAGGTCTGTTTCTACCTACTGCTTGGAATCATTATTGAATGCTTTTATAAAAGAAGAGGATGTTTAAATGTGGTTTTTGTTTGTTTGTTTGTTTTGGTCTCTGCTTGAGAAAGAACTAAAAAGATCAAGAACGAAGCTGTGATAAATGTGAGCCCCAATGAGAAGCTGATAAAAGAACTGAAGGCAGAAAACAACAGACTCTTGTCCAAACTTGCTGGACTGGGAAATTACAATACAAGTAGGTATTATCAACTAAAACCACAGATCTCTGTTACAAAGATTAAAGGAAATAGAGGGAGCAAGTGATGGGAGGATGGTGTCAGAGGGAGGGAACCTACCTATTAAGCCCTGTTTGAAATCATTTAAGCAGGTAGGTTTGAGAGGTTTCCCCACGGGAGCTACTGAAGTAATGTCTGGTGGAAAAAAAAAATCAATAACCTTAAAGTAGACATAGGAACCAATAGCACAGGATTGGAATTAAGCCAACAGACCTTTGGTAGGCCACTGAAGTATGTTTCAATAAGAACCTTACATTTCATAACCCTGTCCTCAAATGGTAATAACACTCAGTGGGAATCTTCACGAATCACACTGTTAGACATACTAACCCTTTTCAGCTTTATATTCCTGTACTATCCATCTTAATAGATAACAGCCCACCCTACTTAGAAGAAGCCAATATTTTGAACTAGCAGCAACCTGCATATTGCCTCATGATGACTTCAAGAGCATGAATCTTGAAGGATAATTCACCTGGAAAAGTGTTCTTTTTCAAAGGACAAATATCTCTATTCCAAATTTCTTTAAAGGAAACAATTGGAAATCACTTCATAAACAGGGCTAAATAATAAAATAATAAAATCAATACACAATGAACATTTTTGGCCATTCTGTGGCTTAAAAGGCTCACAAAGTGGTTTGGATATTGAATAGAGAAATGCCACATTTAAAGTTCTCTTCATAGGACTGGTCAGTTCCAACCTGAGTGGATGAATGTGCTATATAAACAAATCCATTGGGATATTTTTTTAAAAAAATATAAGTAAGTGTATAATTTTGAAAGGCAATTGAATGCTATCATTCATTTACAAATGAACTCTCCTGATATCTTTCTGGAAGATAATGCATATTCTTATATGCATTATATTCACATACATATGTATATAGATATGAACAGATCTGTGTAGATATACAATACTCAATGTGTCTTGAAGTTTGGGTCAAGGTATTAAGGGAATAGTTTGTCCATAGTCTTTGGTGCTGTACACCTGATCTTTAAAATATCATCTTCCTTTTAGAGGAACTGGAGTATTTACTGGTCAGAAACCAATTGCATCTTCAGACTATACATATTACATGGGAACACCAATTGGAGGAAGCTCGGAAGGAATAGGAAGAACAATATAGTGCAATCACACAGGTGAACTTTCTTCTGACTCCTAAGGACTTTGAAATTAGTTGGTTTTTTACTTTTTGGCTTTATTTATTTATTTATTTTTACTTCTCACTTTCTTTCATGAAGCTAAAGAAGAGTCTTGTGTTAAATCAAAATTTTCTCACTCCCAGACTGGAGCAATCATGGTATATCTGCTTATTTTTTTAGTGACTAATTTAAATTCTTATGGAGTAGTAATTAAACATAATATGACATAATCCATGTTAATTGGTGGGTGGAGGAAGTAAAACCTAAAGTCTTTGCTCAATATACACTGAGAAAATACAGGATAAGGCAGCTAAGAGGGCACGATGGCAGGAGCACCAGACTTGCAGACTGAACAGATGCTCAGTTCATATGTGACTTCAGACACTCAGTAGCTATATGACCCTGAGCAAGCCACTTAACCTTGTTTCTCAATTTCCTTTTCTGTAAAATAAGCTAGAGAAGGAAATGGCAAACCACTCCAGTATTTTTGCCAAGAAAACTCAAAATGGGATCATAAAGAATCAGACATGATTGTAAATAGCTGAATAAGATGTGGAAAGAACCTTGAAGTTGGGAATCAATAGAATGAGGTCTTTAAACTATATTTGCCACAAAGTTATTTGGTGACTATATGGTTGTAGCAGGCAGAAGCTTGGTTCAATTTTTAAGAATCCTGGATTTGGATCTAGAGGCCCGAGTTCCAATGCTATTGTGAGCTTCTGGGCAATTGACTTAACTGCTCTAAACTTGCCACTATCTCCATCTAGAAATGTGGAATCAAGTTTCCACATGATTTAAATTAGATAATTTCTCATTTTCCTTCCTTTTTTTATCCATCATCCCAAATCAGTTCTCCTTTTCTGGAGCTGGTTTCCACTTCTGCTAAGGTGGTCGTTTTGATTAATTTCTAAGCAATGTGACCCCTAGGCAAGTCACTTAAGCCCATCATCTCTCAAAAAAAAAAGTTTTATTGGCTTTAAAAAACAAGCTCTAATTTCTAAACCATGTTCAGCTTGAAAGACAAATTGTCAAGGCTGTAGGAAATGCCAAGTTGGAGACAATAGGAAGGAGAAAGGAAAGTAGGTTTTTCTAAGGTTATGTGAAAAAATCTAATTTTGTATTTAGCTTGATGATCATCTAATATCCTTGAAAGGAATGAGCAACAAAGAGCCAGCCTATATCAGCAAAATTTAGTCTAAGGGGATAATTGGAGAAGAGGGAGAAAAATTCTGAGTAAACCAGAGTTAGCCCATAGCAGTAAATTTGGCTCCAACTTGCCTTCCCAAAATGTTTTCCTGTAACTCCCCCAGCAAGACTGAAAGCAGTAATAAAAGAAACAATAGAGAAGGAAAGGGCAAAGATTAATTGAAAGGAGTGAAAGAAGAAAGGAGTAGATTTGATTAAAGATTTAAAGAGAAGGATCAAAGACTGGAATAAAGAAGAGAGAAAACTGACAATGTCAGGAACTACTAAGATATAAAATAAGGGAAAAGGGAGAGCTCCTGACAAAAGGATTCTATTTTCAAGGTGATGCAGAGATTGAAGAATGTGTTGTAGGAGACCTGAAAAGAGGAGAGGTTTGGGGTAATGTGAGATAAGGCTGGAAAGGAAGGTTGGAAATAGATTATGGAAGGCCTTAAGGACCATGCTGAGGAGTTTGTATTTTATCCTCGAGGCAGTCGAAGTTCTTTGTCTTGTCATAAAAAAATTAGGTGATGACGTCTACATTATCACTCCATGCTATCCAATTTGATGAATTTCAGTATGCCAGCTGTGACCACCTAATCTCCACTTCTGATTGTCTGAAACAGGTAACATCTTGGAACTAACCCTAACTGGGTGGTTGGTTCCTAGTGATGAAAGCTGCACTTTGATGGAATGTGCATTTTTATCATGGTCAAAGAAAAAATGTCATTGCTTAGCATAATGCTGAGTTCCTTATCTAGTGAGATGCCATTTTTAAAAAGTCTTCCCCCTCTTTCTTGCCTTCTGGATTTGGTTATATTTTATTATTGTCCTATATTTTCTAAGGCAAATATATAAGGTAATTTTCAAGAGAAGGAGATAGAAAAGAAAGTCTGATTCTGATGTGTTCTTGATGGCACCACTAATGCTATTTTGTTTCTCGGAGCAGCAAATGATAAAGACTTTCTCTTATCTCTTCAATGTCAATGAGGACCCACAGCTCACAGGAGTTCTCAAACACTTCACTCAGTCTGGTATTTAACTTTATATTTTTCTGGTGGTACCCAATGTTCTTCATTATATTAATTATAAGTACATTTTTTCATCTAGTCGTTAGCTAAAATTCACTTCATTCCTATTGTTGCCATTTGTAAAACTTCAGGTCATTTGTGGTCCTTTTTTTTTTTTTGAAGTTTTATTGATGTGCCTTGTTTTAATTTTAAATATATTACATGGACCCACACTTAACACCGTATACCAAGATAAGATCAAAATGGGTCCATGATTTAGACATAAAAAACGAGATTATAAACAAATTGGAGGAACATAGGATAGTTTATCTCTCAGACTTGTGGAAGAGGAAGAAATTTGTGACTAAAAGATTCAGGACCATTATTGATCAAAAATAGAAAATTTTGATTACATCAAATTAAAAAAGCTTCTGTACAAACAAAACTAATGTAAACAAGATTAGAAGGGAAGTAAAAAACTGGAAAACATCTTCCAGTTAAAGGTTCTGATAAAGGCCCATTTCCAAAATATAGAGAACTGACTCTAATTTATAAAGAAACCAAGCCATTCTCCAATTGATAAATGGTCAGTTGAATGAACAACAATTTTCAGATGATGAAATTGAAACTATTACCACTTCATATGGAAAGAGGTTCAAATCACTATTGATCAGAGAAATGCAAATTAAGACAACTCTGAGATTCACTACACACCTGTCAGATTGGCTAAGATGACAGGAAAAAATAATGATGATTGTTGGAGAGGATGTGGGAAAACTGGGACACTGATACATTGTTGGTGGAGTTGTGAAGCAATCCATTCTGGAGAGCAATCTGGAATTATGCCCAAAAAGTTATCAAACTGTGCATACCCTTTGACCCAGCAGTGTTACTACTGGGCTTATACCCCAAGGAGATACTAAAGAAGGGAAAGGGACCAGTATGTGCCAAAATGTTTGTGGCAGCCCTGTTTGTAGTGGCTAGAAACTGGAAACTGAGTGGATGCCCATCAGCTGGGGAATGGTTGGGTAAATTGTGGTATATGAATGTTATGGAATATTATTGTTCTGTAAGAAATGACCAGCAAGATGAATACAGAGAAGCTTGGAGAGAATTACATGAACTGATGCTAAGTGAAATGAGCAGAATCAAGAGATCATTATATATGTCAACAACGATACTGTATGAAGATGTATTCTGATGGAAGTGGATTTCTTTGACAAAGAGACCTAATTCAGTTTCAATTGATCAATGATGGACAGAAGCAAGCACCCAAAGAAAAACACTGGGAAATGAATGTAAACTCTTTGCATTTTTGTTTTTCTTCCCGGTTAGTTTTTACCTTCTGAATCCAATTTCCCTGTGCAACAAGAAAACTGTTTGGATCTGCACATACATTGTATCTAGGATATACTAGACATATTCAAATATATAGGACTGCTTGCCATCTAGGGGAAGGGGTGGAGGGTAGGAGGGAAAAATCGGAACAGAAGTGAGTGCAAGGGATAATGGTGTAAAAAAAAAATTACCCTGGCATGGATTCTGTCAATAAAAAGTTACTATAATAAAAAAATTTTTAAATATATTTACAGATTACCTCCCCTCCATGAGTCATTGTTGTTATATCTCTAAAAGTTCCTTGTTTTATAATGTTAGAAATAACGGAAAAGGGGGCTGGAACCAATCTGTGGAAGGTCATTTGTACCAAGTTTATGCCTATGTGTATTTGACACTGTTGCCAAAATAATCTTTTCATAATACAGGTCTCATTTAAAAACCTTAGGTAGTTTTATTTATTTTTATTTTTTATTTTTGCAAGATAATTGGGTTTAAATGACTTGCCCAGGATCACATAGCTAGTAAATGTTAAGTGTCTGAAGTCACATTTGAACTCAAGTCCTCCTGTCCTCAGGGCCAGTGTTCTATCCACTGCACTATCTAGCAGTTCACTTTTCCATTATTTCTCATTGTTCTCATTCACATACTCAGGCAAAATGGATTCTCCTTAAAATTAATATTCCATTTTCATACTTCATTTATTAAACATGATGAAGGGGAAGTCTATAAATCAAGCACTAAACTCACTGATGAAAAATAAAATGAGCAGAACCAGGAGAACAAGGTATATCATAACACTAAACATAATAAGAAACTTTGAGAAATGTGTAGTCAATACATTTATGATATTAGAGGACCAATGATAAAACATGCTATCCATTACAGAGAGGTGATGATATAAGGTGTAGAATGAGAAATATAGAAATAAAATAGAAGAGGACCCAGGATAGGATTCTGACTAACATCCATGCTTAGGGACAAGAAAGATGGTGCTGAATCAGCAAAGGAAACTGAAAGGGAGTTGTGTAGGTAAAAGGAGAACCAAGAGCATAAATGGAGTCAAGGGAAGATAATAACCAGGAGAAATGTGGGGTTAGTAATTTGAAGAGCTAAAAAAAGGGGGGGGGATTATGAAGAGGGGGAAAGCCTACTGATTTTGGTGTTTATGTTTTTGTTTTGAAGCCAGATTATCAGATGTTAAGACTGGTTGATGGAGAAGTATGGGAAGTAAGTGGACAGCTCTTTCTAGGTACTTGGCAATGATATGAAGGATAAATAGGATAATAGTTTGAATTAGTGACTAAATTAAAGAGAAGGATTTTTTAAAATAGGTTTTTATTTTTCAAAATACATGCAAAGATAGTTTCAACATTCACCCTTACAAAATCCTGTGTTTCAAATTTTTCTCCCTCTCTCTTCCCCTCCCCGCAGACAGCAAATAATCCAATATATGTTAAACATGTGCAATTCTTCTAAATATATTTTCACATTTATCATTCTTCACAAGAAAAATCAGATCAAAAGGGGGAAAAAATGAGAAAGAAAAAACAAGCAAGCAAACAACAAAAAAAAGATGACACTTGTGGTTGCTGTGTACAGTGTTCTCTTGGTTCTACTTTAAGTGAAGGATTTTTAAAAGTAGAAGAGACCTAACATGTTTGTAGTCAGTAGAGAAGAAAACAGTGAAACAGGAGAGATTGGAGGAAATGATGGAGAGGGCAGGCTTCCAGAAAAGATGGGAGAAAAAGAGAACAAAGACAGAAGTAGAAATTTTGACCTTGTCCTTGACAAAGAGAAAGACCATTTCTCAGACAGGAGCAAAGTGTGGAGGGATAAGAAAGATACCATGAGGCAGAATGTGGTGGACTTAAACCAGAAGGGATTAAAGTTCCCATATTGATTGATATTGGCATCTGGCTGTGAGTGGCTGCTATGCTTCTTGCCTGAGGAAGCTAGATAGACCTAATAAAAACAACAACAACAACAACAAAAACCTAAAAAATCTACAAGATAAAAGAATAAGTAGGAAAAAAAGTGCTAAACTAAGCCACTTGGGTTTTCTTTTAACTTTTGAAAAATATTATTGACAGACTTTGTTTAAGCACATTCTACAAACTTCCAGTGCAACACCCACTGTTTCCCAACAATTTACATCTTGAAAAGAACACCATAACATATCATGGATATAAATCTTATTCCTTAGCAGTTCAGTTCACAATAAACTGTAAGAGTTTGTTTTATGACAACAAACCAAGCCTCTAATCGTTCTTTTTAAATGCCACCACTTGTTTGAGTATTGTTGCTATTTTAAAATGTCTTCCTTCACGCAGTTGTGCTAATTGTATTGTTCTTTTGGTTCTGCTTTATTTCCTGTCACTTTTTAAATGGGATGTTGTCATATTTTTCAGGTTCTTCTGATGTTGGTCAAGCACCTTCAAATAAAATTATCCTTCAAGGATTGGGGTAAGTTTCTGTGAATCTGTACCTTTGTTCAGCACCAGAATTATTCCTCAGCTTAGATGAGGGCTCTGAGAAGTTTCCTGTCAATCTCCCTACCCTCAAGCAAGGTCCTCTGAGATATCACTGTGCAAGTAAGTTTATGCCAGGACAGTGGGTATTGATAGTTCCTACCCAGCTAAAAAGACTTTGAATATTAATGTTGAGGTTGGGAAGGGGACGCCAAAAGTTTGGGGTTATACATTGGTATTGTGAGGTGTCTCAAAAGAATTTGAGGCTTGATCCCATTTCTTACTCAAGCGGCAAATTATTGTAATTGTAATGCTATTATAAGCGGACTGAATTCCAAAAGAAATTAGTAAAGTCCTAGGAGAGAGGAGACCCCTTTATCTAGCTTTCTATCATTGATATGCTAATTCTATGGCCTAGAGGAGTGGTCTTCAGAATTTGGTCATCACTGACCAACAGATTATCTATCTGACAATCAGCAATGAACTGAGGAATGGCTTTGAAATTTAGTTTTTACTGACCAGATTATTAGTCAGCAATGAACTGAGGAGTGGTCTATTCATTACTGTCTTAGGAGGTTGATCTGTGGGACTATCCTGAGGTCAGAAGCTACCTGACTGAGGAATGGTCTTCAGAGTCAGACAGATTTGGGCATGGGAGTTTCCTGAGGCAGATTCCAAAGCCAGAAGATTTAGGATTTACTAACTTATTGTTCGAAGCCCTTCTAAAATCAGGGGACCACAAAATCATATTACATCACTTACTCTGAGACAGACTAAATTTTGTTGAGAATAGAAATATCAAAGCAAGGAGAGTATAGAATTAGCCTTGAAGCCAGGAAGACCATCTCTGTCACATATTGGCTTGACCCTGGACAAGTCATTGAAGACCTCAGTTGTCTGGCATCTCCTTGCTAAGTAGCAAAGGAGATGCAAACCTATATGAGTAGAAGGAATTTCTTAATCTGGAAGTTCCCCATGATGAGGTCCTGAGTGCAGTTGACAAAGAAAGAATGAAATATCGATGGAATTCCTCCCTGGGGCAGGGCACTGATAGGAATCAGGTTAGCTTTGTGGTCCCACTCTCTGTAGAAGTTCTACCCCCACCAACTCTCGTGAGTAGCCCCACTGTATCCCATCAGAAATCCCAGGCATGTCCCTGAGACTAAATTTCCCCTATAAACCTGCCTGTGGCCCTCCCCATTTTTGCTGAACCCCTTTGGGTCAATTCCCTAGGGTGCTCTGCCTCATGTGTCTCTTCACTCCCAATTATGCCTTTTTGTGTTTTCCTACTTTTAGCCAACCAACTCTTTTAGGATGCTTCCAGCTAAAGGCACGCTCCAACCTCAAGGGATGTTTCCTTTCTCTTGGCTAGTTTTGAATTCCCCTAGGGAACTTGTCTTTTCATCATTAAGTATTAAAACCCCTTACCATGCTGTGTGCTCTCCCAACTCTATTTCATATTTAGATACCCTTCTGGTCTCTAGTATATCTCTTTATTTTGTCTCCTAAATCACATTATCTGGTGCCTGAGCCTACAATCACATCATTCAGCTCCTCAGCCACATCATTTGTGCCACTGAAATTATGGGCCTGATTTCTCTTTCTTTCCTTTTTTCTCAACACTGGAAATTCTCTATTCTATAGGTAGTATCTGTTTATACTGTTCTTTGTAATACATATCATTCTGTGTGTGCAAGCGTTAGTCTTTACCTTCAGTAATCACAGAATAAATACAGTTATAAGCAAGTGAGTGATATAACAGATGGAAGATCGGACCTGGAGTCGGGGAGATCTGAGTTCAACTTTGGTCTCAGACACGTTCTAGCTTTGTGACCCTGGGTAAGTCACTTACCCCACCCCCCTCTCTCTCTCCCTCTCTCCCTCTCTGTCTTTTTCTTTATGTCTGTCTTTCTGTCTTTCCTTTCTCCATCTCTCTGTGTCTTTCTCTGTCTCTCTCTCCTTCAGTTCCCTTATTAGTAAAATGAGGATGAGAATAGCACTTATCTCCCACAGCTGTGAGCACAAAATGAAATAATATCTGTGAGGAATAGAATGGAAAAGAAAGATCTTCCTTCTTTTGTAACAACTTACTAGTGACCCCTGAACCTTCTGTCTTTGCAGAATTTCTGATAAACACGCCACGTTCACCAACATGGATGGAGAAGTCACAGTGACACCACAGAGCAAGTGCAGAGTCATTGTCAACGGTGTGCCCACAGCCACAGAGACAAAGCTGCAGCATCTGGTAACCTAACCATCTGCACCTTAATAAATAAATGAACAAACAAGCAGATAGATAAATAAATGAATAGGTAAAATAGACCCAAATATATATGGGTCCAGTTTAATCTGTTTTCTGTGTCCCCTTCCCCCCCAAGAAGAGAAGCAGCAGCTTCAGGATTTGCAAAGCACATTGCAAATTTTATCTCACTTTATTTTCCCAATAACCTTGGGAGGTAGACACCCATTTTACATAGGAGAAAACTAAGACTGAGAGAAGTTAAGTAACTCGCCAGGAGTTACTTAACCAGCTAATAATGTGTCTGAGGCTAGATTTGAACTCAAGTTTTCCTCGCTCCAAGTTCAGTACTATCCACTGTGCCAGCTGGCTTCCCTGCATACATGACTTCATCTCTCTGGGATTTCTGCTTTAGATATATTATCTTTTAGGTATACTTTTAGACATTATTTAGATTTATTATTATTAGGCATATCATTTTTTGCTACTTAGACTCTTTAGGGTGGGTGGTGATGTAAGCTGCCTTTCATATATGAGACACCTCTGAGGGTCAGGGAAATGAAGTGACTCAGTGGTAACTAGTGTATCTCCTGCACAAACTAGAAATTGTTACTGTCTCTTTAAGAGAACTTGGAGCTTGACCAACTAGAGTTTAACTGTCTTGTTTGAGGAACTTGTAGGAGACCAGAAATTTTAACTACAGTTTTAGAGCAATTCTTCGTTTTTTGTGTGTTGGGGACCTCTTTGGCAATCCCCTTTAGAATAATGTTTAGATGCATAATATAAAATGGAAATGAGAAGTCAAAAGATGGTAGAGGTAACTGACTTTTCTCACAGAGAAAACATTGTAAATGTTTTATACTGTTATTTCTTATGTTATTAATGAATTACATAGCTAGCAACTTTGATATTTGCTTACGCCTAGTAGACTAAAGATTTTTATATGTAGTGAAAATGAAAAAGAAAAACAGCTTATGAGAAAAGAGGTTTTTCCAGTTTGCTAAATAATAAGCCAGAGTGGAGGCTCTGAGCTAACTGTTTAAATAAGATAGATGTAATCTTTAGTCCTTACTAAGGGAATATCCAAATGTCCTTATATTAACATAGAACTTGGGAGTGATGAGAATAAAAATAATAGCAAGTCAACAATTAGGTTGAGAAGAAATGACATCTCATGTAAGGTACATGTACAACTAGTAAGTGACGGAGTTGGGACTCAAATTCAAATTTTCTTTCCTTTTTTTTTTTTTTTTTTTTTTAATTTTTGCTGAGGCAATTGGGGTTAAGTGACTTATCCAGGATCACATAGCTAGGAAGTGTTAAATGTCTGAGACCACATTTGAATTCCCATCTTCCAGACTTTGGGGCTGGGGCTCTATCCACTGTACCACCCAGCTGTCCCAAATTTAAATCTTCTTGACCTTTTCTATCACTCTTAACTTATAAGGATTTAATTTTGTAAAAGTATTTTAACCTGTTCTTTGATCTTGGAGTATTTAGCAAAGGAAGATTTTAACCATATGAGAATTAATTTTATTCTTATGAAATATACTTCGTGAATTTCATAACAAATTCTTAAATAGGGTGTGAGAATTGTTTGCAGTCTTAAGGGAAGAGAGGAGAAAGGGAGGGAAAGAATTTGGAATTCAAAACTTTAAAATAATCTAATAAAAAGAATTGTTTTAATATGTAATTGGGAAAAAATGAAAATGATATTTTAAATGGGGTGAGACACCAGTAGTGGTGGCATCCTACAATATCCATTGTAGACCTGATATAAATGAGGAAGTATGTTTTTCCCTCATCGCTACTCTTTAGGTAATCTTGGATAATGGCAGGGTACCAGCTGAATTTCATTTTCTTTAGCTGTTAAGTAAAAATAATTAGCACGTAGGCACTTAATATATCCTCTTTGTTAATTATTCAATTGATGATCATTTATTAAGCACCAACTATGTGCCTAAGCACTGGAGATACAAAAAAAGGAAGATGACAGACCCTGCCCTCAATGAACTCATCTCTAAAACAAGCAAAGAAATATATATTAAACAAGGTATATCCATGGATAAATAGGAAATAATTAACAGAAAGCATTCAAATAGAAGATATGATTTTAGATGGGACTTGAAAGAAGCCAGGGAAGCCTGGAAGTGGAAATGAGGAATACATTTTAAGCAGAGGGGCAGTCAAAAGAAAATTCCCAGAGTCCTAAAATGGAGTGTGTTGTTCATGGAGCAGCAAGGAAGCCAGCACCACTGGATCAAAGAGAATATGGCAGGCAGTAAGGTATAAGAAGACTGGAAATGTAGGAGAGGATTCAGTTTTCAAGGGCTTTGAATGCCAAACAGAAGATTTTGTATTCAATTTTTGGAGACAAGAGGAAGTCACTGGATTTTATTCAAAAGGTTAATGACATGATCAGTTATTTGCTTTTGGAAAGTTACCTTAGTGGCTGAATGGAGGATGGAATGGAGTGGGGAGAAGTTTGAGCCAGCAGACCCACCAACAGGGCTGTTGTAATAGTCCATGTGTAAGGTGGCAATGGAGGAGAGAAGGAGACTTAGAAGAGAGATGTTGCAAAGGTAAAGTCAACAGGCTGTGGCAACAGTATGCACATGGTGGGTGAGACAGAGAGATGAATCTGGAATGATCTATGTTGTGAACCTGGGGGACTGGGAGGATGGTGTTGCCCTCTATAGTAATAGATTGGAAGGTAAGAGGGGAAAGTGATTTAAGGAAAAAGGAAATGAGTTTGATCTGGACATTTGAATTTCCATATATTTACTGGACATTCAGTTCAAGATTTCTGAAACACAGTTGGAGATGTGAAAATGAAGATCCAGCAGAGAATTAACAGAGAAATGATGATCATTAAATCCACAGGAAATAAAGAAGTCACCAAATAAAGTAGGAGATGGAGAAGAGAATTCTGAGGGACACCTGATTAGAGGGCATGATCTGAAGTAGAATTCAAGCAAAGAAACGGAATGGGTGGCTGGACCAAATAGGAAGAGAACCAGGAGAGAGCAGAGAGAATTAAGTGTAGAGAGAGTGATTAAGTGTCACAGGCTGCAGAGAGAGCAAGGGAATGAGTCCATTGGATTTGGCGACTAAGAAACCATTAGTAACTTTGGAGAGAACAGAGAACAGTGATAAGATCAAAAACTGTTTTGTGAATGGTTAAGAGAAATCAAGAGAAACACAATGAAGTAATAGAGCATTGAAAGAAGACTGGAGTTGTAGCTCTGCATTTCCTGTCCCCTCGTTGCAAGACTCTTTGTGTATCATTTTGTCTCTCTGGGTCTGTTTCCTCACTTGCAAAATTAGGGCATTGAATTAGATGCACTTGAAATTCCTTCCAACTCAAAAGTTTTGTGATACTTCATATCAAAGATGTGATGTCTTTCAAGGGAGTGTGGGGGCAAGAGGAGATTCTAAAAAGTGCTTTGTAAAACTTTTAAGTGCTGTTCAAATGTAAGTTATTTTCAGAACCACAAATTCTTTGGGGATTATGGAGCACAATCTTATAAAGGTGTTACTTGACTTACTGTTCCTTAGTATCCTTGTTATTATCCTTTTAGTTTGTGGGAAGATTGTCCCTATTCTCACTGCCTTTTAAGTTGTGATTTAGCCCTGAAGTATTTTGTTTTCACTTCCAGTCATATAGGTGATCTCTGTCTCTGTTTTCTCTATGTATGTATATACAGACACATACATGTATATATACATTCACATGTGTGTATATATGAGACAAGACTTCCTGGTCCTCCTTGTTCTACTGCTAGTTCTCTATCCATTATTGTACTCTCCCTCCCATCTTCACATCCTTTGTAACTCTGGATAAATTACTTGGTGTTTCAATGTTCTGATCAGTTTCTAAGAATATAAATCACAAGAAAGGTGCCAATTTACTCTATTAGAAGGTGTTTCTCTTTCTGGGAATTCTCTATATCTATAAAATCAGGACTTTCATCCCTATTCCTATACCTTAAGACTTATACCCCCTCCAAGTCAGTGGCAGAATTATAATTCCTTCTCAAAATAGTTATATTTACTATCAAACATGTTGGGATTCTTTAAGCCAGTTTGTTTTCCCTAGGACCGAGTTATTTTGGGATCCAACAGTGCCTTTCTCTACATTGGATTTCCTTCTGAACGTAGCAGTGAAGATTTGGCCAGGTTTGATTATGACTTTTTTCAATCTGAACTTGCAGCAGCAGAGGGAGTTAGTGTAGACAAACTTAGTAAGCATAACCCACATGTGTTATTTTTGATGTTTTCAGTGCACTGACTTACTTGATTGCCTTTGTTACAAGTGTCATTATCTCTTTCCAAAAATTGTCATTTCCATTGTGTTTCTCCTAGAATGGAGGTAGATTTGCACACCATTCATAGACTCTTTAGATTTAATGATGTTCAGGAATTTGGATGAGAGAAAAATTACATCTTCACCTCCATTAACTTTTAGTTTCTTTCTAATCCCATGTATTACATTTTGTACATTTAAAAACATGATTCTGAGAAATGGTCCATAGTGTTGATATAATTCAACTTTCTTTTTATAAATGAAGAAATGGAGGTTCTGAAAAGTTAAGTGAGTTGTCTAAGAACACCAGGACTTGAACATATATTCTTACTTCAAATTCAGTATTTTTTATATTATATTATAGCTGCCTCTCCTTCATAAAAGGGGACAAACATCCTTAAAATTTGCCTGGTAAAATGGTAATACCTATGGTCATAGGTAATAGAGATAAGATGCTTATCAGATAAAATTCATAAGTCATCCTTAGTAATTTCTTCCTCCTACCTCCAAATGTTTTTCTTTGGCATCTTTGTTGATTAAGGAGTACCTAGCAGAGAATCTCTCAGTTGGCAGGTATTCTTGGCATACATGGAATGAATGAAAAAGTCTTTTGAAGTTGGATGTTTGCTAAATAAAAGTTCATTGACTTCTGGGAGCCAAGATGATGGAGTAAGCAGTAAGTTGACATAACTCTCCCATATTTACCTCCAAACAACCATAAAATTATATCCTGAAACAAATCCTGGAACAACAGAACCAGCACAAAGACAGGATGAAACGATGTAAAGCTCATTACCTTTCCTTGCTGAGTCCTCTTCTCTGACTTAGGCCTATGACTGGTGTCTCTTTGGACACATGTTGATAGCATGACTCAGCAAAGAACTTAAAAGTTCTCTGTTCTGAAACCAAAGGGGAAGAAGAGCCTTCCAGCCAGGAAAGCCCCAGCAGGGCTTCCCTGCAGATGACCTTTGTATCCTGAAAAGAAGAGCTTAAGGAGCAGCTCCTCCCTCATCACTGAGAATTCTTCAGGAACAAATGGAGCTTCCCTATGCACATGTGGACCTATGCTCAACAGCAGCACAAATACAGGCAGCTTGTAGGAAAAGTATAATATTCTCTCCAGATTGTGCTCTGGAACTGTCCCCAGCAATCAGAAGAAAGAGTCTTCCTTCAAGGGATTGTGGAAGCCAAGTTTTCCAGTTCCCCCTACTCTAACAATTCGGACAACTTTTTCCAAACAGAAAGCAGTCCCCTGGAAGTCCCTAAAACCATATCAGAGGGCCACTCCTTATTGATATCCTCCATCTCTATATTCTATGGCAGCCGGCAGATGGTAACAGGTTTTGGCCGTAGTCAGGAGTGGACAGTACTGAGCACAGATGAACTTCTTACCAGTTATCTATTTATAGCACCAAAAGAATGGCAGCAATCCTGATCTCAGACAAAGTAAAAGCAAAAATAGACCCAATTAAAAAAGAGAAGAGAAGGAAACTATCTGGCTAAAAGATACTAAACAACGAAGCTATATCATTACTAAACATATGTGCATCAATTGGTATAGCATTCAAATTCTTCTTTAAAATATATTTTATATTATATTATTTATTATACATTATGTATTATATATGTATTATGTACATATTATGCATATTTACATTATAAATATTTACTTAATGGTATTTTAAATTTATTTTCCCAAATACATGCAGCAAGCAATCCAATATAGATTAGACATGTACAATTCTTATAAAAATATTTCCACGTTCGTCATGTTACACAAGACAAACCAGATAAAAAGGGGAAAAAAAATGGAAACAACAACAACAAAAAGATAAATACTAAGCTATGTTAACAATTATGTTCACATAAATAATTTATTCAGTTATTCCCCAACTGATGGGTATCTCCTCAATTTCCAGTTCCTTGCCACTACAGAAAGAGCTAGCACCCAAATTCTTTTTTTTCTTATATTTAAAAAATTAATAATAGTTTTTTATTTTCAAAATAAATGCAAAATTAGTTTTCAACATTCACTCTTGCAAAATCTTGTTCCAAATTTTTCTGCCTTCTTTCCCTCCATTCTCCTTTCCTAGATACCAAATAATCCAATATAGTTTAAACTTGTGCAATTCTTCTAAACATATTTCCACATTTATGATGTTAACATATAAATTCTTAAAGAAGTTAAATGAGTTATAGGAAAAAATGGATAAGATAGAAATTGTAAAAAAAAATTTTTTTAAACTATTGCGCTAATAAAATGAATCTAGGAGCTGTTTTTATGAAGGGAAAATAGAAATTTAAGCTATGGCTTAATTTGATTCAAAAAAAGAAGAAAACCAAATATCCAGTATCAAAAATGAAAAAGTTAAAATCACCAGTGAAGCAGAAATTAAACCATTAGAAACTGATTTGCTCAATTATATGCCAATAAATCTGACAATTTAAGTAAAATTGATAAATATTTATGAAAATATAAAGTATCCATATTAAGAGATTAGGAAATAGAATGCCCAAATAACCCTATTTTAGAAAAAGAAATTGAATTTTAAACAAAATACTAGCAAGGTAATTACATAGCAATATATCATCAGGATTATATACTCTGACCAGGTGGGATTTATTCTGGAATACAGGGTTGATTCAATATTAGGAAAACTATCAACATTAATTGATCATATCAATAACATATATGAATAGTTTACAGATAAAGAAATCAAAGGTTATCTATAGGTATATGAAGACGTGTTCTAAATCATTTTGATTAAAGAAATACAAATTAAAACAGCGCTTGAGGAAAATCTCACACCTATCAAATTGGTAAATATGACAAAAAAAGAAAATGATAAATATTGGAGAGGCTGTGGGAGAATTGGGACACCATTGAACTGCTAGTGGAGTTGTGAATTGATCCAACCATTCTGGAGAACAATTTGCAGCTATGCCCATAAAAGCAACCAAACTGTCTATAATCTTTAGTCCAGCAATATCACTATCAGGTCTTTAACCCAAAGAGATCATAAAAAAGGGGAAAGTACCCTACATATGCAAAAATGTTGATAGTGGCCCTTTTAATTGTGGTAAAATATTGGAAACTGAGGAAATGCCCATTAATTAGGGAATGGCTGAAGAAATGGTACATGAATATAATGGAATATTGTGGTGACATAAGAAATAATGAACAGGCAGATTTCAGAAAACCTGAAAAGACTTGTGTGAGCTGATTGATACCAAGTGAAATGTGCATTGGACCTAGTATTAGCAACATTATGTGATAATCAACTATGAATAACTCATCTCTTTTCAGCAACACGATGCTCTAAAACAGGTACAAAGGACTAAGAAGGAATGCTTTGAGTTGAATTGAGTTTGAATCGTGTTTCAGAAAGTTACTAGTTGAGTAGCCTTGGACCAGTCACTTAGCCTTGATCAGTTTCAGTCTCATGTATAAAATGAGGGAGTTTGAATCTGATTGTTTCTAAGATCTCTTTCTGCCTCTAAATCTGTAATTCTAAGAAATCCACATAGATTCCTCTCTCCAGAAAGAAAACAATCCAAAATTACAGTGAGTGGAGTGAACTAAGCATGAAGCAATATTTTAAATTTAAGCAGACTCCTCAGAGATTCATAATGTCTACCCCTTAAATAAAGACTGTGTCATGACTGCTCCCTTAGTAGAAGCATGGAATCACCAGAGGTTCAATAGGACTGTGAATAAATAACTCCTAAGGCTCTTAAACCAGAGCTAGGGAGGCTAAGGCTGGGAGATGGCTTGAATTCAGGTGGTCTGAGCAGCAGCAGGGCTGAGACCCCAGCAGGTAAGGAGAGAGCCACCAGCTGGCTGCCCCTTAGTGAACTGGCTGAGATCAAAGAGTTGGGTCCAGCCTGGGTAAGATCAGGAAACCCAGACTCAAAAAATAAAATAAAACTAAAGTTTGTTATTAAAATAACATCTTTGGTTTCATAAGATCATATGCTCATAACTGGAAGAGACCTTAGAAGTCATTGAGTAGTATTATTTTAAAGAAACCCATAGCCTTCGAAGCTACCTTCGAAGCTGTTCAGGGTCATACAGCTAAGCTGTGGCAGAGCAAGAAGCAGAAACTGCCTGATCTCATTAATTGGGTTGGCATGAACCATTTGCCTGTTTGTGTACATCCTTTATCCCTTTGAAAAGGAATAATTTGTTTAGGCTAGCACACTTGACAAAATTCATTTCTTAGCTATAAGTGAAATGGTATGATAATGGAGGATATATCCTGAACCTTCTGAAAGGCGTTTCCTTTTTCAGGGACTTAAAATGGAGCTCAAAGTGAAGAATTTGGCGTCATCTGATTCCAAAGGTTATGATCTACAAAAGGAAGTCACTGTGAAGGTGACCAACAGAGAGACTCAAGAGGTAAGGCTGGACATCGGGCCAGCGCCAGTGATCTGCACTCGGAGGGAGGACTGTGAGCACTGAGTGCGGATCACAACATAGCATTGTCACTTTTTATTATTTGCTTGCATTTTGTCTTTTCTCATTTTTTTTCTTTTTGGTTTGATTTTTCTTGTGCAGCATGATAACTGTGGAAATACGTATAGAAGAATTACACATGTTTAACATATATTGGGTTAGTTGCCATTTAGGGAAGGGACATGGGGGGAAAGAAGGGAGGAAAAAAATTTGGAACACAAGGTTTTGCAAGGGTGAATGTTAAAAATTATCTATGCATATGTTTGAAAATAAAAAGCTATTTTAAAAAGGAGGGGAAAAAAGAGGTGAGGTTGCATGGGGAAAGCATAAAGTTATTTGTAGGTGAAATGCTTCATTTGAAAATGTTTCACTTACCCAAGGAAGCAGAGAATAACAGAAGTGTAGGTAAGCAAAAGGTAAAAAGACAAATTGAAGAATCTACTTTAAAAGGAAAGGAACAATGACCCATGGAATAAACATTCAGAGCAATGGGAAAGAGTTGGAAGACCAAGAAAGGAGTGCAAACATGAGTCTAATCCAGATCTCAGAATAAACCAATAAACAATGGAAGTATTTGCCATTGCTCCCAAAACAAAACAAAAAAAACATTTTCCTGAGAGCAATTTTTTTTACCCAATTTCCTATTCTTTTGTGTGTTTGAAAAGTTGTGTTATTTTCAGTTGTGTCCAACTCTCTGACACTCTTTTGGGAGGATTTTTTGGACAAAGGTACTGGAGCAGTCTGCTATTTCTTTCTCCAGCTCATCTTACAGATGAGAAAATTGAGGCAAACAGGGCTAAAGTGACTTGTCCAGGGCCATATAGTTATCTTCCTGACTTCAGACCTGGCACTCTATACACTGTTTCAAAAGTTAATATTATTATAAACTACTGGCACTCGGTGGAAGGGGAAAAAAAGGTGAGGATGGAGAATTATACAATTTCTTTGATCAGTTCCCTTCATTAAAAATCCAGAAATCCTTTTTTTACATGTGATCTAGACACAAGTCTAGGCTCAGATCCCATCCTTAGACACTGATGTCATTTATCAGGTATGTTATGTGGGGATTCTTTCAAATATGGAAGTGATGAGGATCCTCCCAATTCTCAAATTCTGTAATTCTCTGACCCTGAGCAAGCCACTTAAACTCTGTTTCATCATTTTCCTCACTTGCAAAATGGGAGCATTAGTCTCAGTAGCTTATAAGGTCTCTCCCATTTTAGAATAGGACCCTGATCCCTTGATGAAGACAAAAAAGAGCAAGTCACCATCTCCTAACAGCCTTAATCTATCTGAGGCCTTATGGAGGTACTCACTCTATCTTCTCCTTCCAGTCGAATAGTCTTTGGTCTCACATTCACTTCCATATCAGCTGATTTGGGTCCTTTTCAAAATCTTTTGAGTTATAGAACCCCAACCAGCCACAATATTCTAGAAACTTACATATGTACAAAATAGAGGCAAATCATACTGAAAGCATGATGGAAAGGAAAAGAGAGTCAGTCATATCCTAAGAATGAGAAGTAACAAGAGATGGACAAACTGAGGAGGCCACTAATATATAAAGGCACAAAAAAACAAGGGAAAAGCATCTGGGGTATTGGACAAATCCTCTATGGTAATTTGTGATAAAATATGGACCAGGATGAGATAAAGGTGGGAAGAGATCCCTGGGTCTTGCAAAATCAGCACCTGTACTGATAATTACAAATTTCAGAGATAAATAGAAAGTGAAGGTTATTTGTAGTGGGAAAAAAACGGGCACAAATGATTGTTCACAAGACACAAAGTTGCTAAACTGCTGAGCTCCTAAAATTTTAAACATTTTTTTTCTGAGTTGCAAATGGAATGTTGCAGTTTCCCAAATAACTGGTAGCTTATGGGAATTTTCTGTTACAGTCACACACCTTATCTGTGGGAGGTTTTGCCCAGCTCAGGCCTGTTGGAAAGACTGGGGGAAATGGTCTAGGATTGAGATGACCACTCCTTGATCTTTTTCATTTTGAGCTGTATGTTTTAGGATGTGTCTATCTCAAACTATGAGAATTTTCCAAGTGTGTGTATGAGTTGAACTGTTTGGACATCATGGGAATGATGCAAGATTATAGTTCTGAGCGCTGTGAACTTCCCTTAATGATTGTAGACTGCACCACTAAGCCTGGCCAGTCATTGAATCAGATGGGTGAAAGAGAGTAAGTTGAATCACAATACAGCACACTTCCTATTCATGACTTTGAAGCAATAGCTTGATTTTTGTAAAATGAGAGTCAGTTCCATCCATTCTCTTCTCTGACTCAATTGAATTTAACAAATATTTACGAAAGCAAAAGCTTTTGTAAGGCAGCAAGGTAGCAGTTTGTAAGAGCTAGATTAGGACTCAAGAAAACATTTAATTAGCTGTGTAACTCTCAACAAATCACTTAATGTTTACCTAGATTTCCTTATCTGTAAAGTTAACTGAATTGGAATGGTAAACTTCCAATATCCTTGCCAAGAAAATCTCATAGACTATATCTATGGAATGACAAAAGAATTGAATACGAATGATTGACTTAACAACTCTTCTATTTATCCACTTAGAATAAAAATCCTAAGAGCTAAAAAAAAAATCATTAAGATGTTGCTGATTTTACTTTGTATTTTCAGGTACGGATTTGGTCTAAAGCCAAGTTCATTAACAGGAAATACCTAATGGAGGAATTTTACCAGCACTTTCTGGATGGAGGAGACATCCATGTCGCTCAAGAAGATGATCCATTCTGGGATCCTATTGAGGCCATTCATTTAGGATCTGCTCATGTCTGGTTCCAGTCTCTTGCTTACAGCACGAAATTAGAAGAGCAGGCAGAACTTTTGAACTCTGAAGGGCTGGAAGAGGCCATTGTACTCATCAACATAATTCCATGTTCCAGCATAGGAGAGTAGGTTTCTTCCTCCTTTCACTTTTGAAATTGTTCTGATATTTGGAAAATTCAGATAAATGTGCTCAACTTGGAGCCATGTTTTATCATGTATTAACCACCTACTATATACAGATGGTATTGTGCTAGAACTTTGGACAATTTTCATTTATCTTTTACTTTGTCTGACTCTTCGTGATCCCATTTAGAGTATTCTCAGCAAAAGTATAGGCATATTTTTGCCATTTCCTTCTCCAGTTCATTTGACAGAAGAGAAACCGATTAAGTGTTAGAGGTCAGATTTGAGACTCCAGGCCCAGTGACTGTGTCCAGAGATGCAGCAATCTAACGATTAGTACTATTCTAGGGAAATGACAATCTCTTTCATGGCCATCAAACATATCCATGACACAGATTTTACCTGCCTTGCACCTCTATGATAATTTGATAGAGAAATTTTAAAATAACAAGCATGATTCTTAATACTTTGATGAAAACTTGAGTTCATGTTAGCATTGTTGCTACCAATGCATAACACAGTCCCTTTCTCATTCCTAATCCTATGTAAATTAGGTTGTAGTATCCAAATAGTGTGTGTGTGTATGTGTATGTGTGTGTGTGTATTTTTTTTTCCAGTAGGTAAATCTTTTTAAATCTGGACAATTTATAATGTGTAATGAATAACTCCAGAATGTGTGTGTATGTATATATATATATATATAGATTTACCTACTGGAAAAAAAATAACATTCTATATAAGAGACAAACACATGAAGCACTGCTCTCTTCAAGAGATACATAAGAACAATTTCAAGGCATCCTTGAGATTATGGTAGCAACTTCTAGTTGCTTCTGAAGTGCTAAACTGTGCAATCATAAGGCCACATTTTAGAATAAACATAGCTGAAAATCTTGAAGTAGCCCTGTCCTTGTTCATGAAAATGAGTCCATAGTCCTAATGCTCTCTTTGGGTTCTTTCAGCTACAAAGTCTATGATCTTTCAATTGCTTTGTACACAAAGCCTGTCTGGAAAAACGTAAATGCCAAAATTGAAGAGACGGTCCATTTTGTGGCTTTAAATGCATCTCACAAGTTCTCGAATTACTTACAGAAAAATGCCCTGATCGTTGACTTCCGGGGTCTTCAAGGTATCCTTCTTTTGGGGACAAGTATCTTTTTAGTTAACAAGTTTGTGTATACATGGTAGTAAAGGGATCGGAAGAGTAACTTTTTCAGTGGGATAAAACTCCTTCTACAGCCAAGTCTTTGCTCATGTTCACAGGGCTTCCTAGCTCCTAATCTAGAATATAACTAGTATAAAGTCAGTAGTCTGCTCCAATGAGCTAAGAAAGGAAACTTATTATTATTATTTTTTACAATCTAATTCCTACCACAGAAGGCTGTGCTGAACTAAACTGCACCCAAGAAGACCTTATCGCATGGGAAGGCAACATTTTGGTAGACAATACAAAAACATTAGCAGCTCAAGAAACCAATCAAGTAAGTGTATTCAAATGATATGTTAAATAGAAAAATCACTATACCTATGAGTAATGAATGGTTTTTTTTTTTTTATCATAATCAATGTGACTTTCATTTGCTCCTGCCTCCTCAAAAGGACTTTTTACATTATGCTAAAAGTAATAATCTCCAGAAAAGATAAGGTAATCTATAAAAAGATTAGCTAGAATAAGTTATTACATGCTAAAATTACTTTACAGGCTACATCAAACCAAATGGCAAAACTTTATATGAAGCTGCTGAAGTTAGAACAGGAAACAGAACTGCTCAAAAATATTAACAGAGTCCTAAGGGAAGAAAACATGCTTTTCAAGGGCACACTAAGGGGATGTAGTCCTGGACAGGGTCAGTGATATATTTAAACCTTTATTAAGGTGTCAATCACAGGCTTCAAATTAGACTGTTTTTCATATAACTGCTAAGCCATGGAAAAACAAATCTATTTGCTTCAAAGTAATTTTTCAGTATTAGTGAGTGAAATTTTCCATTTAAGAGGATGGCAAAAGTTTTTCAAACACATTTTCCCCTTTTCCATTATTAATTATTTTATTAGGTAGCTTATTATATATTGGATTGAGTTACGTTGAAAAAAAAAAAAAAAAAAACAATCCCCCTCCTCTTTCCTTTCTACTTCAGATCAGAAACTATCCAGTGTGTCTAAGATCACACATCAACATCACAGTGACTCTCCCCAGATGTGCACATCTCAGACCAGCTATGATGCTGACTTTGCCAAAGCTCTTAAGGTTTTCTACCAAAGTATGAATACAGTGAGACGACAATTTCTCAAGCTAAGACATTACAGGCCTCCTGTAAGTATCCAGCTTCTTCCATCTTCTATGGGTAAATGGATTTAGCAGAGTACTGTAAGGCATCAGTCACTACACTTCCTTGGCCTATCCAAAAAGTGGAATAACTGTTGTAGGTAACAGTAGAAAAGAGGCACAGAATGTGGTCCCTAGGCTGAGCTCTGTGTGACAAAGCCAGGACCTTCTTAGATATGATGCCATTTCCCCCACCCTCCCCACCCCCAAAAAAGGACACATTCAAGAATTAAGGCTATTCTTACTCATTTTGGCCCATTTATTTTTCAGGAGGACGATCAAATGTTATGTCCTTTTACACAACAACAGTCACAGCTCTTAAAGGACATTGGTGAGCTACTTGAAGCCAGTCTGTGGAAACTGAAAAATGATGTTGCTCTTATAGTTAAGAAGAAGAGAGAGAGTTTAGTACACACCAAATATCGAGGCTCCAGCTTCCCATAAAACATTTAAAATTCACTTTGATTAGCTTCTTAATATAAATGTTGGTTTACTAAATACTTATAAAAGAGGCTGAATGAGTTAGTGAGTGATCAAAAAATTCTCTGTAGTTTGTCCTCTGTATCTACAGATTTCATTTTCAAACTGTAAATGGCTTAAACCCCCCTAATTTTTAATTATATGCTGTTTTTTAAACCAATAGTTTTATTTACTTTTGTGTATATAGTAATTAGCTAAGAAATGCATAAAAGCAAAAGTGTTTTCCAATGACCACTCTGAAGACATTTTAAAAAGCTGTACTATTTTATATATATACACTCAGATTTTAATTCTGAATGAGACAGCATGATAAGTGTTTGAATTCTAAGAGAGAAGCACAAAACCAAAATGGACTTGGAAAAAGCTGGTCCATCCCTCATATCCTACAACTGAATAAACTGCATGCCAGAGATGAGCTTTACTTGTCAGACATATCACAGACCCAAGGAAAATTCTCATTTTAAAAACAGACTCTAAGGATATATGGCATACATTCAGTGTTAGAAAAACACATGCACAACTTTTGTGAGCGACAAAATAGTTCAATGGAGAACTGAATTTTGGCCCAAAAAGTGAATGAAGGAGGCAGCTGAAAGGTGCAGTGGATAAGAGTCAGGACGACTTAAGTTCAAATATGGCCTCAGACTTACTATCCTGACAAGTCACTTAACCCCAATTGCCTCACAATCAAAAAATAAATGTGAATGAAGAAAAAACTTACTTTGGGCATTGAAAATCAAAGAAAAATCTTTATCATCATATCAGTATAGTCTTTACAAATACAGCCAAAAGAATTTATCATTAAGGATTATTATCAGGTAAGTTGAGGCTTAAAAAACACATTCATACTCCTGTGGAAATATACAAAGCAGGTCAGTACACAAGCAGTTTTCTAGACAGTGTCCATACTTATTCTTCATTAAATAACCAAAGCTGGTTAAAGGATAGCTACAATCAAGCTCAAAGAGCAAAGGCACACAAAAGCATCAGGGAAACTCTCCAGTAAGTTGCCCCATTCCTCCCACCTGACCAGCCACCTCACAATCTATCTAAGGAAAATATATCTGAAGTATATTTTTAGATACTTTTTAGTTTAGTTTTTAGATCCCTCTGACAAGCAGTGATATCGGTTAAGAAAACTAGCTTAGTGCATGTGTACCTAGCACAGACTGCTTTTTATGAAAGGTTTTTTGACCTGGTCACTTGGAATCATCTTAAGAATTTCAAGTATCAAATGAAGAAGCTGTTAATTCATGCAGTTTTATGAATATTTCTCTTTTTTAAACTTCAGAGCTGCTAATGACACTAAATTCAATGCCACATTGGTTGAGTCTTTCAATCAGCTTGGTTTTGGAGAAAGCAGCTCCTGGTGTAAAGACACCACCTCTGGAAAACAAGATAAATTAGACTGTTACAACAGAGCAACCAAGTCCTGATCTCTTTTAACATACTACAGAATTATTTTGCAGATTGCTCCAACAAACATGTAGGTTACATAAATTAAGAAATGACAATTCTTAAACTCTCATGGATACAACTTTGTTTCTCATAATCATAATCATTTCCACACTCAGAATTATTTAATTGAGCATCCATTTCACTGAAGGAAATGATGATGCTCTCTGCCCCACCATCAGGCTTTTCTCATCTGGACCAATTAAATACCCTAACATCATACCCCGGAAGACCTAATCTATTCTGGTTTAGGACTCTTAGGGTGGAGGCACCCTCAGTAATTCCCGTTTCATTCTCCCCTCCAAAGACATAATAATCAACTCACTTAAAACTGCTTCTAAAAAGGGCGCATGGTTGACTGTCTTATTCTCCAAAATGAAATGTGTCTGGTATTTAAAATTCTTTAGGGCGTGACCTACCTTTCTTGTCTCTTAACACTCCCCTTCTCTCTCCTTTTCCCTCCCCCTCCAAATTTATCTCGTTCCTTCTTCAAAGTAGATACTCTCATTTTCAATAGAATATAGCTCAGGAGGCAGCTATTTCATCTTAAGTATGTATAATTTACTTTTCACCTAACCCTGGGATCTATGTCCATTTTTAAAAGCAAGTAATTTACTTGAAATAACAAGTTGATAAATAGTTTTAATATTCCTGCATTTCTGGCCCAATGGAAGTGGAAATAATGAGAACCATTACTAAAAAAGGCTAAAGCCTAGCAGCTATAGATAGGCTGATTCTTCTAAGCACAGTAAAACCAACTCACCCCTTAGGAAGCTCAGAGGTATCTTTTAGAAGAGTAACAGCTGCTTGTACCATCGCTATGGGTGTAGCCACATAACCAGGCTCTACAGAAAAGATTTAATGGGGGGGAAAAAAGCACTACTTACTCAAGGTCACACAATTCAAAGGCAAATTTTTGTCACTCTTCATAAAGAACTTTTAAAATCTAAACTACTTCTGAAACCCAATAATCTAGGCTTGGGCCTTTGATTTTTTTCTTTTTTCTTTTGGGAAGCAGAGAGGATAATCAGACTTCTTTATTTCAGTTATGTGGAAACGTCCTCTATTGATGCAGATCTGCAACTGATCAGTCTTAAAAGTCCTTGAGAATATTTTGATATGGAGAAATCTTGACAAAGAGTATATGTCAGAGGCCAGAGATGAACAGGTCCTTTTTGGTTCCAAGATCAGGCCACTAGCTACTACCACATAGAGCAACTAAACTGAATGCTCTCTGCTTTTCTATATTCTGTATTTATTTCTTACAAAATGGAAAAGTAACTTATAATGTCGATTAATAATCACTCCCACCCCTATGCTATCCTCACTTTCTTCTTCATTTAAAAAAAAGCAAAAAGAAAAAGCTTTTGGGAAATGCAATCTGAGATGGCTCTTGAAAAACAAACAGGATTTCAACAGGTCAAGAGGCAAGTTGCAGTCAGTAATTATTTATTATGAGACTAGAAACCAACTTACCTTAGAAAATCAATATGAGAATCTGAAAATGATGTCCTGTTATAGTACTTTGATTTGATTAAGATTACTGATATAATATTTATATGTCAAGCAAACCTTTTCAGATGAAAATGCTTACTTTAGCCCCATCTTTCCCCAAATTGGAATTGATAAAGCTAAATAATTGATTTTTAAACCATTGTGATGGATGTTATTTATTGTAAATCCTTTTATTCTCTCAGCATACCTCATTTTAACTTGATTCATGTATTTTATCCAAAAACATTTTTAATATGACAACTCCTCCATTCTTAAATCCAATGTCTCATCATAGAGATGAGCCTGAATTTTCAAAAGCAATCAAAGTATATCATAAACTTAAGCAGGGAGTATAAAAACTGAAAAAGCCTCACATACAAATAGCTAAATGTAAAGAGACAGCATCAGAGGCCTGGCCTCTATATAAAGAATGAGTTGCTATGGCCAAAAAAATCCAAATTTCTGATGGTGGGGAGGAGTTGGGATTTGGTTTTAAGTTAAGGAAATGCCCATAGAAATTGAATCATGGATCTTTGATGCTGAAAGGAACCAACTTTTATTTTAAAATGGCTGCAGAATGTTATTTTTCAAATTCACAAGAAGAAATGCTCAATGTAATCACATAAACATACCTGGTCCTTTCACTTGGGTGCATATTTTAATATTAGGTTTCCCATCTTTTGTAGTATGGTCCTGGCTATATCCTTGACCAAAGAATGTAAATATAAATGAAGCATCATCCATCTGCAAAGAGACATTTAATATATAATTTCCTCTTTGAATATAGAAAACCCTGTTATTCCCTAATCCATAAAATTCCCTTTTCCAGAATGTGAAAACCAAGATTTAACTTGATAAATCACATTAATCCTTGAGCAAGAAAATAAAATCCAATTTCGTTGACATCTCCAAAATCATTACCCAAATAAAAAATCTTATTAGTGCATCAAATCTGTGTAGTTCTTATTTCAGAAAAATTAAAAACACTAAAAAGTCCATTGTTATTCTCACATATTTCCTTCAGTTCTACATAACAGCTTTGCATCCGCTGCATCTTCCTTTGTTAAGAAAATGTTATATGCCTGTAAAAGGTATCTGACCAACAACAATTAATCAAGCACCTAGTGGGGGCTGAGCATGTGTGCAGAGTGATTTTGAGATTCAAAGAAAACATAAGCCTTAGTCCTTTCCCTCTAGGATTTTACAATCTATTTGGTTAGATAAAACATAAAGCTATACATTCTATCTATATACAGATGTGATGTATATACATATATGCAGACATACATTATATGTACAAATGTATATATTTACATATTTGTATATGTATGCACATAGGTACCTAAATTCAAGCATGTAGCTTACCCAAAATCAATGTGCATATGAATGGTAAAGACAGAAAGTGCTAAAGGAATTCAAAAAGACAATGGGGTTTTTCTGGTTAAAATAAAAAGAAAAAACTTTCTGGGAGATGCAATCTGAGAAGACTCTTGAAGAATAAATAGGATTTCAACAGGTCAAGAGGCAAAAAATAAAAAAAAAAAAATGTCCAGAATGTCATAAGCCAGCCAAGCAATCTGTTCACCTTGAAGGATTTGCCATCACATGAGACAATAACTGGAAAGGAAGATGTGGGCAAATGGGAAGATTTTTACATGCATGACTGATAACTGATACATTTTAGACTGTAATAAGTAGCCACTAGAGATTTTGATTAATAATCAAAAGGAAGGCTGAAGAATATTAAACTGACAGTGATGTATACAATGATCATCTTTTAGGGAAGGGCATCTTAACCTGGTATCTCTTTGACTCTATGGGGTTTGGGGATAATATTTTGATAACTATTTAAAAATAAATGGTTTCTTTTGTGATTCTAGTTATTTTATTTTATACATATAAAAATTTTTGTTTCCCTGACTGCCAGAGGTCCATAATACAAAAAAGGTTAAAAGTCACGAAGTTGGAACATTATTAAAAAAGGTATGAATTGAAATGGCCTAGTTTAGGATAAGGATACCAAATAGGCCATGGCATAGTGGTTAATTGAGCACCAAAGAACAAAGGGAAGAGAAGAATCAAAGATGATTTTTCTATGTAAGCTTATTTTTCAGTCAATTTTCAATTGTGTCCAACTCTTCATGATCGCATTTGGGATTTTCTTAACAAAATTACCGAAGTATTTTGCTATTTTCCTTCTCCAGCTCATTTTATAGATGAGTAAACAAAGGCAAGCAGGGATAAGTGATTTGAAGTCACAGAGCTCATAAATGTCTGAAGCCAGAGTTGAATTCAGGAGGATGCATCTTCTGGAGGACTAGCACTCTTATCTATCGTATCACCTAGCTGCCCCACCCAGTCCAGGGTCAAATGTCAAAGACCTAGGGATACAGTACAATTAAAATAAAAACATTTATTGTACTGTCACTGTCACTATGCAAAACCAAAGACGAAAATGTTTTTAAGACAATCAAAAAGGTTCAATACATATTTAAGCTGAAGATTTAATTTTTCATTTTTCTGCTGTTATTTAAAGGAAGAGAAGGACTATGGGAGGGACAGCTTACAGTGTTGGGGAAAAAACTATCTTAGTGGTGTAAGAATCCTTAATCTTGACAGAAAAAGATTACCTGTTTCTGTGTTGGTCCTTGTTTTGAGAAATATCCAAAGGAGAACAACCATGGAAACTAAAGGAAAAAAAAAAAAAACAAAACACCTGCAGTGAATTTAAGAGAATAGTGAACAAATGGTTCTTTTAAAACAAACGTATCTGACAGCCATACTTACTTTTACTAGAAGTTGTCTTCCAATGCTAAACTTCACAAAGAGTAAAAAGAAAAGTCCTGCAAACATCAGCTTAATAACATTAGTAAGGCCTCCAACAGTCACATAAGCAGCATACTGCACCTAAATAAAGAGCATCAAACTGTGATGTGACATTCTGATCTTGACTATACCAATTAACACAAATATTACGTACTTATACCTTACTTAGTTCTTACATATAAACTAGGGGGCAGGGGAGAGAATTCAGTAGAAAACAACTTTAAGTATTGTTTAAGTTTCTAGGATAGCTCAGGAAAACTCATTTGAACCTCTGATGATATAGAACTATATCTAGCACCACCTTGAATAATAATGTTTCTATGTAAATTTGTTCCTAGTTCCAATTTGGAGCACCAGAAAAACATACCCCAGAAGCAACCCTGGCTTGGGACAATGAGTCTCAAGCAGCAGAAGGTAAAAAAGGTAGGAGCTGTCTACATGTATCACATACGGGGAAAGGGATATTCCTATGGCCACAGTAATAAACAAGCAGCTAGCAACCACTGTTGTGATATCACAGCCTCAAAAGTCAAGTAACTGAGATTTAACAAAAATAATAAAACCAAAATATGTTCCTTGGGACTTAAAAGATTCTGGTTCATATCCAGATAATTAAATTAAGCACTGTTTAACTCTGTGTTTTGTTTTAAAAACATAAAATTTCTATCTAGAAAAACATAAGGGAAAATTTTTATACTATAAGATGCTCATTCATTGACAAACTTCAGTCATATAAACATAAACATACTGGTGTTTCCTGCAAATTTTCATACAAGAACCGCTGTGTCCGTTTCACAACAGAGGCATCAGATCCCATGAATGGAATAGAATATTCACATAGTTCACTACAGTAAGAAATAGGCCATCTGAAAGAGAAATTCAAAATGAGGGTTTCCTTCCTTCCTGCCCCCAGCCCAGCAACAGCTTAGAAACAATATCCTTTAAAAAAAAAAAAAATATATATATATATATCAGAGAAAACCGTGGTGATCCCTTAACAACAATGATGAAATGAAGTCTGAGATACAATCTAAACTGTGCTTAGTTCTCTTCCCCTTGTTTCCTGTCTTCATGAGAAGTTCTGGAGCAAACAAAGAAGTGCTCTGAACACAGTGGGCACTAAAAATCTTTGTCATAATTTCTTTTTGCAATAACCTTCAAAAGTGTACAAATTCTAAATTAAAGAACACATTTTCAATAGGTAAACCTCAAAAGTACTAGATAGTTTGTATCAAACAGGTTCCAATGCTTCAGGATTACATTATTTTCCCCAACAAAAAAGCTATCAATGAGACATACTGGAGCAGACAAAAGTCGTGTCTTAAATTCTAACATAAAAATTTTAATTCACATTTAAACGACAGATTTTAAAAAATTACAAATTTATTTTCACTTCCAGGTTATTTTTATACAGAGATTTCTTTTTAGGTCAATTATATTTATAGCTTCAAGTTTCTCTTTTTATCTTTTAATTGCTACATGGATCACAAATTCCACACATTGCATAGTTGCTCCAATTAGTATCAATCCATTCCTTCACAAATTATAATGAATAATATTCAAAGGAGCAATAATTATGTTTAGGATCAGAAATAAACAGATCTTAGGATTACATACTTTCTTTTCAATTTAGCACCAACAACTGGAACAGGTTTCATATTTGATTGTTTTCGTAGGTTTTTTAAACTCTTCTGGTCACCAAAACCATGAATAGCTGACTTCCAAGTGCCATCATGAATACACATTCCCTGATGAAATATATCAAGTGATAAAATATTTCAGAAGTGGCAAATCCCACACACACACACACACACACACAAACACACACCCCTTACCTTTATCATATGCATTATTTCAGTACATATTTAACTGTTGATATTAAGTTGTTTGAAATACTATCAATTATTTACTAGAATAGCAAAGAGAGAAGATTTTGGTAATTGGTTGGCTTCCACCAGAATTCACTAACTTCAATACATTTACTGTTATATTCCCTCTCTGACACAGAGCAATCACTGACAGCCACTATTTATAGTCTTTTCAGCAATTCTGTACCACTCTATCCCTTTTATCATCAAATCATATTCCTTTCTGTAATGTGGAACCCTAATGCCTAAACCTACTGCCAATTATAGAGATCTTTCAGACCACACTCTCCACCTCTGATTTTTTAAATACTACTCCTCAAAGAACATTCTATTTAGCTGCTTAAAATCCAAGTTAAAAAGCATTATTTGATAGTCATATATCATCCTCTAAGGCAGTGGTGATCAAAGTGTGATCCACAGAATCTTACTGGTTTCTAAAGCCCTTTCAGAATGTCTACAAATTCAAAATCAGTTTTATTTCTAATATGGTAAATATCTATAAATATAATCCACATAAACAAAAACTCTTTGGACAGATCCTCAATATTTTCTAATTAATTATTTAAAGATACTAAGAACAAAAGTTTGAGAGCCACTGCTCTAAAGTACAATTTAATAATCAACTAAATCAAGAAGCAGATAAATCTGACAACAAAGTTAATATGATATATGAAATAGAGAACCAACATTAAATTGCCATTGTAATGAATCATGATTAGATACAAATAATAGTGGAGGTCAAAAGGCCCAAAGATAAACTTTACTTCATAATTTTACCTAGGGCCAGCCCAGTCAACACCTAGATACCAAGGAGCAGAGTGAATAGTGTACTAAGGACTATGTCGGAATCAGAAATAACTTCTGCTAGAATTTCATCCAGGGCCAACTCTTTATTAATAGGCTGGAAAACTGAAACCCTAAGGCCTGTGTGAAAGTTTGGCTCCCAGAAAAATTAACAATAAACAAAAAAAAAAAAAAAAGAAAAAAAAAAGGATTTCAGGGCATGAGGCTAGTCTGGAAAGGGAAGACTCACAAAAACTTAACATTACAAAAGCATATTTAAGATTAATCGGGGAGTCAATAGGACCACTAAATTCACTGTAAAAATCAAGCCTCTGTTTCCTGCAGTTCCAGAAGGTCTGATGAAGCCACCATACTTGCTCAATCCTCCCCCCTCTGAAGACCTTTGCATTTATCACCCAGAAGAATCCAGTCAGTTAAGCTTCCTCCAATTCTGTGGCATTCTGCGGCCCAGAATTCCTGGGTTAAGTGTTGACACTCTCAAATTTTGGAAAGGAGGATGGATGGGAAAGCTTGGAGTGGTGCTTTAATTAGGGGGGTAAAATGTTCACTTTGTCAGTGCAATTTTTCCCTCCACCTATCAATAAGCCCAAGATTGGGCTGTCAGGGCCTCAAGATCCAGAGGCAGAAAAAGAGCATTAGTTGTTTATTCTAACAGGCACAAAAGCAGAAAGGGAAAAGTCAGACTTAAATAAAGGCAGGTTAGGTCATATGATTTTGAGAAAGCCAAAAATATCTATCTCATGTATCTGAAATTCTACCAATAAAGAGATTGATGTGTTTTGGAAAGAAATGAAGCTGGGGAAAGGAAGGACAGGGGAACAGAAGGGAGAAGACTGAAAGTTCCTTTTGAAACACTGGGCATAAAGGAAGCATGAGCACATAAATCTTTCCTGGCTATTTTTAATACTTTAAAAAGCTCACAACACCAACCTCAGGTCCTGAATTTATTGTCAGGAAACTTTCAACAGCAGTCAGAGTACCTTAAAAGTGGGGAAAACAGCAAAGCATTGTAAAAATAAAATACAATCATCCATGAGAAATTCAATTCCTCCATTTCTTTTTACTCTTGACCCAATTTTGATATCAACAGCCTGATACTGTGGCTAAGGGCCAGAAATCCTGGACTCTAGTCTCAACTATGTAGCCAATTAAATACATGATAAGAGAAAAACATTTTTGCCTATGCTGATGCTATCATTTTATTATCTCTAGCAAGGAATGGGCTTATTGTCAGAAAGCAGTTCAGCATAAATTATATAAGGATAAAATAAAACCATTTGCTTTCTCAAGCATTTAAGTTATAACATTAAAAATCCTATCATTTAGCCTTAGGGGGGAGGGAGCTGAGCAAAAAATGTTCTCTTCTATGCTCTTTAATCAGGAACTCTCCAGTCTCAACTATGTGTTATCTCAATACTTCAGACTTCTCTCTTTTGTGGAAGAAAGAATCAGTCTTACCTGCAGACCCCACCATGGGCCCACATCTATAACCTTATCCTTGTGGGCATCCATCTCAGCATGACCTTTAAATCGGTCTCCTCCTACATTATCACAACTAGCTTACAATTCCACCTCATACCCAGATCACTTTTTAAACAGCAAAGGCTATAAAAAAGCACCTTAGGCATTCAAAGATTTCAACCCTAAAGTGACTACAAATTTAATAGTTGGCAAAGAATCATTTGAGACACTTATCCATTTGCCTCTCAAATAGTCATGTTGGAATCATCCATAGTCTAAACTTTTTATTAGAATTAAGTTAGATAGAAAGGCAATATATATAGGTAATGTTACTTCAGTTCACTGATAAAATTTCATTTTCATCTTAGGTGCCAAAAATTTTAGAGACACATTCAGCACTCAATTGTATTCCTCTCACCTTACCTTCTCTGATGATCTCATTCTGTTTTAATTGCCCAATTTTATGTTATTTAAATTTGTAAACCATAGCAAATCTATTTTTTCATGTAGATGGGATAGAACACTATGTGTTTAACTAATGTTAAAGTAACTAGAAATCTTGGAAAAGTTTTTAAGCTCATTACCATTTGCAAAATGGTAATGATGAAACCTGACCTATCTACAGGTGTAAGAACCGTGATCACAGATAAAAAGTGCTTTGAAAAGTTAAACACGTCGCAGAAAAACATCACTATTGTTAAATCAAGACAGCAGGTCAATAGTCTAAACACAGAGAAGAATAAACAATCTAAAGGTTTGAAAATTTGAAGGTAGTTGCAGCCTGCCTCTTCTTGGCTAAATGCCATAAAGGTCAACATAGGAGCTGGAAATGCTTTTTTCATTGAACATATAAGTTTAAATTGAGTTATAAAAATTGTAAAATTATGAGTTATTGAAGTTTAAATTAAAAACGACAAGCCAAATTTTTAACAATTAGCAAAATTCTTAATAACCCTTGTAAATCATAACTGGACCCCACTATTTCACCTTTCCAGTTATAGTGTCACTGAGAGAGTGAATAGCAATGAAGAAGTTAGACCTGCATTTAAATCCTACTTTTACCCAAATGACCATGACAAATCATTTAGCCTCCCAAAGCCTCAGTTTTCTCATCTGTAAAAAAACCTGACATTTGCAAAGACCTTTTCATACCTTTTCATTTGAGACTCAGAACAACACAAACAAACACTACTGGTATTATTATCCCCAATTTACAGATTAAAAAACCTGAAGCTGAACAAGATTAAGCAAATTCCCCATGGTTCCACTGCTTGTAAAAATCAGAAATGGGATTGAATATGAGCCTTCCTAATTCCAAGTTCAATATTTATGTGCAACATTGTCTATCATCACCTCTATAAAACATAGATATCTGTAATATGATTTACAAACTTAAATGGCAATACAAATGTCAATTGCTATCTACCTATTAATTTTTAAGATCGGGTTTAGGTCTATAGAGCTGAAGGTGCTGGAAGGCCTCCTAATTAATTGAATATTAATTAACTTGTCCATGCTGTAGTTTATAATCTGCAAATACTATCAACTCAAGAATTCATTTCCAAATACTACTTAAGATTACTTAACACATCTGTATGTAAAAAGTATCCTGATGGTATTTTAAAGCTATACTAATTTTTTGGCCCCAAATTATTAAACTTTAAACATTATCCAGTCTGAATTCTTTACTTTACAGATGGGGAAACTAAGTCCCCTTTCTTCCCCCCACCTCCCAGGCCACAAAAGTTTATAAGACATGACCAAGATACCATAGCTTACAATACATTCTCCACAAACTCTGATTCACTGTCCAGTAGTTTGTCCATTGTTCTTCATGTAGCTTCTATCACACCAGCATTATGTTTAAATATTGCCCAATCAACATGTACGAAAAAGTAAATAATAAAAGCTGGCCTATGTTTTAAAAAAGAAAAATGTTTCTCACTGGCTTCATTTTTAGATAAGAAGTCTGAAAATTTGGAAGGAATTACCTATCAAAACGTTGAGTTCAATAAAATTCTTGTGGAAGATAAAAGTGACTTTGGATGTTTTTTGTCTAGACCTGTGAAATTTCAATGGCACAGGGAATTCTCAGTAGAAACATCTTCCACTGATAAAGATCAGCAATTCATTTGTAACTTAAAACAACTATCTGAAGTACAATTCTGACTGACTGTAAACTTGGTTAAACAAATACTTTATGTCAAAAATAAATTGAAGCCAAATTTTCTGGACTTCAAGGCTAGTCCTCAATCCACTACACCACAGTGCCTCCTGAATTTGTTAGGAAAGTTTAGGGGTATAATGCTTTCTTTTTTTTTTCTTTTCAATTTTTCCTCCAATATTCAATTCTCCCCCAGTTAAAAAAAATTCTCCAAAGTTTCAAAATTTAGTAAATATTACACTTTTAATCATAATTATTTAATGGTTTCTGTCCATTATTAAAAACAATCTTCAAGTTTTACAAAACAAAATCTGATGATTAATCATTACACTTATACTTAAACAAAATATATCTTTACATTATTCACCAAATTAGCCACACATATCAAATATTATGCTATTTAAATTATTGCTTATTAATAATTACCTTTTAATTTATTTCTGGTATATAATACTCCCAGATCAGCTGGAATGGAATCAAAACCAGTGCTTCCAATGATATATACCCCCTTTTCTGCAGCTTTTTCATGATATTTCCAATACATTTCTTCCAGATACTGAAAAATGCATGAAAAATTATAATATCCAACATAAAGTATTAACTGTAGAGTTGTTATGGATGGGGTAAACTGGTTTTTTTAAATGAAACTTTTAAAACCACCAAAGCTTCAATAGTGGAAATTTAACAGGTTTTTCAGTTTTAGGAACTTTTTATTTTTACAGCCTCATTATACACATAATATTTGTCTGTCACTTTGTTTTGAAAGTATATAGATGAGTGCTTCTTTCACAGATTTCCATGAAGCTATTCAGTTTTGTATGACATAGCCTGAAACTTTTTGTTGTAGAAAAGAACTAGAAAAAAAAAAGGGTGCCTAGCAATGGGAGAATGGCTAAAAGAAAAATTACAGTCTAAGAATGTAATAATAAAATATTATATTGTACCTTAAGAAATGACAAAGAATGAATGGTTCAGAAAAGTTTAGGAAAGTTTGTATGAATTGATGCAAAACAGAGTAAGTCAAACCAAGAAAATATTGTATATGATAATTCTGTAAAGAAAAAACTTTGAAGAACTAAAGAACTCTGATTAAAGCAACGACTGAGCACTAATAAAGCATGCTACTTACCTTCTGGCATAAGAATAATGGCCCAATATGTAAAATGAGAAATATACTTTTAGATATGGCAAATGTATGGATTTGTCTTGCCATACTATCTTATTTCTTTATTTCTTTTTTTCATGGGAGGGGAAGATTTAGGTGGGAGAGGGAAATAGTTTTAGAACTGGTTGTCCATAAAAATAAGAAACAAAAAAAAGATCTTTAATAACCCAATAGTCAAGGCTGATCTGGTTGGGTTTCTTTCTAATCGTCTGTTCATTTGACTGTCAATCATTTTAAAATCTAACTATCATGTCTCTCATATAAAAATCATGTTGAAGTCATGTCACGGTTTAGAAGGAGACTATATGAGATAATGACTGGACTGTTGAAATTTCATTTCATTGTGCTATTTGAAAAAAATGAATTAAAGTCCACTTCATTCACATCTTCACTTGATATCCCATCCCTATGAACTCTCCATTCTTTGCCACCATGTCTAAGCAGCATTCTCAATCTTGAAGATCTATTTCCACAGCAGCAGCCGCTGCAACCTCCTGGTAAATTTTTGCAGATTACTCCAGAGGATGTAAGTACCCAAGCCAACCAGGCTCATTCCTCTCCCAGCTCTGATCAGGACTCTTTGGATTTCTCTAATCTCTCCCTTTACCCCTCATTTTTCAGCTCCCTTTCATGTGTTGTTTTCCTCCTAGCATAGTGCTTGGTACTTAGGAAGTGTTTAATAAATGCTTTTTGACTGAATTCTCTTCCAATTTATAAACAATAGTGAACATTTACAAATTATGCTGATTGTACCTTATTTTAAATTTTTCATATTCTACATACCTGTGGTTCCCCAGAGATGTCAACACAACTAGCCCCATTTTCAATACATGCTTTGACCACGGGTTCACCATAAAATCGATACTAAGGAAATAAAAAAGACATAAGTTATTTTTTCTGGCAGTTAAAATGAAGTAAATGCTTTCAATCTTTCCTAATGATGGGAACTATCAGAAGAAGAGAAATATTCTTCCATTTAATAAGATAATATTATAATTATGCTCCAATGCTGTGTTTCAATAAAATACTAATGATAGCAGTGATGATATATTTTCACTGAGCTATCCACATTATCACTTGATCCATTTTATGACCACTAACTTTGCTTTTGTGAGAACGTGGATGGTGCCAGGCTTAAAGTTAGGTCTGTAGTCTTAAAAAAAAAAAAAAAAAAAGATTAATTCTCTTTAATGCTGCTGCATAATGTAAGAATTAAGCCAACAATCTTACTACCGAATGGAGTTTAATAGTAAGGAACAATACTATTTAGAATTGTGAAAAGAATCTCTGGGATCATATAATTTCCCTTCTCTTCGGGCCTGCAAATGTCTAATACAGGGTTAAGGACCTCCATGCTAACTGTAAGGCCTTCCTTCTTCCTACCTTATGTTCCTCACAATACAAAGTGGCAATTTTGCTAGAAAAGAATGTGCTGTCTGTTCCAATAAATAGAAAGGGCGATTACTTACTGGTCCTACACAATTGAGAACAACAGATGCTTGTTTAGCCATTTCGTCAAGAGAGGCTGGATTAATGATATCACAGATTATTATACCAACTTCATCTGGGAGTGTTGGTCTTTCTAGAAATGGAAAGAAAAGTATAACATAGACTTGGTACTACATTAGATCCTCTGGATCTTTTAAAACTATTAACTAAAATAACAACCTAAATCAACAATCTATTAGGTATCTACTCTCTTCATAACACTATGCTAGGAAATAGGAAAAAAAGACAAAAGCAAGCAAGACGATCTCAAAGATCTTTTCTATTGGATGGAGTTTAAAAAACTCCACACGAATTCACAATAAGAACACCAACAACTATGTTTGCTTGAGGAGATAGCACCTGAGCATAACCTAGAAAGATTTTAAGAGATGTGGCAATAAAGAAAGTGTTCCCAGGTGCAAAGCTTGAGAGAATGGAGTGCTAAATTCTGGAAAAAGCTTAGGAGGTGATTCTGACTAAGGGGAGTTACACTCTCTCCATCTTTTAAAACATATAAAGCTTGTTATTTTTTGATTAGTCTTTCACCAAGTAATAAGGAAGACCTAAGATCCCTTGATCGCCACATTTTAGGTCTCTTAAATATTTAGAGGAAACAATGATTATATTGGCAATTGTTTAAAGAGAGAAAAAGGTAAGTGCATAATACTACTAATTAAAAAACAACCACTAATGTACTCAAGTGTGATCTATAATCCTAAATATATGAGAATAATACGAAAACTTTCCAAGAGAACTTGGGTGGCTAAGCAGATTAAGAGGGAAGGGGGGGGAAAGGGTATTGGGCTGGGCCAAAATTGATATTTCATTAATATATAGAACCCTCAAAGAGCAATTCCCTCTACCGATTATTCTTAGACAGTTTCCTTAGGGGCACTAAGAGACTGCACAAGGAAAAGTAAATCTGGTTTTCAATCTCCTCTCCCATCAACAGTTTCTGAAAATGACTACAATTCAAGAAGAAAATTGACTTCAGAAATTAATACAAAAATGGAGAGGACAATGACAAGTGTTAAATGTAATGCAAAGAAGCTGGGCCCATGATTGTCACAAAGTCTCAGCTGGGCGACACACGGGGGCGTCTCGTGTGTGGTCTCCCTGGGATCCCACAAGACGAAAATCCAAGAAAACCAGGGCGAAGGTCACAAACTTCGCATCCCGCGCTTGGGAAAGATCGCGTCATTTCACCAGGTTTCAACCACGGAGTCTTATTTTTCCCAATTTCCTCACAATCAGGCCGCTAGGGGGCGCGGCGAGCAGAACACCGGGTCTGGTTCTAATGTAACTGAGGGCACTAGATGCCGATGGAGCCCGGGTCGCCCCCGGACTGCCTCAGTTTCTCCTCGTTAGTGGAGAGGGAAATGGCAAACCCCGGCAGGGGCTGAGTCAGGGCAGCGGGGACAGTCGGACTCGCCGGAAAAACTTCGGAAGCAAATCTACAAATAAATTGCAAAAGGGAAAGGTACAAACGGGCTCGCTCAGTTACTGAGGAGATAGGTCAGATAAAGCGGTGGCGCCACAAAAAAAAGAAGTGACTTAAGCTTCTAAGTCATGATATAAAGCAACGAAAACCCAGTGACTGCTCCCGAATATGAACGACAAAGTGCGATAATAAGGCATCGGAGGGAGCACAAAGGGAGTGTGCGGGCAACGTTACACTCGCCCCCTTTCCGCGAACCTAACAGCTCATGGGTCAGGACTTGGCGTCCCATCTCAGATCTCTTTCCCTGCACGTCCTCGAGGCTTGCAGCTCGGCCCCTTCTCATTCAGGCGCGGATAAAGATCCCTTCGCCCTTCTTTCAGCCGTCCCCCAAGGGTCCTGCTCCCCGGGGGTAAGGGTTATGTCGGGGCGCTTTGCCTCTTCCGCCCCCACTCCCACCCCCGCGTATTTGGGCCCCGGGTGAGAGTTGGGGCCGGGGAAGAAAGGAGGGCGCCACCCTCCGCACGGAGGATGCGCGTGCAGACTGAAGCTTGGGGGAGGGAAGAGGAAAAAAGACGGGGGCCGAAGAGGGTCTCGTTCCTCAACAGTCCGTCCCTGTCTTTCTCCCCAGCCAGGGCCCCGCCCCCGTTTTACCCAGTTTCTCAGCCGCTTTCTCCAACACCTGCCGCAGCTTCTCCCGACTCCGGCCGGCCACAGCCCAGGGCAGCGCGGAGCCGCGCAGCTCCGGATTTATCTGCTGCCTGGCCACCTCCTGAACCACAAACTGGCCCGTGAAGCCCGAGGCTCCGAAGACCACAAAGTGATAGGGCCTCTCTTCGGTCGCCATGACTAGCAAGCGATAGAACGAGGAGCTCGAGAGCTGCGGCAGAACCGACGGCGTCTACGCCAAAGCCCCAGCGGCGCGCGCTCCCCGACCCCGGGCGTGCCACGCCCACTGTGGCGTGACATCAGCGTCGGCCTGGCGGGCTGCCGCCTTTTCTCGGCCCTGCAGTAAGGGCCGTGCCCGGGCTCGCCTGCTGCCCTTCGGCTCATTCCCCTGGGACGGGGGGCGGGGCGCGGGCCCTCGTTGGACTTGGTGCTTTAGTTATTTGTCCGAGGAGGTGGGGGGGGGGGGGGGGGGGTGGGGGTTCCTTGGGCCAGGCTTGGAAGGCCTCGAGGGAGAAGGCTGCTCTCCCACGCGGGCTGGCTGACCCTCGAGAGGCTGAACTGGTTCCTCCAGACCCCCGGGAGCTCCCGGGGCTTTCTCCTCTGTGGCCTAGTGGGGGCCTGAGTTTGATTCCGCGGAACCTTTCCCATGCCCACGCTTATTACATTAACCCCAGTCCTTGATTTTTAGGCCCTCCAAGCCACCCCCTGGTTTCCCAGGGATTAACTAGCCAGAATGTGACCCTGAGGGCAGAGGGGCTGTGGTCCCCGAGGCGTTAAGTCTGCGGCAGGGAGACCACACACGAGGCGTTAGGTCTGGGTCTAGGTCTGGGGCAGGGAGACCACACATGAGGCATTAGGTCTGGGGCGGGGAGACGACACATGAGGCATTAGGTCTGGGTCTAGGTCTGGGGCGGGAGACCACACACGAGGCGTTAGGTCTGGGGCAGGGAGACCGCACACGAGGCGTTAGGCGCAGCGCTGCCCGCCTGGATGGACCGAAAGCAGCGGCGGGTTTGTGGCCAAGCCTGGACAGCCCTGGAATATCTCATTGTGAAAACCACCAATCTGGGAAATGGATCAAGGAGAGAGAATGTAAGAAGTATTGGACAGTGGAGAAGCCATAATCAAAATCAGAGCTAGGTATCTCCCCCCCTTTGAAGAAATTGGGGTTAAGTGACTTGCCCAGGGTCACACAGTTAGGAAGTGTTAAGTGTCTGAGACCACATTTAAACTCCGGCCTTACTGAATTCAGGGCTAGTGCTCTATCCACTGGGCCACCCAGCTGCCCTAGACATCATCTTTCAAGAAATGATCAAAACTGTCCTGATACCTTAGAACCAAAGGGTAAAATAAAAATTAAAATAATTCACAATCGCCTTTTGAAGCAGATCCTAAAATGAAAACTCTCAGGAAGGTCATAACCAAATTGCATTCAAATATGGACCAAAAGGACATTTAAAACAACATTTAGCAGCTTCTACATAAAAGGATCAGAGGGCTTGGAATATAATATTCTGGATAGCAAAGGAGCAAGGATTACAACCAAGAATAGCCTACCCAGCAAATCTGAGTTTAATCCTTTAGGGGGAAAATGGATATTTAATGAAGTGGATGAATTTTACTCATTCCTGATGAAAAGACTAGAGGTGAACTGAAAATTTAACTTCCCAATGCAAGACTCAAGAAAAATGAAATCATAAGGGATTCAATAAGGTTATACTTTTTATTCTACATAGCAAGATGATACAAATCCTAAGAACTATATTTAGGGCAGTTAGAATAAATGTATACAGATAGAAGGTATGAGTATGAGGTAATTATGATGCAATGATTTTTTTTTAAAGTCCCAGTTTCAAAAGATTCCCTGTGAATCCATTCTCCAAAAACCTCTATCTTTAGTGGTATGTTTCCTATTAGTTTAAATTTTTAAAAATTGTTAATATCTCATTGTGGGAAGGATAATCTCCGGGCAAATCTGGAAGTAAGAAAAGCAAATATAAGCATAGATATTTTTAAAAATAGAAGGATATGCTGAGAGAAGGGGGAAGGGACATGTAGAATAAAGATAATTTTCTCCTATAAAAGAAGCATGAAAGGAATATCTTTTACGGTGGAGAGAAAGATGGGCAGTGGTGGTGGGCACCACTTATTCTTATGAAATACAAAATTTCTTATTTCTTATGAAATTGGCTTAAAGAATAACATCTGACTTGCCCACAGGGATATGGGAGAGAAAGGGAAAGGGAATGGGGAGGAGGTGTAAGAGTGGAATAACTGATCTAAAGAAGGGTAGATTAAGAAAAGTAGTGGTCAGAAGCAAAAGAGATGAGAAGGAACATGATAGAGAAGGATAAATAGGGGAAAATATGACAAAAGGAAATATAACTGGATGTGAATGAGATGAACTCATTCATACAACAGAAGTGGATAACAGAATGGATTAAAAACCAGAATCTAACAATATTGGTTGCTTATAAGAAACACACTTGAAACAGAAACACAATAAATATAAAGGACTGGAGCAGAATCTATTATGCTTGAGTTGAAGTTTAAAAAAAAAAAAAAAAGGAAGGATAGCAATCATGACCTTAGGCAAAGCTAAAATCAATTTAATAAAAAGAGATAAAAAATGAAACTACATTTTACTAAAAGGCACAAATCAAATGTTTACTGATAATAAAACATATTTGGGACCTCCACATTTAATTATAAGATCCATATAGAGTTGTGAACCACAATTTAAGAAGCTGGACCACAAACAATGAAATTATAACAATACTAAATATATGTACCAATATCATAGTTTAAGAAGCTGGACCATAAACAATGAAATAATATCAATACTAAACATATGTACCAAATGGCATAGCATCCACATTTTTAAAGGAAAAGTTAAATCACTTAGAGGAGAAAAACTATACTGGTGGAGGACCTCAACTTTAACCCTCTCAGAACTCAATAAATCTAACCATAAAATAAACAAAAAAGTTAAGGAGATGAATATAATTTTTAAAAAGCTAATTATGCTAGGCCACTGGAGAAAATTGAATGGGAACAGAAAGGAGTATACTTTTTTTTTCCCCCACAAAAATTGATTACATATAGGGCATAAAAACCTTTCAACCAAAAGCAAAAAAAAAAATAATAATAAAATATATCCCTTTCAGACCATGCATACTGAAATAAAAATTACTTCAAAATCTTGTGCCTCAGTTTTCCTAGATTGTCTTGCCTCAGTTACCCTAAATTGTTCTGCCTCAGTTTCCCTGAATTGTACTGCCTCAGTTCCTTTAATGGTTCTGCCTCAGTCCCCCTGGTTGCAACCCCCCTTCCTGACCATTAGGACTGAGATAGTTAGGGCTGCAAGCTGGCCACTCTGACATTCCCAAAGATAAAACTCCAGATGTCCTATCTCAGATATCTAATTGGTATCCTCTACCTCTGTCTCTCCAGACTTCCTAGCTCTAGTTGGACACCTCCTTTACTCCCAGTTTATCAGAATTTATGGTCCCACTTCCCAACCTGTCAGAATGATGGTCTGTTTCTGCTTTCAGTGCTCAGACTCCATCCCTTTGCCTTTGTCTACCCTGGTTGCTTAGAGCCACGTGTATGTATGTGTGTGTGTATATATATATATATATATATATATATATATATACACATATATATGTATACATGTATATATATATATGTATATATATATATGTATATATATATATATATATATATATATATATATTTCAATGGAACCTCACATTGGCTGCTGAATGCTTTGAGACATCAGCCCTTTGGTCCCAGAAAATTTCTCCTCCTCAGAAATCCAAATAAAATATTAAAAACTCTCTAATCTTTATCTTGCCTCAGTTTTTCCGGCATTACAAATAAAGCAGCTTAAAAACTAATCTAACTTTTAAAAAAAGAACAAATCATAGAAACAATTTTTATTAAAGAGATTGACATCAATGAGACAACCTACCAAAATTTATGGAATGCTATCAAGGTGGTATTTAGGGGAAATTTTATTTCTCTAAATGCTTATATCAGTAAATTAAGAAAGAACTTATCAATAAATTGGGCATGAAACTAAAAAAGAATTAGGAAAAAATTTAAATCCTTAATTAAATATAAATAATCCAAAAAGTCAAAGGAGAGATTATAAAATTGATAGTAAAAAAGACCATTGAACTAGTAAATAAAATTAAATAATAAAATAGATAAACCATTGGTTATTTAAAAAGAAAATCAAGTTACCAGTATCAAAAAATGAAAAGGGTGAATTCACTTCCAAATAAGAAATTAAGACAATGGGTAATAGCGATTGTTGGGGTCCTCAGCTAGTGCAGACCTGCTGACACCAGCAGGAGTCTGAGCACTTACCCAATTTTTGTTGCCTCTATGACCTTTGGATAACTCCGGATATGGCAGAGTAGTCTGATACCACTAATGCAGTTAGAGAAGCTTTATTGCTTGGTTACATCATCTTGTCTCTCCTTCTGCTTCCTCTCTCTCCCTCTGCTGTCCTGTACTTATACCCTTCTCATCTGCCCTTGCCAACATGCTCCAGCAACAAATATGTGTATAGCCCAGGAGCCCAATTCCTGAGATGGTGGGGGTGATCTTGATTTGGTGCATGCTCGATGACTGTTGTGATGTGTCTACAGGCTGTGGACCCCAGACCTTTAGCCAGTGAGGCAAAACTCACACTGGAGGCCTCAACATCCATTCCCAAGAATGACCACAGACCACAAGGGTCAGGTTTGCACAAGACTTGTCTTTGCACAGACTTATTGCTTATGCAAATGGGGCATTGTCTGCAAGGTACACAATGAAGGGTCTCAAGATTAATGCAGACTCTTGTTATTCTGTTTCCTAGCATTCTTGTTGCTAGGTTCCTTAGCATCTCCCCCTTTTTGTTTTCTATGAAGGGAGTGACACTTGGCCACCAGTCCTGCAAGGGACTGTCTTAAGAGAGAGAGAAAGCATTGGAAAATACAAGGTAAAAGCAACAGCAATACAATAAAAAAGCGATTAACAGTAAAATATGAGACAACCATGAGGGTATTGGCATTGTATGTTGGTATATCCAAACAATAAGGTCATGAGAAGCATTGTTAGGGAGGCTAAAATTTTTTGCTAATACATTAATGTCAGCAACAAACTTTCTTGGATTTGATTAGAGCAAGTCCATGACACAGCCATTTCAGTCTTCTCTTCTATTCTCTCTTTTCTGCTGACTGGCGTGTCCTGGTCCTCCTTTTCTGTCTCCTTTTGCTCTTCTTCTGGTTCTGAAAGTCCTAGGAGTCGTAAGGAGCAAGTTGGCACCCACTGTCCAGCTTCATCAGGACCTGGAATGATATAAACATACCCTATCCCCCATTTGTGCACCATCCCCGGCTCCTTCCATGATCATCTGATGTCTTTCCACATTGCTTGGAGCTGTCTTGGTACAGGGTGAAATCTGTGAATCCTTAACCTGTGCCATAGCAAAGAAGCATAAAGCTGGTGTAAGGGTATTAATAGTTGAAAACTGAAGAAAATTAAGTGTGTAGAGAAAATTAAGTGTCCAATTGAGACTGTGGAGAATCCATTGTTGATTGGTATTAGGGCATACTATCGCAGCTTTCCCTGATTTGGTGGCGTCAGTGAACACTGTTAGGCCCATGACTGGTTCTGTAGATATTATCTTAGAAAGGACCCAAAGGGGACTGGTCATCTAATACACACTATCACAGGTAGGTTTAAAGCTTACAACAGACACTATGGAGGGCCCACAAGTTGTCTTGTGCAATAGCTAAAATGTGTTGTTCTGGTAAGGGAGCATGCACAATTGGATAGGTCCCATTAAGCCATTGTGTCCTTTGTATGCAGGACCAAAGAAATTCAGCCAGCAAGTCTGTCCAAGATATTATGACCTTCGTGACTCTTTGAAGGTACAACCACTCGATAGGGTCCTCTCCTTGATGGAACATGGCATACATGGGGGCATCTTTTTGTATTGTTAACTCAATTGTAAAGGTGGGATCTATGCATGTGAGCCATTTACACCATAATTGTTGAATAAAGTAAAGACTGTCTTTGGCTGCTGAAACCCACTGATGAGGGGACAATAGTGAAGAATAAGCAGGTAAATTGTCACATAAGGGCTTCATTAGTGAAGGTGGAATGGGAACTACTAAACTCATCCATTGTATCAACCCAATCACCTTTTGAAAATCATTCAGAGTCTTCACTAGTCATATCCAATTGGGGAGGACATAGAGAAACATACACTTTGGCTACCACATAACCCAGGTAAGAAAAAGGGGTGTGAGTTTGAGTTTTATCAGATGCAGGGTATAAGCCATTAAGCTGCAGTGCAGTGAGGATTGTTTGGTGCACATAATGTAACTGAGTTTCATCACTACTATCTACTGCTAGCAATAGATCATCTATATTGTGGACAGTCAAAGCATTGGGAAATTCCTGCCTAACCGGTTGTATTACTCTGTTAATATACTATTGACACAAAGTTGGACTGTTTTGCATGCCTTTAAGACTGACAGGATGAACTATTGTGCTCGTTAAACCTGTACAATCTGTGGGGGGAGTTTTAACTAATGCTCGTTGTAAGAAAGCCACAAGAAGATTTTCAAGCCTTTCTATCTGATCCTCCTGCTCCCTTATACTTGGGCTCTCTAGTTTCTGTAGGAATCTTTGGAGTGCTGGGAGTGGGATACTCATACCTTGGCAAGGATGGATACAATCATGCCGGTGGAGGAGGAAAAGGCAGAGGCAGAGGCAAGGTTTCTAACTCTGCCTCTGCCACTGCTTCTTCCCCACACAGGGATCCTCCAATCTGGCATTGTGTACTCAGAGTGAGGAGACAGTGAGCGGGGCCTTTAAGAGTTGCTCTGACTATCCCAAAGAGCATAAAATCTGTCTTCTAAGAAAGACACCAGGAGTTGTGTCCTCATAAGAGGTTACCCTACAGTGTCAGTTTTGTCAGGGTCAAGTCCCGTGTATTCCAATCATAGGGACACTATCAGAAGGATTTTTACAAACTTTCTGCATTGTTTAATATGTACCATGATGCGTTTCTGTTTAGCCAGTTTATATACCTGTTTACTATACACATCAAGGGTGTCACTAAAGGGAAACTGAATTCAGATCCCATCCTGGAAGGCTTATAGCACTTTCCTGGCCTCAACCGCCCCACTTAGCTTAGGCTAAGCAGCTTCTCTGTCTCTGGGTGCTCAAAATCTGGATTCCCCTAACTCAAGTCCCTGTTTGGGCGCCAGTTGTTGGGGTCCTCAGCTAGTGCAGACCTGCTGAAACCAGCTGGAGTCTGAGCACTTACCCACAATTATCGTGCCTCTACAACCTTCGAATGTCTCCAGATATGACAGAGCAGTCTGACACCACTAATGCAGTTAGAGAAGCTTTATTGCTTGATTACATCATCTAGTCTTTCCTTCTGCTTCCTCTCTCCCCCTCTGCTGTCCTGTTCTTTTGCCCCTCTCATCTGCCCTTGCTAATGTGCCTCAGAAACAAATACATGTACAGCTTGTGTATCCAGGAGCCTAATTCCTGAGATGGTGGGAGCAATCTCGAGCTGGTGCGTGCTCCATGCCTGTCCTGGCGTGTGTACAGGGTGTGCCCCAGACCTTTAGCCAGTGAGGCAGAACTCACACCCGAGGCCTCAACATCCATTCCCAAGAATGAGCTGACCAAGATCCACAGACCACAGACCACAAGGCTCAGGTTTGCCCAAGACTTGTCTTTGCACAGACTTGTTGCCTATGCAAATGGGGCATTGTCTGCAAAGTACACAATGAAGGATCTCGAGATTAATGCAGACTCTTGTTATTCTGTTCCCTAGCATTCTTGTTGCTATGTTCCCTAGCAAGCGATTTTGGATAATTATATGCCAATAGACCTAATAAGTGAAACTGATGTATATTTACAAAAATGTAAATTGTTCAATTATCAGAAGAAGAAATAGAATATTTGAAATTGAACAGGTTATCAATGAGCTCGCTAAGAAAAAATCCCTAGGACCTGATGGATTCACAAGTGAATTCTATTAAACCTTTAAAGAACAATGAATTCCAATTCTATAAAAACTATTTGGACAGAAAGAAATCCTACCAAACTCCTTTTATGACACAAATATTGTACTGTTATCTAAACCAGAAAGATCAAAAAAGAGGAAGAAAACTAGACCAATTTCCCTAATGAACATTGAGGCAAAAAGATTTAAATAGAATACTAGCAAGGAGATTATGGAATATCACAAACAACATGCAACATGACCAGATGAGATTTGTATCAGAAATAGAGAGCTGATTCAACATTCAGAAAATTATCAGCATAATTGACTATATCAATACAAAATAACAAAAATATATGAATATCTCAATAGATGCAGAAAAAGATTTTGACAGTATACAACAATCATTCCTATTTTTAAAAAAACCTAGAAAGTATAGGAATAGAGTTTTCTTTAAAATGGAAAGTAGCATCCATCTAAAACCAGAAGCAAGAATTATCTATACTCTTGCTTCTGGTTGTAGGTGGATGCTACTTTCCATTATCTATAATGGGATAAATGAGAAGCCTACCCAGTATGATGAGGAATAAAGCAAGGATATCTATTATCACCATTATATTCAATGCTATAATATTAATGTTAGTTATAGCAATAAGAGATAAAAAAGAAATTGAAGGAATTAGAGTAGATAATGAGAAAAAAAAACCATCACTCTTTGCAAGTGATATGATGTACTTAGATAATTTTAGAGAGCCAACTAAAAATACTAGTTGAAATTATTAACAACTTTAGCAGACTTGCAAGAAAAAAGTAAGCCCACATAAATCATCGGTATTTCCTACATATTAATAATAAAGTCCAGTAGGAAGAGATAGAAAGATAATTTGATTTAATATAACTACAGACAAACCCAGGAATCATATAAATACAATTACAAAACACTTTCACACAAAGTCAGATCTAAACAATTGGAGAAATATTAACTGCTCGTGGGTAGAGCAAATTAATAAAAATGACAATTCTACCTAAATTAATTTACTTATTAAATGCCATCCCAATCAAATTATCAAAAATTATTTTGCATAGCTAAAAAAAATAACAAATTCATCTGGAAGAATAAAAAGATTATCAAGGAAATTGCAATTATTTTTCTCCTCTTATTTATATTATTTCCATACACTACGTGTACCAGTTATATTGTCCTACTGGTTTTTCCCTGAACTTAACTCTTCATCTGCCACTTTCATGCTTTTGAACTTCAGGTTTATCCCCATGTCTTGAATAAACTCCTATCTTTTACACCTATCTTTTAAAAATCCCAATCTCCTTTCAAAGGATAACTCAGTTGGAACTTCCTAAACAAAACTTTTAGTTTGGCAGTGCCTAGTGCATAGCAGAAAGTGTGGTCTGATCAGGGCAAAATATAAAACCTTTTTCCTAAACCTGAAAAGGACATTGTGTCTTTCGATGTATAGGATTCACTTAGGTTCTATTTTGATTTTTGTCTCCCAAGTTGTAGTGTTGACTCATTGAACTTGCAGGCTATTAAAATGCTTAAATTTTTTGAAATGAAATGTTATCTAATCATCCCTTCCCCATCTTATAGTTGTAAAGTTGGTTATTTGAATCTAAATGCTGAACTTTACATGTACTTCTATCAAAGTTCAAACTCTTAGATTAAGGTTATTGTTCTAGCCTGTTGAGATCTTTTTAAAGCCTGAATTCTGACATCCATCATTTAGCTATCCTTCTAATTTTATCATTCATAAATCTGATACTCATGTCATCTATTTATTTATCTAAGTCATTGATAAAAATGTAAAACAGGGTAAAGCATTGACTATGAGTCAAGTTAACTGCAAGCTATTAATGATAGTGAAACAAGTTAAGAATCTATATAATATGCACAATGACAACAATGTAAAAGGAAAGAAAAATAACAAAAATGAATAATTTGTAATCAAACTTTGTTCCAGAAAAGAGGAGAACATGTAATTCCCTCTTTTCTCTGCAATAAGAAACTAAGTCTATTAGAACTACCAGTTTTTGTGGATATATTGGTTAATTTTGCTAAACTATTTTATTTTTTTCTCTTTCTTAAAATTTTGTTATAAGAAATGATTCACAAGATATGGGATATAAAGAAGGGATATATTCATGTAATGAAAGTAAAGTAAAGACAAAGTATTAGCAGAGAGATGAGGGACTTGTAGTACAGAATAAAATATTTTTTAGACACGGCTAATGCATTGAATTGTTTTTGTTTGTTACAAAGAAGGGCTTTGTTACAATTCACAGGTTCTTATGTACTTTTTTCTTTGTATATTGATATATTCATGTTTATTTTTTATAGAGAAAATTTAGAACAATAATAATATTTTTAAAAAATCTTCTTAGCTACTTTTGTTTCTCTATCTTGTACAAAAAGATACCAGGAAAAGAAATTTTCAGCTACTTTGCTGAAGCTTAGTAGGGAATCATGGGTCCTTCCTACCCTCTAAGTTCCATAAGCATTTTATCACAATTCTATTTCTTACAGTTCCTAGCCCAATGGCTTCACACAGTAGGCATTTAAATATTTGCTGAATTGAATTTATATATCAAACATGGAGGCAACAGCCTCAGTTTTAGATTTTGTTATCCAGACAAGACATTCATCTATTAAAAAGTGAAAATGAGTGTCAAGGGAATGAAGTGAAAATTCAACAAATATTTATTAAATTCTTAAAGACATTGTTATGGGCATTGTGCATATAAAAACACAAAGCAGCCTCTGCCTTTGAGAATTCATATCCTACTGGAGTTTACAACATGATAAATAATCTAATTTGAGGAGGAAAAAAAAACTAACAACTAAGAGAGTCTTTTGATAAGCCCTGGTTCCTGACTAGAACATGAAAAGAAAGTAGGATTTGTTTTATGAGAAAAAAAAAATAGAAGGAAGGATAGTTCAGCCTTGGAGCTATGCAGTGGAAACATTAATGATTAAAAGTAGCCAAAAGATGATTTAGCAAAGAATAATATGTTCTACCCTGAGTAGAAGTCTTCAGGGAAAGGAGACAATCAGTTACTGTGCTGTAGTGATAATTTCTATACAGATGTACATTGTACAATGTGTCCTCACGCCATTGATTGAGTGGGTGGCATTAAGCCTGAAAGATTTCATGGGACCAACTTGAGCAGAAGAACAGGTAGGATCTGAGTAGGTGGAAAGAATGAAGAAGAGAAATGGAATATTAAAAATATAAGCCAAAGTTTAAAAGTAAGGATCTCTATTTGTTTTAGCTCTTGTTGAAAATTTTTTCTGAAAAAGCTATTCTCCCCTATATTTATACCAATGACAATTTTTCAGCACCTCTAGGTTATGATTCTGAATACCAGACCTCAAACATAAGAATTAATGTGGAAATTATAAAAGATGGGGTTTAATCTGTACTAATCCCATCAGTGCTTTTAAAAAATAAATGCTTACAGTTTGGAACTATGCTCAAAAAGTTATCAAACTGTGCATACCCTTTGATCCAGCAGTGTTACTATTGGGCTTATATCCCAAAGAAATTTTAAAGAAGGGAAAGGGACCCATATGTGCAAGAATGTTTCTGGCACCCCTCTTTATAGTGGCCAGAAACTGGAAACTGAGTGGATGCTCATCAATTGGAGAATGGCTGAATAAATTGTGGTCTATGAATATTATGGAATATTATTGTTCTGTAAGAAATGACCAACAGGATGATTTCAGAAAGGCCTGGAGAGACTTACACGAACTGATGCTGAGTGAAATGAGCAGGACCAGGAGATCATTATATACTTCAACAACAATATTATACGATGACCAGTTCTGATGGACCTGGCCATCCTCAGCAACGAGATCAACCAAATCATTTCCAATGGAGCAGTAATGAACTGAACCAGCTACGCCCAGAGAAAGAACTCTGGGAGATGACTAAAAACCATTACATTGAACTCCCAATCCCTATATTTTTGCCCACCTGCATTTTTGATTTCCTTCATAGGCTAATTGTACAATATTTCAGAGTCTGATTCTTTTTGTACAGCAAAATAACAGTTTGGTCATGTATACTTATTGTGTATCTAATTTGTATTTTAATGTATTTAACATCTACTGGTCATCCTGCCATCTGGAGGAGGTGGTGGGGGGTAAGAGGTGAAAAATTGGAACAAGAGGTTTGGCAATTGTTAATGCTGTAAAGTTGCCCATACATATAACCTGTAAATAAAAGGCTATTAAATAAAAAAATAAATGCTTATTAATAATAATAAATAGAACTTAATAAAGGTAAACTGAGGCACAGAATCCTGAGCTTTAGCACCTTATTAGTAGGGTGTGAACCTGGCAACTAAATGGGTCAGTTGGCTGTGTTGATTAGGCCAGTGACCCAGAAGAAGAGGTGCAGCTCCTTTTTATAAGCATAGAAAAAAAGAATAAAATTATATGGGACAGCAACCCTTACCCAAATTAAAATCAGAGGCTCTTGAGGTAAAAAGCAAAAAAGGATTCATTACAATCTTACAAGAAATGGCAGCTCCCTACAGACAAAGTGTCAATAGAAGAGTGCAAACTGCAAACTGCAAAACACAAAATTATATCGATCCAAATCAGAAGCCCTCCCTCACACCTTTTCTCCGCTGTCTGGGGGAGTCCAGGTTTACATCCTAAACTAGAAATCTATCCCAGAAACAAAAGAATATTAGTAAATAACAAACTCTCTACCCATTAAGTACTTAAATGCTAATTAAGGGGGAGGAGAGGACTGGAGAGAAACATACATGTCATAGAGAACTCACATTTGCTGCTGTATGGTTTGAGACATCAGCCCTGCAGGCAACATGCTCCCCAACCCACCCACACACACACAATCTCTCCCTCTCAAATAAACTCTGATCTCTATCTTGCCTTAGAGCACCCTTACATATTATTAAGCAAGGGCAGTAGTGAGTTGGTCAAGTCAGGTCATTGACCCCAACTAGTTCTAGTTGGACGGGTTATTATCTTCAGTTTGTGGTTTTCTCAAAACCATAAGACTCTTTCTGATTGGCTGAATCCATCCGTGCCTTCCTAGCCCCCCAATTTCTTATTGGCTCAAGGATTCTATTGATCACTTAATTGTTCTGTGACTCCTAATCTTCCTTAACCTTTTATATCCTGAAAACCTCTTGGTCAGTGGTACCCACTATCTCAATTCCATATTACCTCAAAGCTTGTAACACTGTAGAAACCAACTTTTCAGCATTTTTCATAGTGTCTCTATCACTAACATACTTATGTATTTAGTTTTATATGTATTATGTATTAGTTTTATAGTTACTTGTGTATGGTTTTTACCTCTCAAGATTATAAGCACCATGTTCCTCATTTTCTTTATCTTTATATCTCCCCTTAGTGCCTAGAATACTATATTTTGCATAAAATCTGCTTATGCAAAGTATTCATGCAAGCTTTTAAAAAAATTTTTGCTGAGGCAATTGGGGTTAAGTGACTTGCCCAGGGTCACACAGCTAGGACGGTTAAGCTCTGAGACCATGTTTGAATCTTCTTGATTTCAGGGCTGGTGTTCTACACTGCTCCACCTAGCTGCCCAGGAAGCTTATTTTTTTTTTATTATTATAATAACTTTTTATTTACAGAACCTAGGCCTGGGTAATTTTTTACAACATTATCCCTTGTACTCACTTTTGTTCTGACTTTTCCCTTCCTTCCCTGCACCTCTTCCCCTAGATGGCAAGCATTCTTATACATGTTAAATATGTTATAGTATATCCTAGATACAATATGTGTGCAGAACCAAACAGTTCTCTTGTTGCACAAGAAGAATTGGATTCAGAAGGTATTTTTGTTTTGTTTTTTTTAAGTTTATAAGTTGTCCCTTATGGTTTTCTAAATCTTTTTTTTATTATTATAACTTTTTATTGACAGAAAATATGCCCAGGTAATTTTTTACAACATTATCCCTTGCACTCACTTTTGTTCTGACTTTTCCCTTTCTTCCCTTCACCCCCTTCCCCAGATGGTAAGCAGTCTCATACATGTTAAAGTATATTATAAATACAATATATGTGTGCAGAACCATACAGTTCTCTAGTTGCACAGGAAGAATTGGATTCCAAAGGCAAAAATAACCCGAGAATCAAAACAACAATGCAAGCATTTTACATTCATCTTCCAGTGTTCTTTCTCTGGCTATAGCTGATTCTGTCCATCATTGATCAATTGGAATTGAATTAGATTTTCTCTTTGTCGAAGAAATCCACTTTCATCAGAATACATCCTCATACAGTATCATTGTTGAAGTATATAATGATCTCCTGGTTCTGCTCATTTCACTTAGCATTAGTTTATGTAAGTCTCTCCAAGCCTCTCTGTATTTATCCTGCTGGTCATTTCTCACAGAACAATAATATTCCATAACATTCATATACCACAATTTACTCAACCATTCTCCAATTGAGGGGCATCCATTCATTTTCCAGCTTCTAGCCACTACAAACGGGGCTGCCACAAACATTTTGGCACATACAGGTCCCTTTCCCTTCTTTAGTATCTCTTTGGGATATAAGCCCAGTAGTAACACTGCTGGGTCAAAGGGTATGCACAGTTTGATAACTTTTTGGGCATAATTCCAGATTGCTCTCCAGAATGGTTGGATTCGTTCACAACTCCACCAACTCAGTGTCCTAGTTTTCCTGCATCCCCTCCAACATTCGTCATTATTTTTTCCTGTCATCTTAGCCAATCTGACAGGTGTTTAGTGGTATCTTAGAGTTATCTTAATTTGCATTTCTCTGATCAATAGTGATTTAGAACACCCTTTCACATGAGTAGAAATAGTTTCAATTTCATCATCTGAAAATTGTCTGTTCATATCCTTTGACCATTTATCAATTGGAGAATGGCTTGATTTCTTATAAATTAGAGTCAATTCTCTATATATTTTGGAAATGAGGCCTTTATCATAACCTTTAACTGTGAAAATGTTTTCCCAGTTTGTTGCTTCCCTTATCATGCAAGCTTATTTTTAATGTCCTGTATAAAAGTCATTTTTACTAGGGAAGTTATACTAGGTGCAAAGTGTGTCATGAAGGAAGAAAGGAAAAAAATAAAAAAGGAAGGAAACAAGCATTTATTAAGTGCCTACTACTGTGCTAAGTCCTTTACAAAAGCCTTTGATCCTTAATTTGATCCTCACAAAAGCCTTTGAAGTAGATACTATTATTATTCCTATTTTACAATTGAAATTGAAGAACACTGAGGTCACATAACTAGTAAGTATCTGAGGCTATATGTGAAACCAGTCCTCCAGATTAGCTGCTTAGTGAAAGGAGAAAGGTAAGGAGCAGAGTACAAAAAGCATAAGAGTCACTGATTTCAAAAAGCATATTATAGCCTAGTTGTAAAGATAAGGTAACTAAGGCCCGATACCTAAATGAAATTCATATCCTTAGCAAGTTCCCCAGAATGCTTTGTTCTGAGTGTTTATGTTATAATGTCAAAGATTATATTAAGAACAATTTAGAAATTGACTTATTTTAGGAAAAACTTTTACTTTTGCTTTTTGTCTTCATCACAATTATATCCTGATCAACTCCACTCTTCTAACATAAGTTAACATAAAAAGAATCTAAGATGCAACATTCTGCATCACTGTGACCCCACCTACTGTGTGATTATCCAATGAGATCCTTTTTATTAAGAGGAGAAAAGTATGTTATCATTTGCTTTCCAGGGCTCAGATTGGTCATTACAATTAATAAGAGTTTCAATGATTTTAAATATTGTTATTCACATTATAATCAATGCATATAATAATGCAAATAATGTAATGTTCTCCTGGTTTTGCTTATGGTTCACTATGACCAGCATCCAGGTGGTCTTTCCCTGCAAGCTGAAAGCCTCATGTTTGAATAGATACAAACAAAAACAAATTTACTAATCCTGGAAGGGATCCTAAAAGGGGGGAAAAAGAAAAGCAAAAACCTAAAATCCAAGAAGGGCCCCTTAGATTAGATTGTCTGTTACACAATAGGGAATGAATGAACAGATTGTGGGATATGACCGTAATGTGAAGTAATTGTACTGCAAGAAATAATGAAAGGAATGAACTGATGTAGCGTGAAAGGGCAGAACAACTGATACCAGAACAATAATATAAAGGAATTCTGAGACCAGCTCCAGGACCTCACTGAGGAGAAAGTATGATATGGGACAGGCGGGTGCTTTAGCAAAGAAGTCCATTTATTGTTCTGAGAGCCAGGGTTTATATACTCTTTAAGCTAGTGTATGTATCAATATCACCAAATGTCTCTAAATTACTTAGTTTACATTTTAAATAGACATTAACATTAAAGACAGACTAGCAGTACCAATCCATTAATGGCAACACAGTCATAAATTGTCTAGTTTGTCATGCTTGGTTCCTGTTACATGCATTCATCACCAGGATGACTGTATTTTTTTTCCAGCATGCTTTCCTGATGCTTACATGTTCACATAGATAACTTCCGGATGATGGCATTCTTGTGCTAGCAGCGCTTCTTGGGACCCATCAGGTCAGCCCGTCCTATTTTCAGCCTTGGTCATGGAGGAGCGGCGAGTCTGCTTGCAAAGCGATCCACAGCTGCACAGAAAGCATGTGAACCCCTGCATAGCCCTCTGGGGGCTCTGCTTGTTGTGGCCCTCTACTTCTCCCCCTTTTCTTTTAACTCAAGGTATTGAAAGTCTGTGGACAATGCTGAGAAATTTCTAAAGCCAATTTTAAACAAGCAGCATGTATTAACATTGTATTTTACATCAGGAGTAAGAAAAACAAGCCAAAATGTAAGCATATTTCCCATATTTTTAAAAGGATTTATCTGTTTCAAAACCTCCAACATATCTTCAGTTAAGCCATTTTTATCAATTGCAATTTTGCTATTTTTGATGTCCAATGTAATATTTTTCAATCAATCTAAATCTCTATCCAATATAGAATGGCCCATATACCAAGCAACTTGTTCCTTATCTTAATTCAATTATGTTTTGTATTCTTAAAGTTCATTGGTGTAATATATATAATATATATATATATGTATATGTATATGTAAAGTGATAATCACAGTGTAATTGAGATATAATAAATCTAACTCATTCCTAGGAGCAATTACTGCAGATTGCAAAGCTTCTGTTTTGAGTTCAAAGTCAAGATTTAGTAAAATAAATGGAGGGATGAAAATTATATCCTGTTTAACTGAAATTCAACATTTGTTGGTCAGTATAGGCCTGAGTTCTATTGTGTAATGGGCTATAAAATATTTTCCCTGGTAACCTAACCATCCCCAATACTATGATTAGCCTCACTGGTTGATTCCAGTTCATAGTTCCAACCCAAGGAGGCTTAAGAATGAACGTCCATAATTCAATATCTTTTTTTTTTCCTTTTCCTGCTTCTCTGCCAGTTGTTCCTCCAATAGTCAGGGCTGTCAGCAAAAGTATCAAGTTCTTTGTGGAATGAGGTCTAGTTTCTGTAGTTGCTTCTTTCAGGTTCCCATTTCCTCATTATGTCTCCTACATTTTTGCACAGGTCCCTGTATCACATGGATGTTCCTCTCTAAGACCCAGATCGATTCCTTCTCCTTCAGCCCTTCTGCATCTGAAAATATACAAGCAAAACCCCAACCCCATGTTAACAACTTATGTGGCCCGTTCCATTGCCCTGTTTTGGAATCTTTCCACACAACTCATTGTAAGGAGTCCCTGTCAAAACAAATTGTTTTGTGTTCATCAAAGAAGCTTTATGCTGGGGAAACACTTTGATCATTAAGCATCAAAAAATTAAGGGTATATATGACTCTGGCTAACCTCATACATGGCTTATCCCTGAATCTTCCTCCTTTTTGTTTTTGCAAGAACATCTTTATGTCCCTGTTTTTACATTTGACGATTGCCTGCCCCTGTGGATTATGTGGCTGGCCAAATTAATGTTCAATATTATAATATAAATAAAATGGCTTAAATCTGGATGATGTATAAGCAGGACCATTATCATTTTTAAAGAGTAAGGTACACCTACAAAAAAAAGCAAAGACAGAAAGCATGTGTTCAATAACATGAGTTGCAGATTCTCCTGTGTGGAGAGTAGCCACAGAAAAGGAAGAAAAAGTATTTACAAGAGTGTGTAAAAAGATAAACATCCAAAAAAGGGAAAAATGAGTTACATCCATCTGAAAATTTCTTGAGGTTTTAGGTCTTTGGGATTTATCTATACACTACAAAATGGTGGACAATTATAGGAGACATGATGTGCAGGGCTTCACTATATGCCTTGCCTGCTCTCTAGTGATGTGAAATTGTTTGTGCAGGGATTCAATTGATTGATGTACTTGAGATTGCTTGTGCTTATTGAACTGTGAAAATGTACGAGCTAATGAAAGGGTCTGCAACAGAGTTCTTTTCAAATATTGGTCCAGGAAGTTTTGTATGTGAATTAATAGGAAAGCAATAAAGAGGGTGATTTCTAGTACTTATAACAGTTTGTAATCTTTGAAATAACTGGAAAATATCAATATTAGGGGAATTGAGAATGACAGCAGTTTCTATATTTTGTAAGACAAATATGGAATATTTGCTGTCAGAAACAGCATTTTTAGGGGAACGTGCTTTTATTCTTATGCTACAGCAAATAGCTCATTCTTTTGAGTGGAATTATATGATGTTATAATTATGTGTTTCTTTTGATGTGCTATGTAATTCACTGCTCGCTCATTTTTTGTGGCATCTGTAAAAATAGTTATGGCCCCTTGAATGTTTTTTTGGTAGTATTTTTGGAAACATCCATTGCTGTTTTCATACAAATTGAAGAATAGGATATGAGTAAATGTTAATCTATTGTCCCTACATAAATCCATATGAGGATTTGCCACTCAGGATTTTGTTGTATCAAACTTCCTAATTGTAGCTGCATATATGGTTGATGAATTACATGATGATCATTTCCTTGAATTTGTCTAGTTTGACCCAATCCTTTTTGTATTAATTCTGCTACCTGTAAGGGGATAGGAGGTTATTGATGATGATGGTTGGGATGGAAAATACAACCATTCAAATATCTGATCCTGATAATGTAATACACGTGTAGGTTGCTGAAAAGTAGCTTTATAATGTCTGATGAAATTCTTGACAGCTTACTGTCTTGAACTTTCCCTTTTTATGATCTATAATGAATCTAAAGCAGATTGTGTTATTTGTCTAGGGGAATCCAATTTTGGCACCCCTAGTAAATAGTAATATGAAGATTGTTCATCATCATTGGTAATATTCACATAAGGTCTGATGCAATTTATATCTCCTATGTGTTTTTGAAAATCATTCAATATTTTTAATGTATCTTTCCTTAATTGTACCTTATGAGGTTTGATCTCTTGAGGTCTTACAATAGGGCCTCAATAATTATATAGGAGTTCCAGTTGGATTTTGTCTGGGGCTACTCTCAGTCCATATTTTTCAAATTGCTGTGTAAAACTTTCAAGAATAGTTGGTAATTCTTGCTTTCTAGGATAAGCACATAAGGTGTCATCCATGAATAATATAAGCTTGTGGCTATTGTAGTCTAATGAGTTGGAGGATTTGGTCTACATATTGTTGACACATTGTGGGACTGTTCTTCATTCCTTAAGGGAGAACTTTTCACTGATAATATTTGTGGAGGGCTTTAAGATTAAAGCAAAATATTGACAATTCTGTTTTTATAAGGAACTAGTATAGAAATAATCCTGTAAATCCATAACCCATAATGGCCAATTTGCTGGGATCATAGCAAAGGATAATAATCCAGGCTGCAAAGCTCCCATGCTTTCCATTCTTTCATTAACTTTCCCAAGATCTGTTAACATTCTCCATTTCCCTGATTTCTTCTTAAAGCGCAAATATGAAGGAATTCCAGGGACTAGTGCTGGGTTCAATATGTCCTTTTTCTAACTTCTCCTTGATTATGATTTCCTAAGCTTCCAGCTGTTCTATCCAAATCGGAGGTCTTTCCTTCCATTATATGGGGGAGGACCTTCATTTCCTCAACAGTGGCCATTAATAAAAATCTTCTGTTCCTCTTTTAATTCAAGCAATGTATAGCTTGAGTCAATCTGTCTCAGAAATCTGTGACGCTCTCATTTGGTTTCTATAATATTTTCATAAATCATGTTTCCTTATCCATTCTTCCTGGTATTTGAGCCCAAGTTTTTTGGACAGTGGGAGCAATCTGCCTGTGCACCTATATATCATAGTCCAATTGGTGACTGAGGGGAGTATAAGTCCAGGTCCCTGTCAATTGTTCAAATGTAACATTAACATGCATTTGATTATTTTGTCTGTCCATTTTCTGACATTCCTCATAAAAGGCAGCTTTCCATGTATAATAATCTTCCCCATCCAAAGCAATTCTGGATACTCGGTGCCCATCAAGAGGGCACAAAATGGAATTTGCTATTGTCTCTATCAAGGTTTACACAGGGACTGTTGGTCTAGATTGGGATGTCCCTGTCTTTAGTTCTTTCAGTATTTTGAATTCCAAAGGATGATAGTCTCTACGCATATTGCCTGGATTCTGTGGATTGGGAACTTCCAATACCCCACACAACATGTGTATATCAAGGGGAAAGTCTTCGGTTTCTTTCTCTGCCTTGAGGGCCAGCTGTACCACAGTTAACTGCAATCCCTCTGACCTCTGGTAGATAACTTGCTCCATTCTGTATTTTCTATCTCCTCCTACCAATGGCAGGAAGGAAGAGGAGGAGCAGTGAGGTGATTTGTTTTTAATCCCCATGTTTCATAAATCTTATTAACCTCCTCATCCTGCAGCTCCTTTTCTTCTCCATTCTCATTTTCACTCTCCTCACCCCCTTTGTTATGTATGGCTGTACCTGCCTCTGCTTTCAATGTTTTTGTAGCTAAAGGACCGTTTTTGTGGGGCTTGTGAGCAGATTTTTAACGCGTTCCAAATAGAGGATGCTGTTACGGGAAAGGCTCCCGGACCTTCGGCTCAAAATCTTTCTTTCACCTGCTTTCCTACTGTCTCCCATTTATCTAGGTCAAGAGTATCTTGGGCCAGGAACCAAGGACAGCATTTCTCTACACATTGCATGAATTCTTTCAATTGTTCATTTGGAATAAATAATCCTCCATCTTTTACTACCTTTTTCTTTTTTTTAATTTTTAAAGTTTTTTATTTTCAGAACACTTGCATGGAAAATTTGACAACAGTGACTTGCCTAACCTTGTGTTTAAGATTTTATCTTCCTTCCCCCTTGACAAGCAATCCAATATATATTAAACATATTAAAATGTATGTTAAATCCAATATGTATAAACATATTTATACTATTCTCTTGCTGCATAAGAAAAATCAGATCAAAAAAAGAAAATAAATGTTTTACTACCTTTTTCAATACCTTTAAATACAGCTCTCTTTGTTTTTCTCCTGACTGAGACTGTTCCATTTTACTAAGTGAAACAAAGTAAAATTCAAATTAGCCCACAGCTTAAATGAAACTACGGCTCCACTTCTACCTCCACTCCCAGCCACCCCTGCTGATTCTATGCTTTCCCGCTGCCCCCCTCCCTTTCCTGAGCTGCTCGGGAGTCTTGATTGATTGGGGGTACTTTGTCCTCCTCACTGCTTCTCTGTGTTGTCTATGTCTCCAGATCAAGGGCCTCAGCAAGGAGAAAGTATAATGCAGGACAGGCAGGTGCTTCAGCAAAGAAGTCCGTTTACTGATCACAGAGCCAGGGTTTATATACCTTTTATTTTTCTTTATTTATTTTGCTGAGGCAATTGGGGCTAAGTGACTTGCCCAGGGTCACACAGCCAGGAAGTGTGAGATCAGATTTGAACTCAGGTCCTCCTGACTTCAGGGCTGCCCCGGTTTATATACCTTTTAATCTAGCATTGCAACAGCGGCAGATATCTCCAAGCTACTTAGTTTATATTCCATGGTTACAGTTTAGCTAGACATTAACATTAAAAAGAGACTAGTGCAAGCCATTTATGACAACATAATCATAAATCACATAAATTCGTGATAAATTGTCTACTCCTGTTATCATTTATTACCAAGGTTATCATATTTATTTTCAACATGCTTTCCTGATTCCTACACGTTCACATAGATGGCTTCCTGATTGATTGTATTCTTGTGCTAGCAGCACTTTCTGGTACCTATCAGATCAGTGCGTCCTAGTCTCAACTTTGGTCATGGAGGAGCGGTGAGCTCACTTGCAAAATGATCCACAGCTGCACAGAAAGCATGTTAACCTTTACATAGCTTTCTGGGTGCTCTGCTTGTTTTTTTTTTCTTTTTAATTAAAGCTTTTTATTTTCAAAACATATGCATGGGTAATTTTTCAACCCTTGTATAGCCTTGTGTTCCAAATTTTTCCCTCCTTCCCCCCACCCTTAGATGGCAAGCCATCCAATATGTAATACATATTAAAATATGTTAAATCCAATATATGTAAACATTTATACAATTATCCTTCTGCACAAGAAAAATTAGATCAAAAGAGAAAGAAAACGAGTAAGAAAATAAAATAGAAGCGAACAACAACAAAAAAGTGAAAATGCTAGTGATCCACATTCAGTTCCCACAGCCCTCTCTCTGGGTGTATGGCTCTGTTCCTCACAAGATCATTGGAACTGAACTCAATCATCTCATTGTTGAAAAGAGCCCGTCCATCAGAATCAATTATTGTATAATCTTGTTGCTGTATACAATGATCTCCTGTCCTGCTCATTTCACTTAGCATCAGTTCATGGCTTCTCTGAAATCATCCTGCTGGTCATTTCTTATAGAACAATATTGTTCCATAACATTCATACATGGGTGCTCTGCTTGTTGCTGGACCTCTACAGAATTTGATTTTTAAAAACATTGAAAGACTTCAAAAGATTTTGAAAGATTTCTGATCCATGTAGTGAGCAGTTATAGCTGCAAAGAACATATGATTAAGCATGTTCCCATCTGTCAGAGAGATGATGGACTCAAGGTACAAAAGAGAGATATATTTCTAGATTTGTTTTGCTTTACTCTGTTTATTCATTCAAAGGACTATCCCCTTTCTTTTGCTTTTGTTTTAATGGGAGGAGGTGTTTGAAGAAAGAATTGAGGGTAGCAATGTCCAGAAAAGAGAGTCATTGAAACATTTTAAAAATATACGACAGGGGAGAACCAGTCAAGATGAAGAACAGGTTTTACAACCCAGGTTCCCCTACAATGACATCAAGAACTAAGAAGGATGCTGAACTGAATACTTATGAAAAATCAAAGGAAAAATAATAATGAGATATCTTTTGAGACTTTAAATTACAAATTCAACCTAAAGGCAGTGCGGTGGTTAGAGCTCTGGCCTGAAGTTAGGAGGACCTAAGTTCAAATCTGGTCTCAGATACTTAATATTTACTAGGTGGGAGACCAAGGCTAAGTCACTTAACCCAAATTGCCTCACAAAAAATGGAAAAGAACAGAAAAGGAATCAGGAGAACTTATTTTCTCAAAAAGCAACGGGAGACAAATTGAAATCTACTTGAATATTATGAAATTGATATCACTTGAACTGATATAAACTGAAGTGAATAAAACTAGAACAATTCAAATTATAAGTATAATATTATTAAAAAATGAGCAATTTTGAAAGATTTTTAAAACTCTGATCAATTATGACTCCAGAGAACTGATGATTCAAAATGGGACCTTTCAACTGACAAAGTTTTCTGTCAGCCCAGAATCATTCGTGCATTTTTGAACATGACCAACTTAGGAATTTGTTTTGCTTCACTCTAAATATATTTTGACTGTTTCTTTCCATAGGAGAAGAAGGAGGAGAAGGGAAAGAGAGTCAATGTTTGTTAATGGAAAAAAATTAAGAAACAGCAAGGTTCAGAAAGAAATACAGAAAAGTAGGACGGTTTTGAAAGATGTAGAATTATTTAAATTAAAATATAGAGCATTATATGGTTTTTAAAAAGCTAATCATATAAAATAGAGATTTATAGTTTCACAATCCTTTTTGTGTTCTTTTATCTATATGGAAATGCTTTTTGGTGTTTAAATTCAGAATAAATAAAAAGAATTATTCACATTTCTCATTTCTTACATTGAGATAATGGTTTACTTCATTTTTTCTTGAAAGAATTGGAAATAGTCTGATAAAGAATTAGAAGGTAGACTAGAGTCAGGAAATCTGCTCTGTTCTTGCTTTAACACTGATCCATTGTGATTTGTGGCAAATTGCTTAGCCTCCTATGTCTTTCCCAGTTACTATAAAATGGATATAGTGATGCTTGATGGCAAGTGCTTTTTTTTTTTTTGCTAAAATTCCTATAGGGCTTATACCCAACATGACATAATTTAATAATTTCATAATATTCTGCAAATATCCATTATATAATAATTGTCTAGTAATAATATCATCAAGTAATGACTTAAATACTCATGAAGAGGCTTTTTCAAATATATATGTGTATATACGAATTAAACCTGATAATATCTAGTCTATCCTTTATTTTAAAAAAGTCTTAATGATAAATTTTATTTCAAAACATCATATAAACTCTTAGTGTGATCCTAATTGATTTCTCCATAATGTTCAATTCCTGGAAAGTTAGGTAAAACAACAACAAAAAGTGTTTCTATTGATGATAGATGTAACCTTAGAGTTTAGTAGTTTGACATTTGACAAAAGAAAGGATACATGCATGCATTATAAGTTAAGAACTTCATCATACTTTTTTTGTTTGAATTTTGCTGTCATTTAGGCTTCATTTTATAGAATTATAGTAGTAATAACTACTGACCCAATTTATATAACATTTTTAGGAGAATAATCTATATGTAAAGTCACTGATCCTTGAAAGTCCAAAACCACATCATGGAAAAGAAGATAAAATATTAAACAAACTATAAAAATATAGCCACACCACAAGATCCCTTAATGAGGTATAATTATGTCTGTTGGGAATTAGAAGGTACTAACAGCATTGGATGAGCTTTGATTAGCCATTCCCCTAGGTGACCCTTAAAGGACACAATCCAATTAAAGACACATCCTTCAGACAGACATGGCTACAAGAAGCAGTCATTTGTCTAAGGCAGTATCTAGGAGCAATGACTTTTAGCAGTAAAGAAGACACTTGACTATGAGCTCCAAGTAGCCTTGGTATTTGAGGGTTTAGTGGCTGAGAACTTATTCCACACAAAAGGAAGGACTTTTTGGCCCTGAAGTAATAGAGGAATTAGTAGGTTTCATGTACACTTCATTTCCATTGCATTGTAAATTTGTGCCCACTTTTCCATGAGAGAAGATGCCCTGAGTTTGTGGAGGAGAAAAAAGGGGGAACAAACATTTAATATATAGCTACTATATTTTAGACCCTATGCTAAGTGCTTACAAATATTATCTCATTTGATCCTTACAATAACTCTACAAGATAAGTTCTGTTATTATCCTTATTGTATACTTGAGGCAAACAGAGATTAAGTGATTTTTCCAGCGTCACACAGATAATAAGTATTTGAGACTAGATTTGATTTTAGATATTCATGATTACAAAATAAGTATTCTATTCAATGCTCCAAGGAATGTTTGGTAGCTACGGTCCTTACTATGTCTTATTAGCAAATGCTACTGTGAAGAACCACTTGTATCTGCTGGTTGATGGTTAATGGGAAGTGTATATACTGACTGGGATTTGTAAGCTATAGAAGTTGGGGCCAGTACACCCAAAAACCTGAAAGTAGCAGCTATTTTCAGGGTACCCAGCCTGAGTGTATGAGGACAATTTCTGGAGAAACCTTGAGAAGGTGCTACTTATATATGTGCCAAGGTTATTCTTGATAAGGATAATAGAAAGAAACAGATTTTTATAAATGATATTCCATAGGAAACCACAACTTTACTATCACAGAAATGGCTGAAAGATGTAGACATTATAAGATATCACTGGGATTATTGACTATAAATAAGGTTATTTGGTAAAGCAAAATGCCAACTTAAGGGTTCTTCTTCAATAAAATGTCTCCTTGAATAACAAAATTATATAAAATTTCTTGAAAAATGCAAGAGAATAACTGTTTCTGACTAACTTCAGTCATTAATATCAAGCAAAATATAAAGCAGGGGAATGTTTGCCTGCCAGTAGAATTCATCATTGTTATGGATAGAAAAAGCTTTATTAAAAGATTATTTTGTGCTAAGATCTGTACTAAGTACTGAGGATGCAAAAACAAGAAAAGCAATTCTTACCTTTAAGGAGCTTACATTCTAAAGGGGGAAGATGGAATATAAAGGGAAGCTGGGAGAGAAAGGAGGAATATAGTCACATGGTGTAGAAGTGACCCAAAATTGACTTAGAGGTCTGGCTCCTAGCAAAATGTGGAAAAAATTTAGGTAACAGAGCCCAGAATGTCAATAGTAGAGTCTTAGTTTTATTTTTTTAAAAAGCTGAGTCTGAGGTTCTTGAGGGAGAGGGATGAAGGTTGGAGAATAAATCTCCTGTTATGAATGTGGCCAGGAAATGTCTTGGAGGACATATAGTATTGATTTCAATTCAGTGAAGGATTACCTAGGATGGTCAGATCCTCCAAATGCTGCTTTGTGTGTACCATTTTCTGTTGAATCAAGCCTTTGAATGAAATTAATAACTAAAGAGTTTGACCTACACTCATCTGCATAGGGAAAACCAAGTGGAAAAAAAATGACTTGTCTAGACTACAGTATGTACTTGAATGGACAATTATGGAGCTCATCCGTCTATATAATAAGGCCCCACTCCTTTTACCAAATGAAATAGGGTTGGGTTATTTGGGGTTAGGAGTAGGGTGGGGTTAGAAATTAATTTAAAAAGGGAAATTTATTAGATTCACTTGTATGTGTTGTACTTGTATTTAATATTTAATAACTTCTGTATTTTACAGGAGTGATTTTTCTGATAAATTAACCACCATACCCACAGGGGAAAAAATATAGTCCAAATGCTGAGAATTTATGTATCCTCATGATTGAAGGATATTATTTGGGGCTAGGAATCTCAGGTGGGCTTAATTCTGTATTTCAGCAGATCCCACCAGCTGCCTGAGCAACACAAAAGATCTATAGTCTCACATTATCTGGGTAGATGAAGCGTGGCTAAGTAGCATGTTGCAGCACCACAAAGCAACAACATTTGAGCTAAAGTGAGAAGTACCATGATTTTGGAACAAGGGAGAATTCAGGGTTATAGAACCCAGAAATTCAGGGTTATAGGCAAAACAAAGATGAGAAGCAAATTGCAGAGAGGCATCTCCTAAGGTAGAATTGATTTTTTTCTTTTATTTTTTTTTTTATTAAAGCTTTTTATTTTCAAAACACATGCCAGGATAATTTTTCAACATTGACCCCTGAAAAATCTTATGGTCCAAATTCCCTTCCCCTTTCTCCCCTTCCCTATACATCAAGCAATCCAATATATGTTAAATGTGCAGTTCTTCAATATGTATTTCCATATTTATCATGCTACACAAGAAAAATCAGATCAAAAAGGGAAAAAATGAGAAACAAAATGCAGGCGAACAACAAAAAAAGGGAAAATACTATGCTGTGTTCCACATCCAGTCTCCATAGTTCTCTGAGTGTGGATGGCTCTCTCCATCACAAATCCATTGGAAATGGCCTGAATCACCTCATTGTTGAAAAGAGCCAAGTCGATCAAAATTGATCAGTGTATAACTTTGTTGCCATATATAGTGCTCTCCTGGTTTTGCTCACTTCACTCAGCATCAGTTCATGAAGTCTCTCCAGGCCTCTCTGAAATCATCTTGCTGATCATTTCTTTTTTTTTAGCTTTTTATTTACAAGTTATGTGCATGGGTAATTTTTCAGCATTGACAATTTCAAGACCTTTTATTCCAATTTTTCCCCTCCTACTCCCCACCCACTCCCCCAGATGGCAGGTTGACCAACACATGTTAAATATGTTAAAGTATAAGTTAATTACTATATATGTATACATGTCCATACAGTTATTTTGCTGCACAAGCAGAATCAGACTTTGAAATAGTGTATAATTAGCCTGTGAAGGAAATCAAAAATGCAGGCGGACAAAAATAGAGGGATTGGGAATGAGTATGTGGTGGTTCATACTTATTTCCCAGAGTTCTTTCTCTGGGCGTAGCTGGTTCAGTTCATTACTGCTCCATTGGAAATGATTTGGTTCATCTCCTTGCTAAGGATGGCCAGGTCCATCAGAACTGGTCATCATATAGTTTTGTTGTTGAAGTATATAATGATCTCCTGGTCCTGCTCATTTCACTCAGCATCAGTTCGTGTAAGTCTCTCCAGGCCTTTCTGAAATCATCCTGTTGGTCATTTCTTACAGAACAATAATATTCCATAACATTCATATGCCACAATTTATTCAGCCATTCTCCAGTTAATGGGCATCCACTCAGTTTCCAATTTCTGGCCACTACAAAGAGGGCTGCCACAAACATTCGTGTGCATACAGGTCCCTTTCCCTTCTTTATAATCTCTTTGGGGTATAAGCCCAGTAGTAACACTACTGGGTCAAAGGGTATGCACAGTTTGATAATTTTTTGAATATAGTTCCAAATTGCTCTCCAGAATGGCTGGATGTATTCACAATTCCACCAACAATGTATCAGTGTCCCAGTTTTCCCACATCCCCTCCAACATTCCGCATTATATTTCCCTATCATTCTGGCCAATCTGACAGGTGTGTAGTGGAATATCAGAGTTGTCTTAATTTGTATTTCTCTGATTAATAATGACTTGGAGCATCTTTTCATATGGCTAGAAATAGTTTCAATTTCTTCATCTGAGAATTGTCTGTTCATATCCTTTGACCATTTATCAATTGGAGAGTGGCTTGATTTCTTATAAATTAGAGTCAGTTCTCTATATATTTTGGAAATGAGGCCTTTATCAGAACCTTTGACTGTAAAAATGTTTTCCCAGTTTATTGCTTCCCTTCTAATCTTTTCTGAATTAGTTTTATTTGTACAAAAACTTTTTAACTTAATATAATCAAAATTTTCTATTTTGTGATCAATAATCATCTCTAGTACTTCTTTGGTCATAAATTTCTTCCTCCTCCACAGGTCTGAGAGGTAAACTATCCTATGTTCTTCTAATTTATTTATAATCTAATTCTTTATGTCTAGGTCATGAACCCATTTTGACCTTATCTTGGTATATGGTGTTAGGTGTGGGGCAATGCCTAGTTTCTGCCATACTAATTTCCAATTTTCCCAGCAGTTTTTGTCAAACAGTGAATTCTTATCCCCAAAGCTGGGGTCTTTGGGTTTGTCAAACACTAGATTATTAAAGTTATTGACTATTTTGTCCTTTGAACCTAACCTATTCCACTGATCCTGTTGATCATTTCTTATAGAACAATAATATTCCATAATTTATTCATCCATTCTCCAACTGATGGGCATCCACTCAGTTTCCATTTAGAATTAATTTCTTAAGATATTCTGTTATTTCCCAATAGCTTGATCATTTACAAGGGAAATAGTTTCATGGCTTTTTCTTTAATAGACAAATCATTTATTAAAGTATTTAGTAATAATCAGTAAACATTTCAGTAATGTGCCAGAAACTAAGTTAATGAACAGTGGAGTCTTTGCTGTTAAGAGGAGTTCTAGCTTGTCTTTGATGACATTTCTAGTAAGGAGTATCAATTCATTCATAAGCATAATATTTGGAGTTTTTAAAGTCTTAAATAACAGATACATTAAAAAGAAGCATAGTTAACTACAAACCAGAGACCATGTCATGCTATAAGGCAATCAAAGTTTAACTTGGAAACTATATATAACATTCCTAGTTTCATATGCAATTCCCTTTTTTCTCTTCTTTGTATATTAAAATGTTAATGTTTGTTGATTATTTTTAAAAAGTTATATGGATGTTTTTGTTTTTACATGATAAATATTTACAGATTATCCCTACCTTGAAAAATCTCTGAGAACAAAGTAAAACAAGTTATACTAATAATACAGTGATCTCATTTGAAAGTTCATACAACATTCCACTTCTAGTCAGTCAATAAACATTTATAAAGTACATAATATTTATAAAGTGCCTATGAGACATTGTACTAAATGCTAGGGATATCAGAAAAGGCAAGAGACAGTCCCTACACTTGAGGAGCTCAAAATCTCATGGAGGAAACAATTCTTAAGCACATATATACAAAAAGCTATATGTAGGATAAATAGGAAATAATTGACAAAGAAAAGGTAGTAGAATTAAGATGGGATGGGAAAGATTTCCTGTAGAAGGTAAAATTTTAGTTGCAACTGGAAGGAAAGTAAGGAAATTAGGACATGGTAATGAGGAAGGAGAGTATTCTAAGCATGGGGATCCAGCCAGAGAAAATTCCTAGAGCTGAAAGACTGACTCTCTTGTTCATAGAAGAGCAAGGAAGCTAATATCACTATATCAGAGTGTTTGGGGAGGGTTGTAAGGTTTAAGAAGACTGGAAAGGTAGGTGGGTGCTAATTTATGAAGGACTTTGAATACTAAACAGTAGATGAAAGGGAATCACTGGAGTTTTTTGAGTCAGTACTTGATTGAACCTGTGCTTTAGGAAAATCACTTTGGTGGCTAAGGATGGATTAGAGGGGGAAGAAACTTGAGGCAAGTAGATCCATTAGGGTAGGCCTTAGCAACCAATTGGATATAGTGCTGAGAAGTAGTGAGTAGTAGAGAATTACACCTAAATTGTAAGCCCGAGGGAGTAGGAAGGTAATAGGGAAATTTGGAAGGGAAAAAGGGTTTACAGGGACAGAGTTCAGTTTGAACATGTTAAGTTTAAGATAGCTAATTTGAACATCTAGTTTGAGATTTCTGCAAAGCAGTTGGAGATATATTGGAGATATTTTCCATCTCTATTTTTTTTTAATTAAAAAAATTTTTCCTTCCTTCTACTTCATCACCCTATTAGGAAAAAAAGAGAAGAAAAACATATTCCTTGTAACAAATTATGAATATTCAAGCAAAAAAGTTCCTTCATTATCTATATATACTATATATGTATATATAATGTATGTTTATGTATATATATGTATATATACATATATGTATGGATATGTGTGTGTATGTGTGTGTGTTTGTGAGATTGTTGACAACTGAGATTTTGATTCCTGCCAAGAAAAGACCAGGAGATTAGAAACATTAGGCTCGCCCCTTCTGTTTCTTCAGGAAGGTTATACTAGACTGGAATTCTAAATATTGATAATCTAGGGAAAATTATTTTTAGGCTCATGTTACTTTTCCTTATCCATATCCCTTAACAGGGAGGGAATGCCTCCAGCTAGATTCCAAGGATTTCTCCTTGAGAAGCACAAAGAACCCTGTGCACTTTCTCAAAGCCAAAAGCTAGCAAGAAGTATCCTTTCTCAAGTTCTCAGCATTCTACTCCTCATTTAAGCATGGAACATCAAATGATCAGTCTCTCCACCACTGCCCATGCTTGAACTCTGGGTTACACAAAAAACACATTTGTTGAATTGTTTTCTGTCCTATCTAACTCTTTTGACCTCTTTGGGGTTTTCTTGGCAAAGATCCTGGAGTAGTCTGTCATCTCCTTCTCCAGCTCATTTTACAGATGTGGAAACTGAGGTAAACAGGGTTAAGTGACTTGCCCAGGGCCACACAACTCGTGTCTGAGGATCTGACTTCAGAAGGATGAGGGCTTTTGCTCGGGCCCTGCACTTGATCCACTGTTCCCTGTGGGTGCAGCAAGTAGAGTTAGCAGTAACCCAATCAAGAAAGATAGTGAGACACGAATAGTCTACAATAGTGTCAGAAACACATAGAGTCTCTACCTACACATATAACTCTATAGCTATTTTTTTATGTATATATACTTTTACTGTATATATGTGTGTGTGTATGATATATGTCATCTCTATCTACTATATATATATATATATTTTTTTTTTTTCCATTCCATCTTTGACACAACAAATAAGCAGTAAATTAGGCCCAAAATTGAACAGGAGAGTGAGCCTGGGTAGCCTATGGGAAATTGAAAAATTCTTCTAAAGTCTCTAGGTTTCTTCCTGAAACAAAGGCTCAGACTTTGAATGTCAGTATTTTTCCAGCATGTTACATAACTGAAGTCACATGGCACTAAGGTCTCCATGAGTAATACTAATCACTGAAAGAGGACATAGCAATGGTGAACCTCCTCTCTAGAACTTATCAGAGTAGATATAGATAAGATTCACAAAGGATGAATAGCACGTACAAAGGCACAGAGATGGGACTAAAGAGATCAAATTCAGGGAAAAAGTAGTAAGCCAGTTTGACTGGAACATAGAATATGTGAAGAGAAGCATGATGGAATAAGTCTGAAAGGTAGTGGGAAGGTCTAGATAACTGAAAATTTTAAAGGCGAGACTGGTATTTTATCCTAAAGGCAATAAGAAGCCACTGAAGATTTTTAAGTATATAATAAAAAAAGATGATTGCATATGAAACTGTAAATGTATTATGCACAACTTGCTATTCCTTTTAAATATATAATAAAGCTATCTTGAAATTTTCCTTGTTTTTTCTTCCTTTCCCTTTCATCCCCCAGAAATAGCCGCCATTAGACACAAATAGATATAGAAATGTAAAATTATTCTATACACACTTACATTTTTCAGTTCTTTATCTAGATGCAGGTAGCATCTTTTTTCATATGATCTTTATAGTTAAGAAAAATTACTTGGGCAGTTTTATGGATGATGGGTTGGAATGGGGAGAGACTTGAGACTAAGAGGTTAGTGAGAAAGCTCTTGCAACAGTACAGCAGGAGTCATAAAGGGCCTGAACCAGAGAGGTGGCCAAGAAAGTGGAGAAAAGAATCCTGGAAATAGAAGTGACCAGAATTGGCCACTTGATGGGTATGTGCAGTGAATGGGAATAGCTGAGCGTTGAGGATAATATCTGGATTGCAAACCTGGGTGATTTGGAGATTAATGATTCTCTCAACAATAACAGGGAAATTTAGAGGAAAAGAGAATGAGTTCTAACTGAATAGGATGAATATGAGACCATGAGTTTTAAATATACAACAGGCAGTTTGTGATTCATAACTAGAGCTCAGGAGAGAAATGAAGGATGAATATATTATTCTGTGAGCTATCTGCATAGAGATGATAATTTTGCCTATGGGAGTCAAGTCAACAAGCACTTATTAAGAATTTATTACATGCCAGTCACTGTGCTGAATACTGTGAAATACAAATACAAACTAAAAGAATGATGGTCCCTGCCATCATGGAACTTAATTGGTTTAGATTATATTGAGTACAGAGAACACATACAAAGGAAGCAAAAAAGGGAAATGGGATAAGGTTCCAGGCCCTGGGATTGGGCCTGGAGTTAGGAGAACCTGAGTTCAGTTTCATCATCAGACATTTATCCAGCTTGTGGGATCCTGAGCAAGTTACTTAAATGCTGTTTGCCTCAGTTTCCTCATTTGCAAAATGAGCTGAAGCAGGAAAGAGCAAACCAACCCAAATGGGATCAAGAAGAGTCAGATTTGATTGAAATAACTAAACCACAAGAAATTCTTCTCTGAAAAGGAGGCAAGGATAGAGATATAAAAACAGTAAGAAGTTATGCTTTATATAGACCTGGAAAGATATCTCCATATTTCTTTACATTTTATTTTTATATTTGGATTCTGTGGAGAAATACAAGCACCTAGAGAGCTGTAGCAGATAGAGTCTTGACAAGGATGAGAAAAAAATGTATTTAAGATCTTGAATAGAGGAGGCAGCCTTGCCTCGGAGACCAAGAGGACACCCTTGCTTGGATCAGGAGACAGGCCCATAGGCCATCCTATCTATGCAGCCTTGGCAAGGAAGAATCAGCCCAGCAAGGAAGTGCTTTGATCTCTCTACTTGTTAGATGAGTCGTGTGGCCTTATCAAGAAAGAAATTAAACCTACTTACCAGAAAAAGAGTTGCAGAATTCCTTCCAGAAGCAGGGAGTTTTCCTGATTCCAAGGAGGTTTTGATACAAACCCATTCCACATTTTCTGTGGGATTTTATTGGACATGTCATACAGTCAGTGTCTCGTTAATTTGAGTGTTAAAGGAGAGCTACAGGGTTTTTGGAGAAAGAATTACATGGGAATTCTGATCTCAGAGGAAATCATATGCAAGAACACGATCTTGAGATTTTGTGAGAGATTCTTCCAAGATTGTATTTGGGTTTGCAGTGTTAGGATCTGGGGCTCAAATGACTCAGAAATTACCATCGTATATTTGTTGTTGCAGAAACATAATTTCTTCTGTGAACTATGTTCACATTTATTATGGAGTACGTGAGAGAATAGCAATTAAAACAAGTGAATTTTTTTTTAAACAAAACACAATGCAGGAAAATTGTGTACAGATGTTTTTCTGGTCCAATGACAATACAAGCTCGCAGAGCTCTGCTCTCGGGATTACTATGAAATCATCAATATATAAAACTTCACATGAGTTTTAGGCCTCAATGATCTAGGTCCAGACCTCTCTTCTAATTAGGTTACCATTCCCTGAACAATGAAGGGTAGTGATTAAATGATAATCCTCTGGTGTTTGTATATTTAGGAAATAGCACAACCATTCTGGAGAGCAACCTGGAACTCTGCCCAAAGGGCCAGAAAATTGTGCATCCCCTTTGACCCAGCAGTGACATTACTGGGTTTGTTTCCAAAGAGATCCTAAAGGAGGGAAAAGGACCCATATGTGCAAAAATTGTTTGTAGCAGCTGTTTTGTGGTAGCAAAGAATTAGAAAATGAGTAGATGCCCATCAATTGGGGAATGACTGAACAAGTTGTGGGTATGTGAAGGTAATGGAATATTATTGTTGAATAAAAATGATGGACAAGCTGATTATAGAAAGACCTGGGAAGATTTACATGAACTGATGCGGAGTGAAAAAAGCAGGAATATACATTGTACACAATAACAGCAAGAATGTAGAGTGATCAACTATGAGAGACTTAGTTTTTCTCAGTAGTTCAGTGATCCAAGGCAATCCCAATAGCCATCTGGATCCAGAAAAAGAATTAAGGAGACTGAATACAAAGCAACATATGCTATGTTCACTTCTTTTTTTTTTTAAATCTCTCCCATGGTTTTTCCCTTTTGCTCTGATTTTTATCTCCCCATATGATTCACAAAGCAATATGTATTAAAATAAAATTTAAAAAAAGAAATAGCAATTAATTTACTGGGGTTTTTGTTGTTACCTTCAAGGCCATATAATCTGCTTAGCTTCATGCAGTATTGCAAAATCAGTTCCAACACAAAGTTGAGTTATCCCACTAGATGGAGCTATTTAGTACCACTTGACAAATTGCTGGTTTTGATTGTTAGAGATGCTTCCCATACCATAGTACTTGCGACATTTTCCACATTCATTTATTCAAGAATCATTTATTAAGTACCTATTCTGCATAATACTGCTACAAGGCCCTGTACTGGCGTTTAATTCTCAGCAATATTTCTACCACTTCTTCACCCATCCCCCTTTCCTAATTTAAGCTTAATTTAACCACCAATAATTTCCGCAGGAGATAATCAAATTAAACGAGCTTTTGGACAATAATACCTAGTCTCAGTCATCATTTCCTTAGAACAGTCTCACAAATAGGCCCAAAATATTTCAGGCCAACAAAATCTATATTGGACAAAATTCTTACTAAAACATGGGATAAAGATGATCATAAAAGATAAAATGAAAAATTTGTTACCTAAAATTGAAAACATCTATACAAGCAAAATAAATGCAGTTAGAATAAAAAGGGAAACAATTTGGAAAAAATCTTCACAAAAACTTCTTTGATAAAAGTCTAATATCCAAGATATAAAAAAAGAATATATACATACACTCATTTTATCTACATACTTAAACCTACACATTCACAAATGTGTTTATGTATTTGTGTATATGTACACACATGCATATATTGCTTTTCCCAATGTATAAGTAGTTAAAGGACAGACTCAAATTAAGAAAAGCAAGCTATCAACAACCATATGAAAAAAGTTCCAAGTCTCTCAAAAGAAAAATAGATCAAAACAACTCAGTTTCTACTTTACACCTATATAATTGGCAAAGTTGACAAAAAATAATAATAAGAAGATTATTAGAGAGTGAGTATATTGTCTAGGAATTCTTTTAGGAATATCAGAATTTCCCTGGAATTCTTTTGGTAGAACCTTTGAATTGGTTCAACCATTCTGGAAAATAATTTGGAACCATACTCCGAAGATCACCTCACTATATATACCCTTTAATCGAGACACTGTGGGGGACCACTATTACACATGTATTCCAAGGAGATCAAGGACAGGACCTAAATACAGAATAACATTTTAAAAGGCTCTTTTTGTTGTGGCAAAGAACTGGAAGAAATATAGGTACCCATCAATTGGGGAGCAGTTGAACAAATTGTGACATATGAATGTGATAGAGTTTTATTGCAGCATAAGGAATGATAATTATGACAGAATTAAAAAAATATAGATGTATGGATTGGTGCAGAGTGAGGTGAGCAGAAGCAGAACAATTTATATGATGACCAGAATGTGAAGGGGAAAAACTCTGAAAGCTCTCAGAACACTCACTCAAAACCATAACTCAAAAAACTGGTGATGAAACCTACCTGGCACTTCTTGATGGAAGTATAGCTAATTAGAGACACAAGTAAATATATTCTCATATATATGGCCAGCATCTTAATTTGTATTGCTTTACTACCCATACTTACTGTAAGAGTGAGAGGGAAGTGGATTGGTGGATAGTGACTGATAGGGGGTGGAAAGGAAAGCAATGAAGGCATTTTAAGCAAAGCATTTTAGAAGTTAAAAAATACAGTGCAAGTGCCAAGAGATAGTTTCCCATTTTATTCAAGTTGTTGGGGGCAAAGGTATATTTGAGTGGAGTATTATTTCATCCAGGCATAATTAATTTAGAAATTAGATAAGTATTTATCCTACCTATTAATTTGCAATTTAAATGTATATTTTATTTATTTCTCAGTTTTTCTACAATACCTTCAGTGGGACTTTCAACATGCTAGCAGGCCAAAGGAAGCAGCTAGGTAGCTAAATGGATAGAAAGCGCTGGGCCTAAAGGCCCTCAGGAAGACCTAAGTTAAAATCTGACTTCAGACCCTTACTAGGAATGTGACCATTTAACCTCTGTTTGCTTTAATCTACTCTAGAAAGAAATGGCAAGCCGTTCTAGTGTATCTTTGCCAAGAAAATCCCATGGATGGTATTGGTATGCCGTGTTTCATAGGGTTACAAAGAGTCTGACACAACTGGATGACTGAACAGCAATAATAGGACAAAAACTCCCTGCTGCCATACCACCAAGAAAGCACTCCTGCAGGATTCTGCTCTTCCCTCTGAAGTATCTAAAAATATACCCCAAAAGGCAGGTTACCCTGTTGACAACTGGTGCCCCTGGTCCCCACTTCCAAAGCCAGTCCCGTGCATATTATTCAGAACCTATTAAGTGATTCTTGATACAGCAGGGGGGCACTTTTGGGGGGTCTCTAGTCACTGAGGGCAAAGTCCTTTGCTTCCCCATAGCTTCCAACCCTTACCTTTCTCACCCACAACTGAGCCATGGAGGAAGTGGGCCAACATATCATTCAATGAGATGAGAAGCTATAAGCCTCTGAAGGGCACCCACTTCACCAGCCTCCCAGGATCCTGTAACTATTTGGGAAGGCTTGAATTTAACACTATTTTCTCAAGATATACTGGGCAAACACTTAGTACTTCCTGGCTGTGTGACCCTGAGCAAGTCACTTAATCCCAATTGCCTTGGCAAAAAAAAAAAAAAAAAAAAAAAAAAAGATATATTGGGCAAAATCTTGAAGGATAAAAGCTTCTGAGAAAAAAAAATAAAGCATGCGAGAAGTGGAAAGTTTTTATTCCTCTTCCCAAACTGGTGATAGAGATCTTGGTGTGGTTAAAAATTAATAGCTTTCTGTATTATCATTGGCAAAAGACCCCAAGTATTATAGGAAACAGAGCAGCTCACATCTGGAGATTTTCCAGCTGTGTATAGAGAGGCTGTGACTTTGGAAAGGACCATGGGTGTTTGGTTTCTCATTTTATGTACGGAATGACTAAGATAATGACTTAGTGATATCCCTATACAATTCATTGAAGTAAATCTGCTTCAGATGAAACTAGATGAACAAGGAATTCCACAACTCCCTAAGTGTCTTATAGAAGCAGAGTCCAAAGAGTTCTTACCCTCTGCTTTATGCACTGAGTCACACTGTCAATCAGATAAAATACTATTTGGGTGACATTAAGCAAGTCATTTACCTCTCTGGGAGCAGTTTCTGCATCTATTCATTGGAGGGCTTTGACAAGATAGCCACTAAGGTCGCTTTCAGCTCAAAATAATCCATGACCTTTGATCTAAGTGTATGGAAACAAGCATTCCATCAAAGCCTCAACTTCAAAAATTTTCATTAGATAATTTCCACGAAATAAGGAGAACAATGTACTCTAGCCAGAGAATTTAGTTTTGAAACCCTGTTTCTTGAAAGTATTTTGAAAAATTATTCCCAGGAACCATTAAGAGCCCTGACTTCTAGAACAAAATTAGGTCATAAAACATTCTAGCCACAGTTAGTAAAAAATACATGCAGGAGGGGAAAGTCCATTTAGGGATTAGAATAATAGCTTTTCCTTCTTTCAGCTTCTAGGTGGCCAAATAGATTGAATGTTTGCTGTTGGAGTCAAGAATACTAGAATTCAAATCCCTCAAGATACAAGTCACTTAACTTGTTTAGCTCTATTTTTTCAACTGTAAGATGGGTATAATAATAGTACCTTCTCAGGATTGTGAGGATCAAATGAAATAACATCTGCAAAGTGCTATGAAAATATTTTTATTCTCTGGTTAATCTATATCATAATGGAAGCTTGGGGATTGCTGGGAGAGATCCATTAACCATTGAGAATACGCTTGCTACAAAATGGAAGATCACAAGGTTCATCATTTGTTTTGTTGTTGGCGATAGTAGTAGCCAGAAAAATGAGTTCAAATGGCAAATATTAGCTTTAACTGTAAGAAAGGGGGAAGGAAGTGACCAAACATTTATCTAGCAATTACTATGTGCCAAGCCCTATTAAGAGTTTTATTTCCTCATTTGACCTTCACAACCAACCCTGTTTAGTAGAGTTGTCCCCATTTTTAAGTTGAGAAAACAGCAATTAAATGATTTGCCCAAAGTCCTATAGCCAGTAAGTAACTGAGACGGGTTTGAACTTGAATATTCTTGACTGTAGGCTCAGCACTCCATCTTGTTCTTGAAGGGGACTGTGACAGTGGTGCTATGTTATGGGCAGTGATGTTATGACACCCAAGTGAATTGAAGTGAGGGAGGGGCTGTGCAAAGGCACAAACCTCATTTTCTCCTTTAGAACCATCAAATTTCAGTGGGAAGAAATAGTTCAGGAAGCCTGGAAATGGCCCTTAATGAGCCACCTAGAAGGATGGGCTCTTCTTCTAATCTCTAAATAGCCATTTTCCTTCCTAGAAGTATTTCTTACTAATTGTGGCTAGAATGCGTTATTATGTAATTTCAGTTCTAGAAGTCAAGGTTGTTAATGGTTGCCTCAGCCCACTCAGAGAATTACTCGCTTTAGGTAGAACTGGCAGGAGTTTTCTCTTTAACTAGTTAAGGATCATGCTATCATTACTTCCATATCTACAGGTTCAACAATTAACCTCAGGATCAAGTCCGATAAAATAGGTGAAATTCATTGTTTTCCATCTGATCCGCGAGCCCATGATATCTTCCTCCCAGGGACACTCTTGAGGTTGACAGGTATCTAGAATCCCCATGTTTTCCATCTATATATGTTCCTATAACTATACTTGCCACCAACAAATTTGGTTTGAGATTATGTGAGTGATACGTGTAAAAGAACTTTGAACTTCTTGAAATAAAAGTATCCCATAAGTTCATTGATTTCAGACAATAAATATTTTTGATCCCATTGTGACTATAACAGAATGAATAATGAATGAATGGAAAAAAGGCATTTATCAAGCACTTACCATGTTTACGTGCTAGACTCTGGAAATACAAATATAAATGTGAGAAAGTTCTTAGTCTTTCCTCAGAGAGCTGACGTTCTAAAGAAGGAGACAACATACATGTGAGAATGGTCATTAGGGAAAAAATATATCCTAATAAGTCACTGAGGGCAAAGCCCGCTGCTTCCCCATAGTTCCCAAGCCTTATCTTCCTCACCCACAACTGAGCCACAGAAGAAGAGGGCCAACATGTCATTCGATGAGATGAGAGGCTGTAACCCTCTGAAGGCACCCTTAAAATGCAGGAGTCTGAGCAGTCTAACCACATTGCCCAAGTCCCAACCCTACCAAAGTGGGACAAGTAGCTTGGACTTTCCCTTCCACATACCATTCATTCCCTCCTTCCCAGATGCAGCGACGCAACGCCCTGTGTGCATCATTAGACAAGCGTGCTTGCTGATGGCTCTACAAGTGTACATGACCCCACACGCTCGATGGGCTCCAGCAGGTATTCTGGATGACTAAGTCTGAGGCAAGTGACAAGCAGGTCTGCTCTGCTGGCGTGCATGTGTGAGACTGGAGAGAGCCCTTGGAAAAGGGGCTCCTACCTAGCTCTACCCTTCTCCTGATCTTTTTCAGTCTCCATCGAGCAACCAACTACTAACCAATCAACAACTATTTATTATAATTATAAAATATAATTGTTATAATTGTATTATAATATAATTTATTACAATTAAGCATTCAAGTGTGGGGTACAAAGACTCTAAGACAAGAGATGCATTAAATTTGCAATTTTGCTGGACTACAGAGTGTATGAAAGAGAGTAAGGGATAAGAAGGCTAGAATGAGAGGAAATGGCCTGGTTATGAAGAGCTTAAGTGAAAAACTTCCTATTTGATACTAGAGATAATCCCCTGGAGTTTATTGCATGTGTGTGTGTGTATATGTGTATGTGTGCTAAGTAGTTAGATATGCTTGCTATACAACAAACATATACTAAGCACCTAATTAATATATTAATTAATACATATTAGTCTATATATAATTAATATATATTAATTAAGCACCTGCTATACAACAAAAATATATTAAGCACCTGGTTAATATATATTAATTAATACACATTAGTCAATATATTCATACATATTAGTCAATATATATTAATTAATATATATTTATTAAGCATCCATTATACAACAAACATATATTAAGCACTTATAATATGTTAGGGCCTAGAGTAGGCTGATGCAAAGAGCAGAAGCAGGAGAACATTGAACACAGTAACAGCAATATTGAACAATGATCAACTATGAATGACTTAGCTATTCTTAGCAATACACTGATCCAAGACTATTACAAAGGAGTCATGATAAAAAATGCAATTACTTTCAGAGAAAGAATTGGAGTCTGAATATAGATCAAAGCATACTATTTTTCATTTTTCTATATTTTTTCATGTTTTTTTCTTTTGGTCTTTCTTTTGTACCATTAATACGGAAATATGTGTAACCTATATCAGATTGCTTACTCTCTTAAGGAGGGGATAGGAATGGAGAGAGGAAGAATATTTGGAGCTCAAAAATTTAAAAAATGAATGTTAAATGTTTAACATATAATGGATTACTTGCCATCTAGAAGGGGTTAGGAAAAGGGGGGGTGTGAAAATTTGGGACTCAAGGTTTTGCAAGGGTCAGTGTTGCAAAATTATCCATGCATATGTTTTGAAAATAAAAAACTTTAATAGAAAAGAATGTTAAAAATTGTCTATCTGTAATTGAGAAAAAAATATTTTTAAAACAGAACTATACTAGACACTGAAAAGGATTTCGACATGGCCACTGTTTTTAACTGATTTATGATATATTTAGAGAAACAATATATGCATAAAGAGATATACAGCAAAGCTGTGGTACATATGCCAAAGGGCAAATGAGTGGCACAGGCAAATGGTCCAAGAAAAGCATTAGATACCTTGGGTCTAATTATAGCAGTGCCTCCAAGAGGTCTTGCATAACCATCTCATTTTTCATTATCATTTTTTTTAACTTCATGAGGTATGGTGAGAATGCCATAATCTTCCTTGAGGGGAAATTAGACTATCTTTAAACTTGGCCATTTCATAACCTTAATATGATATAGTTCTGCACAAATGTAACCTACTCACGCCAGCCAATGAGTCCCCTTCAGGAACTGGGGGAATGTTATATAGAGAAGAGAAGGTAGAAGAGACTTCTAACAAATGTCTTTTAGTATTTCAAGGGCTGTCACACAGATCAGGGATTAGACTTCTTTGGTCCAGCCAAATGGGCCTTCTTGCTATTCCTCACCCCAAACTTTTTATCTACCATCACTATACCTTTGTACATACTCCATTCTCTATTTCTAGAATGCCTTTCCTCTTCAACCAAAGTCTACTAGAATCCAGAGGTTCCTTCATATGTTTAGCTGATGTCACTTCCTCTATGAATTTTCTTCTGATTTCTCCCAGTTGCCAGTCCCTCCCCACAAATTGCTTTTATTTGTCTTTTATATAGTTTGTTTATATTTATAAATATACATGTTGTTTCCCTGAAGAGAATGTAAGCTTCTTGTGGGCAGGTTTTTTTTTTTTTGGCCTGTTTTTGTATTTCCAGGGCTTAACATATAGCCTGACACATAATGATTAATAAATATTTATTGATTGATTATTGATATGTGTAACCTATTTTTCCTCCCAAAGAAGAGACTCTTTCATTTTTACCTCTGTACCTCTAGGTACCTACCATAGTGTCCAGAACACAGTAGGCTCTTAATAAACACTTGTTTGATTCTTCTCCTTGGTCAACAGTGCTCCAGAGTTATGAAGAGACAAATTTATGTTTGATGTAATCAGAAATAACCTAAAAATTAGAGCTATCCAAATGGAACAAACAGTGTTGGGAGTAATGAGTTTTCTTAATCTTCAAGCTTAAAAGCTGTCAGCTACACTGGGGAAGAGATTGTTTTCCATTATAGGCTATCCAATAATTTTTCAATTATCTCTCCTGGATTTGTTTTCCAGGTCAGTCTCTTTTTCCAATAAGATATTTCACATCATTTTCTTCCATTTTTTCATTCTTTTGGTTTTATTTTATTGTTTTTTGAATTCTCATAAAGTCATTAGCTTAAATTTGCTCAAATCTATTTTTTAATGAATTATTTTCTTCAATGAGCTTTTGAATCTCCTTTTCTATTTGTCCAATTATATTTTTAAAAGTTGTTTTGTTCAGTGGATTTTTTTCCCTCATTTGGTCAGTTCTGCTTTTTATGGCATTCTTCTCACTAGTTTTTTGTACTTCCTTTACTATTTGGCTTAGCATGATTTTGTTTGTTTGTTTGTTTGTTTTGTTGTTGTTATTGTTGTTGTTGTTATTTTTGCTGAGGCAATTGGGGTTAAGTGACTTGCCTAGGATCACACAGCCAAGAAGTGTTAAATGTCTGAGGACAGATTTGAACTCAGGTCCTCCTGACTTCAGGGCTGGTACTCTACTTATTGCACCAACTAGCTGCCCTTCTTAACATAGTTTTTAAGGTTTTTAAGGTGTTATTTCCTTCAGGATGTTTTGTTTCTCCTTTACCAAGCTGTTGACTTGTTTTTCATGATTTTCTTGCACCACTCTCATTTCTCTTCCCATTTTTTCCCTCCACCTTACTTGATTTTCAAAATCCTTTCTTCTGTGAGGATATTTTGAGCTCTTAGATTCTAATTCTAGACCCAGTGTTCAAGCCTAAGACTAATTCATGTTTTTCTCATTATGGACTGAACTAGATGGCCTCTGAACAATTTGGAAATCTTATGATTCAATAATCACAATGGTTCAAAAAATAAACTGAACACTAACAAAAGTTTAATGAATATCCTTTTAGTCTTCCTCTTAGCTCCTAGAATTAAATAATGGGCACATGGTAAGTATTCAATTAATATTTGTTGGGTTTATGGAAGCACTCATAGTTGAGCATATGGTCTGTATTCTTGCTGGGAGTTTTAAAAGAGAAAGAAGGGCTCTATGGCAGCTAGATGTTTTGGGGTAGAGTACTAGAAGACCCAAATTTAAGTCTAGTCTCAGATATTTACTAGTTGTGATTACTAGCAGTCCTGGGCAAGTCACTTAATCCTCTGTTTCCATCTGTTTCCCCATTTATAAAATGAGGATAATACTTCTTTGTTGTGAGAATAAAAAGAGAGATTATATACAAAGTATTTTAAAAATCTTAAAGTGGTATATAAATGGTAGATATTGCTATCATTATTACATGCTTCTTTCTGGTTGTTGGGTTTTTGTTTTTTGTTTGTTTTTTTGCCTGGACCTATGATTCCATTAGTGGAAGAAATTGTGTCAGCTAACTTGCTCTGCATCTTACAATTTTAGATCTGTTCTGGGGCATTGAGAAGTTAATTATCTTGTCCAAGAGTCCTTTGAATTATCTTGAATTGAGCTTAGTCTTCTTGACTCCTCTAGTTGTTATATCAAACTCCCCATCTATGTACATCCTGGACCATCTTGACTTTTTTCCTGCCACTTAACATGAAGGAGAGAGTGAGACTGATGAGTCTGGACAAATTTGTCTCACTTAAATCCAATTAATGTTCAAATCAAGACATCATCCATGATATCCCCGGGTCCTCTTCAAAAAATGAACAGTTTCTTACCTCTACAAATAGGGGACACTCCATGGGGGAGTGATGACCCAGGTCAGGCAAGACTTCCCTACAAGCTTGAAGGACTCCATACTTTTTAGATCCCAATTCTTTTTATCTTTTGTCCCAATTCCTCCTGCTACAAGTTTATCATCTAATTTAGAAACGAGCTGGCAACAAAAGCTTCTGGATGAAGCTCAGCAGAGGGTGAAAAGCTCTCCAGAGATTTCCATGAGAGAAACTTCTTCATAAACAGTAATAATATCTACTGCAAGTAGGTTAGATAAAAATACCAGAACAACTGCTCCCCATCAAGAGCGGAAAATATCATCCCTATCACTGCTTGCAGAGAGTCACATGAAAATTTCACACCTTCAGTCAATTCAAAACATGAACCAAGGAAATTATTGGGTTGATGAGGCCCTCTGGATGTAAATCCCTAGGGATTTGTCTGGGAGTGCTCATCTCTCCTTTAAGGAGCAGGACAGGATGCGTGGTTGATGGTGTCCATTCCACATGATACTTTTTTGGTGGATTTGACCTGCAATTTCATCAGGGAGCACCTGATACACATCCACACATTCTCTGTGACTTACAGTCTGTGAGACTTTGGGAAATTAACTTAACCTGACAGCGGCTTAGTTCCCTTAGGCTTTAGCACTGTAAGTTGCAAAGTGACTCTGCTTCTGGCCCTCTGTACATCCCCACAACACTGTAGCTACTGTCTCCTCCAAGGAAGGTCCCTCAATGCCTGTGACCTCACTGCGCCATTTCTCTGCCTTTCAGACCCTCTTCTCCCATAATGCCTCCTGGAATCTCCGTTTTGAGGAAGGGCCTAGGTCAGCCATTTTTTATTCCTCTCTTGGTTCTGCTTCTGACTCCCCGAACTTCACCATTATGTCCCCATTATCTCCTGCCCTTATGCCTTTTTTAGCACCCTTTTATGTGCTGCAGTAATTCTCAAACTCTTTGGTCTCAAAATCAAAATTTTTTCCCCTTAAATGTTTTTCTTTATTATTTACTTATTTTAAAGATTCTTTCCTTTTTAAGTTTTGAGTTTCAGATTCTTTTCCTTTCTTTCACCCCCCCTCCTTACCCACTGAAAAGCAAACGGTATATCAGTTAAATGTGTGAAATCATGCAAAACATATTCCCATATTAGCCATATCACAAAAAAGCAAGAAAATTATACTTCAATTTGAACTCAGAGTTCATCAGCTTTCTCAAGAGGTAAAAAGTATTTTTTTTTTTATTATGAGTCTTTTGGAATTTACATCAAAATTCTTATAAATTATAAAGCTTTTTTTTTTTTAGGAGGGGGAGTTATGTCTAGAAATATCTACTATTAGGAATTAAAACATCTTAGTATTTTTATGAAAATATTTTTGATAGTGCGGACTCCCCAAAAGGGATTTAGGGAGCCCCAGAGGGCCCCTGGACCAGACTTGGAAAATTGCTAATGTGTTATCTTCACCTATGAGAATGTAAACATCTTTGAGGGCAGGGTTTATCTTTGCTTTTGCTTGAATTTGTATCTCTAGTGTTTAGTTTATAACATATTAAGGGCTAAAGATATGGGTTTTGATTTGACTGATTTTGTTAGGGTGCTGGACACTAAAGTCCCATCTCAATCTGAACTGCCTTTAAACATTCAAACTCTTGCAGGGAGTGCAACTCTGATGGGCTGGCCATATAACCTGAAGGGCTAACACATGCTTGTCTAAAAGATTATTTTATGGAGAAGTAGCACAAGGGAGGTCAGAAGCTGAACAAGAACACTTTCAGGGTTTCTCTTTAGAACATTAGTACTGATTATGAAATGCGGGAGACCCTGGCATGGGACTCCTGCATCCGAGAAGCCCATTTCTGCCTGACCTGATGTCATGATGAACTGACCCTAAAATCAGCCTGTCATTGGTCCTCTTTGAATATGAACATGAACACCAACAACTTTCAAGCTGAGCACTTAAAATGGTTTTGTTGCTATTTTTAAAAAAATTGCTATTTAATGCATTCATGGTTTGAGGCTATATTCTTCTTGTAGGATTATTGGATTTTAGATTTAGGGTTAGAGAGGATTATTTTATAATCATTTTACAGAAGATGAAATGAGGTCAGAGAGACTCGGCTTTGCTTAGGGTCACAAAGGGAGTAAATGACAGAGGCTCCTCCAGCTCCAAATCCAGCCTTCTTCCTATCACACCAGATGGTCCAGACACTGAAATAATTGTCTGGTCCCAGATTCCTGGTCTTTTCATCCCTACTTCCTCCTTCTCCCCCAGAAGGGTCGGGATCTCACCAACTACATTTCTCAAACCTGCCCAGTTCTGTAACATTCTCTTTTTAGAGTGTCCAGAGGCAGAAACTACAGTGACTGAACATTCTAAAACATGGTTCAGTACTCAGGGCATGGAAACTAGGACATGTGCGACCAGGGTCCTTTTAGTGCCTCTGACCTTCATGGGTGAATCGGCAATATTGGGACAAAAAACGAAATTTCCTTTTTTATTTTCGCTAAAATACTTACCAGTCAAAAGATTGAAAATACCATTAGAAACAGAAATGGTTTTCTGGAAGACAGAGAAAGGTTCTCTTCCAGACCTCCCTCAGTGATAATGGAGCAGGGTATTTATAGCTTGGCTACCCACTCAGCTCAGACAACAATCAATGAATGAGGTCACCTGAGGGGTCACTGTGGACTGGGTTTTGTTGTGAACAATGCTAATTCTGATAGACACTCAGTCCCAGCTGAGTCCCAGGGGAAAAAAGGCTGAGGAACCCGGGCAATGTACTAATTGGAAGGCACTCTTGGGGGTCTCAGCATCCTGTACAAAGGCTTTTGTTTATCTCTGGCCTGCTCTGCTTGTTTATACTAACCTCATCCCAACGCCCTTCTCCCTTCCCAGGCCCTGGACTTTGGAATACCTCTCACCATTTAATGCTACTCGATTTTAATAATTTCTATTTTTCAGGGTTTATATTGTGCCCAATTATAGCAATCGAGGAGAATAGGTATTAGAAAGTGCACTGGACTTGAGTCAAGTTATCAATAAGCATTTATTAAGCACTAATTATGTTCTTTCCCTAGGATGAAGATGAGTTCATCAAATTAGAATTTGGCTTAATTATAGCATCCCCATTCATAATTTCTTCATTAAATTCACAGACTACAGTTTATTTAAACCTTTTCTGTTAGAAGGGTACCTTCTTTGTTTCTAGGTCTTTGCTACCATAAGAAAAAATGTTGCCATGAATATTTTCATATATATTGAACCTAATTTTTTCTATCATTTACTTTTGGAATATATGCTTATAAGTGGGATTTCAGGTTCAAAAGATATGAAGAGTTTAGTTAGTTTTTTTTTACATAACTATATACTGTTTTCCAGAATGGTTGTATTAATTCACAATTCCAAATGCATATGTCTTTCTTTCTTTCTTTCTTTCTTTCGCCCCTCTAACATTGACTCTTTCCAACTCAGTATTGTTTTAATTTGAATTTTACTTTTAGTGATTCTGAGCAGAGGTGTCAAATTTAAAAAAAAGACCTCATATTAATTTAGAAAACCACAAATTAACATTATCTATATTGTATTTTATTTTGTTAAACATTTCCCAGTATTTTTTAACTGGTTTGGGCACCCCTTGGAAGTTTTACTAATCCCAGTAATTTGTGTGTGGAGAATTTGATACCACTGATTTAGACCATGTTTCTTTCATTAAGTTGCTGATAGTTTGGAGTTTGGGTTTTTTTTTTTGTTTTGTTTTGTTTTTGAAAACTGTTGATATCCTTTGGCCCTGATCTATTGGGAAATTGTTCTTGGTCTTAAAGTATTTGTGTAAATTCCCTGTAGGAAGAAAGGAAGAAGGGAGGAAGGAAAGGAGGAAGGAAGCATTATTAAGTGCTTAACTATGTATCAATCAGACTCTGCTAAATTTTGAAGATACAAATATAAGAAAAAGAAAGACTTCCTTCCTGTCCCTGCCCACTCCCCATCTTTTCTCCTACTCCAAAGGGATTAATGGGGAAAGAACATAGACAAAAGGGAGCTGGAAAACAAGAAGGAGATGAGGCTATCAGTGAGAAAGCTGATTTTGAAATCTGGGAAGTCGGGAGTAGCTAGGAAGATAATGCATACTGCCTGACTAGAGTTACTCCACAAAATGTAAGGCTCCAAGAGAAACTCACCAATCCAAGAAGGGGGAATAGACCTTAGATGTTCCTGGATGAGGATGTCCCAAGTGAGGAGGGAAATTCTAGCATGAGACAGCTGCTGAGGAATGGTTTTGAAGTCCAGAAAATCATGAGCAGAGCCGGGAAGGAGATATAAGAATGCAGACAAAACATAACAAAACATGTTATACATATATCTATACATATATATGAATGTATTACATATATACACATATGTACAGTATGTGATACACATATTTATGCATACACAAAATGATAATTTCAGAATCAGATCTTTATGAATGGTTCTTTCTACTCAACACTTTCCTTTATTCTAATTTAATTTTGTTCATGTAAAAATGTTTAATTTTTGTGTCTATTTTATGCAGATATTTTCAATAACTAATGCTTTAAAATTTTTTATAATTTTTTTGTTTCTACATCACATTCATTTCAAAATGTACTCCTCTTCCATTTCCTTCTCAGAGAGCCTTCCTATATTACAAACAAAAAGAGGTCAGCAAAATTAACAAACTCCTCGATCACATGTCCCATTATATGCAATATTCTACATCTCTGGTTCCTCGCCTCTGTAAAGAATGGAGGAAGATGAACTTTTTTATCTCTCCTACTGGGAATGAGTGTAGTCACCATCATCACCCAACAACCTGAAAACTCCTGAAATCTTAAGCAAAAGACTAGTCATGTCTTAGGTAAGTGGTGATTTTTTCTCTCTTTTTTCTCAGTGTTCATACCTATGCACCATTCTCTGAGTAGGAGAGAGAGCAGGTGGACTTTAGGTCTAGCTAATGCTAATACAGGCTTCTCAGTGAAAAAGGGATGTTTTAGCACAAAAGTCAATTCCATCCTGTGGGCAGCTGGTCCTAGAAACTCATCAGCTAGCAGCAGGTTTAAGGACCAAAGGGAAAAGGGCATATTAGAATGTGAGGTCTCTGAGGAGGGGGTAGGAATGGGACTGGCTAATAAAATTAGGGGGGAAATGGTTAGGCTTCCTTCTAATTAATGTCCCAATTGATTTAACATAAAGATGGAACTGGGCAGGAAAATAGGGTCTAGGAAGGAATCCAGCTAAAATACAATTCTCGGATGAGGAGAAAGAAAATAAATTATTGTCATTTCAGCTAAGTCACAGAGTCAGAATCTCTTCTCTGGAATGAGTCCTGGACTGAAAAAAAGAAGAAAGATAATCAAAAGAGCAAAACAAATTGTGTATCAAAACTCATCTATTTCAGATTTGTGGCTTCAGACTTGTGTAATTTTACAAAGATAAAACTAGGCATATAAAATGTAAGCCTAGATTTTAGAGTGATAAAGCTGATGAATATTTGGGGATATATATAAACCAAAATGAAATTCGGGTGATTTACCACTGTGAAAGTGGTAATTCTGATAAATAATTCAACTCAGAAGTAGAAAGCTGATTGCATCTGATTCAAAGCAATGATAAACAACCCTCCTTGGAGGGTTGGGGGAGGACAATACTGTATTTAAGCTTCCCAATTTGTAAGGACTCTGATGATGAGGAAAGCCTAGGAAGTCCAATATTTCTTACTATTTCTTTTTTAAAAGCTAAATTATATTTAAAAATTTATTTATTTGAAATTGGATCTCCCTATTCCTCCAGACTAGAAGCCACTTATTGCCTTGATCCCATTGCCCATTGCAGTAGAAGCTTTGATCTGCTGTTCCTGACTTGAGTAGTTAGGCAGCATGGTGGCTCTCTCCCCCTAAGGGCTCACCATACTGATGTTAAATTTTTCATGGATCCTCTAATCAGCTGTAACCCTATTGCAGTTCATAATTCCTAAAATGAATTGATCCACTAGGCTCAGCTACCACAGGTCTTCACTACCACTTTATTTCATTGTTCTCAATGAACAAACATTTATCATGTTTGTTCTCTCCCTTTCTTCTCCTATTCCCTCTACTCTTAAAAGCAAAAGCAAAAATGAAACTCTCAAAACTGATATACCCAGTCAAGTAAAGCAAACTCAGACAATGGTCAAGTTAAAAAAAAAATGAAGGAATCACTGAGTCTTCTACTTCTCTGTGGGAGATGAATAATAAGTGTTCTTCATCACCAGGACTCTGGAATCATGGTGGGCCATTGGGATGATCAGGGTTTTGTTTTAGATTTTTCATAGTTGTTTATTTTTTTAGTGTTGTCATTGTCTAAATTACTTTGCATCAGTTCATACAAGTCTTCCCAGTTTTCCTGGAAAGTCAACCAGTCAAGTTAGCAAACACTTGGTGAGCACTCCTACATGCAGATACTGTGTAATGCTACAAAGAAAAGCAAAAACCTTTCTTGCCCCTAAGGACCTCATGTTCTAATATCCCAGCGATGATATGCAATATGGCACCAGCAGGACACTGGGAGGTATTTGGGTTGAGTCCAGAAAAAAGCTGGCAAAGTCAGGAACACAGATGGAACGGGATGGGGATGAGCAGGGGATGGGAATGGGGAAAAGACAGCAAAAAGGCACAATTGGGAGATGAAGTTTCCCAAGTGAAAAACATCAAAAAACCCAGTGTTACTGAACTGTAGAATTGAAAGGGATGATAGTATGAAAAGATTGCAAAGGTAGATAGGAAGGGCTGTATTGGGAAAGGCTTTAAATGTCAAACTGAGCATTTTATTTTTGATTCTGGTGGCAATTAAAAGCCACAGGAGTTGATCAAATAAGGAGAATGTGTGTGACAGGGGAAGACTGGAAAATCCTTTAAGGAATCCTTTTGCCAGGTCTGTGGAGGATGGATCAGGGTGGAGACCCTTGAGGCAGGGATGGATTAGGTGTGAGGTGATTTTAGGGTCCTGTGTGGGCAGCTGGTTGGCATGGTGGATAAAGAGTTGGATCTGGCAGGAGTCTAGAAGACTCATCTTTGTGAATTTAAATCTGGCCTCAGACACTTAGTAGCTCGATGACCCTGGGCAAATCCTTAATTCTGTTTGCCTCAGTTTCCACATGTATAAAATGGGCTGGAGAAGGAAATGGCAACCCACTCTAGTGTCTTTGTGAAGAAAACCCCAAATAGGATCAGAAAGTGTTGGACACAAGTGAAATGACTGAACAACACCAATACCACCAGTATGGCAATTGTGTGAGTGAAAACAAAGTGCTTTACACAAGAGATATAGGTAGAAATAGGAATGGACAACAGATGAGTGATGGTGAAGAATCAAAGCAGACATTGATACTTGGAACCTGGGCAACTGGGAGGAGGATGGAGCCCTAGACAATAAGATGAATGTTGGTTTTGGGGGGTTAACATGAGTCAGGAGACAGTGCAGTGTTATAGGAAAGCAAGGAAACAAGTATTTCTGGATCCCAGAGTACCTAGAGTGGAGTCAAATATAAGAAGTCTGTAAAGGTAGGAAGGAGTCAAGTGGTTACAGGCTTCAAAGCCAAAGAGAAGATTTTATATTTCATCATACCATTCCTTTCTTTCAGCACAAAAGGATTCAAATATATTCAGATTCCATAATTTGGTTGGCTATCTCTGAATGGATGGATCTTGTATCTTTCCATTTTAAAGCCAGATATATAATCACCCAAGCCTCCCTCCTACAAGGAGGGAGGAGCCTAGGTGGGACATTATTCTCTGAAACTTGAGTGAGAAAGGCACCATCTTAGAGTGCTGGACTTGGAGTCAGGAAGAACCAAGTAAGAACCCTGCTTAGACATTGCAGTGGGAGTGTAACTAATTGTCAACCTAAGTAATACCATCTTAGTTTTAAGTGATTATGGGATTGCTATAATTTGCCAATATAATGTATAATAATGTTCATCTGTAAAAACATCCCATAACCTTTATTCTCTTTCAAAACATTTCTTACTAGATGCTATTAACTGTCTCTCCCATGTATCACTTATAGTCTGTTTGAATCGCTCTGGTTTATTTTTAACTACAATGCATTCCATTTTCCTGTTAGGGGAGCCAATCGGAATGGAAATTTAATGAGCACTTCCTCCTCCCCCCATTTTTCTATAAATATTTTAGTAAGAGCTAATTAACTTGTATATAAGACACAAATTCCTTTGCTGCAAGTTACAATGGATTGGCAAACTTCTGTGTTGCATTGTTTTGTTTTATTTCTTAAATTTTTTTAGGTGTCACAACAATGTTTATTAGCTGTGTCACCCTATATAAATCACTTAATTAACCTTTCTGGGCCTGAGTTTCCTTTTCTGTAAAATGAGGGTGTTGGACTCAGTGGCCTCTAAGGTCCCTCTCAGTTCTAAAATCGTAGATCATTCTACGATCTTATAACTACCTTCTACTTGAACCTGTTCTGTTTTTCCTGGCTTTTTCTTGAGTCTCGTTCAATGACCATTCCAAGCCACAGATGAGGTCTCCTTCCCCACAAGGGGATTCCTCATTTGGATCTTGCCCCACAGCATTTATTGATGCTTTCCTCCATATATTTATCTAGTTTTTAAATTCCAACAGGGAATTTAAGGGCACATACTGTGTATGGTTACACCCAAAGTTTCTAGAAAAGTACTTAGTCCACATGACTTTGATGGTGTTCAGTAGTGTCCATCTCTTAATGACTCCATTTGCACTTAGTAGGTACTCAATAAATATTAGCTTCTAGATTGGTGATAAAGGGCACTGGTGGCTGTTTCCATTAGCAAAGCTAAGAGGCAGAGAGGGGTAGAACCCAGAGGCCCAGAACCTATCTAGTAAGCTACAAATCAGCAGTGAGAGATGGGTGCATCAGTCTCTAGTTGGAAACCCCCCTGGGGATTTTTTACTTCTCTGTTAAGTGGAAAACCTTCCTGTCCTACTCACACTTAGTTCCTATTGCTTAGACCTATGGCTAAAAATGTGGTGTAGGATTGAACCTGCTGCTTCATTATTTTATTTCTATTCATTTTTGGTGAAATCTTAGTCTTGGATTACTCCTACCACTGAGTAAACTACAAATATATGTTGTCTAATTTCAAAGGGAACTCCGATTAATCAATTCTTTTATTCATTCCCAATTGCTTCCGTAGCCTACTCCCCATACAATTCCCTTTTCTTTTTAAGCTATCCATATCTCCCCCTCTCCTCACCCTTTCTGCTGAGGACCTCACCACTTATTTTACTGAAAAACGGAGGAGAAGCCTATGAATTTGCTCTTATTCCTTTCATTCATCCCTTGACATCATTCCCTTTTCTCTCTGGCTTCTGATAATGAAGTGGTAAATTTGGACAAGACCAATCCTTTTTATACATGCTCTTGACCCCATCCCTCCAGTTTTTTCTAGAAGATTGCTCTCTCAAACATTCCCTCCTCCTAACTCATCTTCAGCCTCTCCCTTGGGAGGAGACAGGGCATTTATTTTCCATCTTCTTCAAACCTTCACTTACAAAATACAGATACAAAGATACAAAATCTTCACTTAACTCTATCAGCCCCTCAAGCAACTCTCCTATATCTCAGCTCCTTTTCCAGCCAAACTCTTAGAAAAAACCATTTCTTTTCCTTCTCTTACTCATTCCTCAACTCTTTGCCAACTGGCCTCTGATTTCATCATTTTGCCAAAGCTGCTTTCCAAATTAACAATGGTCTCCTAATTGCTAAATCCAGTGGCTTTTCCCCCAATCCTCCTTTTTGTCAAACTCTCCCTTGAACTTTTGTTTGGGACATCATCCAGTTTGAAATGTCCAATAGTGGACATTTCAAACTGGATGATGTCCTGAAAACTGTTCAAAATTAACATGTTCAAAACTGAATTTCTCTATTTCTATTTAGGGGACCACCTCAAATCTTCACAGTTTCTCACCCCACATAGTACCATTTCTTGCATCTGACCTATTCTCTCTACCCACATAGCCACCACTTGAGGTCAGGGCATTACTTGTTGCCTGGACAATTGCAATGACCTCTTATCTTTCTCTTTGCTGTGCTTTTCCCTTACTCCAATTGATTTTTTCACATTTGAGCAAAGATTTTCCTAATTAGTACTGACCACATAATCTTGGCCCACCCCCTCCTACAGTAAACTCCAGTTTGCATTCCCTTTTCACATCTACTTCATAAAGCCCTTCCTTCTTCTTCTTTTTTAAAAATTTTCATTATAGCTTTTTATTTACAAGATATATGTATGGGTAATTTTTCAGCATTGATAATTGCAAAACCCTCTGTTCCAACTTTTCCCCTCCTTCCCCCACCCCTTTCCCCAGATGGCAGATAGTCCCATACATGTTAAATATGTTCAAGTATATGTTAAATACAATATATGTATATATGTCCATATAGTTATTTTGCTGCACAAGAAAAATCAGGCTTAGAAATAAGGTAAAAATATACCTGAGAAGGAAATGAAAAATGCAAGCAAACAAAAACAGGAGTGGAAATGCTATGGAGTGGTTCACACTCATTTCCCATAGTTCTTTCGCTGGGTGTAGCTGGTTCTCTTCATTACTGAACAAATGGAACTGATTTGGTTCCTCTCATTGTTGAAGAGGGCCACGTCCATCAGAATTGATCATCATATAGTATTGTTGTTGAAGTATATAATGATCTCCTGGTCCTGCTCATTGTACTCAGCATCAGTTCATGTAAGTCTCTCCAGGTCTTGAGCCCTTCCTTCTTTTAAGACTCACTATAAGGACCACCTTCTACACAAAGCCTTTCCTGATCCTCACAAATGCTATTGCCTTCTCTCCTTGTCTTGTATTTATTGCCTTTAAATTTATTTACTTACACATGCATGTGCATGTACAGCTTATTTCCCCTGGTAGAATGTAAACTCCCTGAAAGTAGGAATTGCCTTATTCCTTTATTTGTAAACTGATCATCTAACACAGTGCATGGCACATAGCCCCCCTATTGATTGTTTGATTTAAAACTTACTTATTAAATAACTTGATTATTTTTGTCGTGAGGCAGAAGCACAATAGAAAGAGGGCTGAATTGGGGCTGGGTGAGGGGTGAGCTGGGTGGGAGGTTCTAAGACTGTCTCTGCCATTCATTAGCTTGGATGATTTACTCAAGTAACTGGGTAATTACCTCCCTCTGGGTCTCAGTTCCTTCTCTGTAAAATGTGGGGTGAAAGGATGTGACTTCTCTCAAATCACAGCTCTGAGTCTTATTAGCTTTGTGATCTCAGGCTACTCATTTAATGTTTCAGATCCTCAATTTCTTAATCTATGAAATGTGGACAGTAATAATTGCATAGCTCACCCCATATGATAGTTAAGGTAAGCAAGTAAAAGGTGCCATCATTTATGTTCACTTTCAGCATAGCATTTTCTATGGCTAGACAATCAGTTTATTTTTTGATTCCCTTAATTTTATTAACAACCCATAACCCTAGCTTAGAACACAGATCCTAATGGCTCTGTCCTCTTTCCTGACTGAATACAACCAAACCAGCTCATTTTCCTAGTCTCTGCTATCTGGTCACTCAAATTAACATTATGTTTCTTATAACTTAAATTTAAGTTAAGGAAAAACAAAAATGGAGAAAATAATTTACCCAACTCCCTGTAGATTTTCTATCTTATTAGCCATTGTTTGACATGACTTGACATTTCCTCTATACTGGGAGCATAGTTAAAGATCACATTTCTCTTCTCTGTGCTTTGGTTGCTCTGATCTCATTTCTTTGGAAAATAAAAGAAGAGTCATTTATAGCTTGTCAAACCTCCTGATGGACTGTGGGATCTTCCCTACCTCCATTAGTGCAGAGCTTCTCCTTTTTGACCCCCTGACTCTAAGCAATCAATAGTCACAATAAAAAAGAATTATAGCTCACTTTCCGTAAATGCATTCTCAAACTGGGGGAGATCTGGCTGTTCTTCATAAAACATCCATATCTGGCTGACATTCAGAAGTGTGGTTGTACTGAGCCTTAAAAAACAAAAACAAAACCCTACCTCCAAATAAAGACACAGCATGTGACCTTGGGTCCCTCACCCCAGTTTTGGGGGGCTTGGTTTCTTTATCTAAGAGGATTTGGCATAAATAATTTTAATGTTAACATTCTATACTACAGAACTCTAACCAAAAACCTTAAAACTGCCCATAAATGATCATGAAAATAAATGAGCACACACATTTATACAGTCCTGTAAGGTTTGCAAAGTGCTTTCTTGACAAGAATAATGGCAGTGATCACCTTCATTTTACAGATGAGCATTTGGAGTCTTAGATAGTGACTCAAGATCACAAGGCTAATAACCAACTATGAGAGGTGAAAACTTTTTTTTTTAAATTCACAGAAGAAAACAGAGCAATTTTATAACCAACTTGGAAAGACACATACTATACTATGCATAATGATTTAGTTTCTCAAATAATCCATTTTCTTGTTCTTATTATCTTGAAATGTTTCTGTTTGTTGAAGATTGTTAACAGGAAAAAAATTAAGTTCAAATGAGATTACTCATATAAAGCATTTGTAAATCTTAACACACTCTATAAATGGTAGCTATTATTTTATACTGAACTCTATGACTAAATCATTACCCCAAAATAACTAAGGTTGGCTACAAAAATGGATAAATAATGTTGAGGCAGAAAATCCAGCAAGAATTGTCTTACTACTGATTAGTCTGGTGTTCTCTGTTAAGGTTTCTTTGATTAGATTAATTGTGGTGCCTGAAAATAATCAAATTGTCTTGATCTAGCCTAGCTGGCCAGTGATTATTTGCATGAAGTTCCCTCACTTGTTAAATGAGAGAATCGGACTACATCATCTCCTTTCCACCCCGACTGTTTCGTGATTCTATGATAATAATCTTATCAGCAAACTCACAAACACTCTCCATGGTTTACAAAGTGTTCTTGGTAAACAAGAGCTCATTTAATCTTCACAAGAACCCTGTAAGGTAAGTACAGCAGATATTATGATTCCCCAGAGGCTGCTAGGGAGCTCTGTGGATAGAGCACTGGGCTTGGAGTCAAGAATAAGCCAGTCTCAGACACTTAATTACTTGTGTGAACCTGGTTCAGTTTGTCTCAGTTTCTTTAATTGTAAAGAGTACTTATACTTCAGGATTGTTGTGGGGACCAAATGAGAAAATATTTGCAAAGTGCCTGGCATATAACAGGCCCTTAATAAATGTTTGTTTCCTTCCTCCTCCTCCCCAATTATACAGATGTTAGGGGCAGGATTTAAATATAGGTCTTTTTTGGACTCCATATCCAATACTGGTTCTAGGAATGCAGTCTCATATGCAGAAAGAAATATCATTAGAAAAAGCTTCCTTTCACGGAAACCACTCTTCCTTTAGTGTGGAAGGACATAACATATCTGGAGCCAGGCCTTTTCTCTGACCCTGGGGAGATTTCCACCTCGAAGTACTGGGAGGGTTAGGGGTAGGAGTAGAGGTCGGGATGGAGAAGTAAGTTACCTGATCCTTACGTCCTTTTCAGCTGGAGGATCCGAGTCTCAGCTTGGCAGGGGCTACTAGGCTGAGCTGGGGCTCTCAAGCTCAAACTCGCTCCCTGGAGAAGAGAAATGGGAGACTATCGGGCAAATCTCCCCTTTGTTGCTCCTCTCCAGCTCAGTCTGAGGCCCAGGAAACAAAAGAGCTTCCATTTGTGTAGCACTTTTACAAAGTACACTCCTTCCCAACACTAGGGTGAGTTAAGTAATGCAGCAGAATCTCAGTTTTATGGAGGAGAAGAGTGGGGGGCCTTGAGGAACTGTTGCTTACCCCATGAGTCACTGTGTCAGCCACTTTTCTCTTAACCTGGAGAAATGTAAACATTTTTAATGTGTGCTTCTTTATGGTGTATTCTCTGTGGGGGCTTTTTCCTTCTCTTTTCAAGTATCATACAGTGCTACTCTCTCCCCTTTTCATTCCAGGAATCTGCTCTCCTTTGGACTTCCTTCCTTCTCCTTCTTCTTTGCTAGATGACCATCTTCTTTCCCTTAAACACAATTGTTGTCCAAAGCTTCCTCTCATTATTATTATTATTAATGATACTAACAACAACTACAAGAAACTTTACATATTTCTCACTAGATCCTCACAACAACCCTGTGAAACAGGTGCTATAATTATCTTCCTTTTGCAGTTGAGGAATTTGAAACTGAGAGAGATTATGATTAATCACAAAAATGAAGTGACTTGCAAACCTCAGAACATTATATAAATGTTAACTCTTAATATTGGTTTTGTTGTATGATCTGTCCATGGTCACACAGCTAGCATCTAAGGCAATTAAATTAATCATTTATGAGCAAACCTTCAGATCTACAGTACAACCCTAATATCTCTCCTGAATTCTACTCCAGTCTAACAGGCTGCTGCCCATCTCAATTTAGATGACTCTGGATAGATATTTCAGGATGTCCAAAATGGAACGGGTTATCTTTTCCCATAAACTCACTATTCTTTCTGGTCTCTTTCTGTTGAAGATATTACCATCCTTCTAAGTCACCCAAATCATACTTATATCTTTGCTGTGCCCCATCATCTATATCCAATTAATTGCTGAGCTTTGGCAATTCTACCTCCATGACAACTCTTTCATTTCTCCCTCTCCCCACTCACACGGCCATCACCCTAATTCAGACCCATATCCCTTCTTACTTAGACAGTAGTAACAACTTCAAAATCCATGATCTCCTCACTTCAGGCTTTTTTCTTCTTTATTTTCCAAATAGCTGTCAAATCAATCCAAGGCCAGGTTAGAGTAAAAACATTGGTGGCTCCTATTGCCTTAAAGATAAAATGCAAAGTCCTCAGCTTGGCGTTTAATGAAAAACATTCACAATTTAGTGGAATTTACCTTTTTAGACCAATTTCATCCTATTTCCAGTGAACTCCAAATTCAATAAAAACTTATCATTTGTTACACTGGATATTTCATTTCTTATGCCTTCATATAGGCTGAGCCCAGTCCCAGAATGTATTCATATGTTACTTCTGTCTAAATCTTTCTCCTTTTCTTCAAGGTTCACCTCACTTAAAATTTCTAAGCCCTTTCCTGATACCTCCACTTAGTACTTACCTACTCCTCAGATTATTTTAGTATTTATTTACCTGTGCACTTGGACCCTCAGAATGTAAGCTCTATGAGGAAAATTTAATTTTTTTTTCTATCTACAATGCTTTGCTTTTTAAGTACTTAATGTTTACTGTATAGAATGATCATTGCTGCCAGAGGGATTAATGCCAAGAATCATATAGCATTTAAAAAAATAATACCGGGGCAGAGCTGGGACAAGAAAGTTATATGTCCTAGGTAAGTTACATCTAATAAACCTTGAAGGTTTTCACTACAACCCACACAAATGAATTTACTGGTATTAAAACCATGGGCTCAGATAGATCTGATGTGGATATCCCCTGTGATGAAGGCAAATCACATGCTTTCCTGGGTGACCCTTGTCATGTCCTCTCACATGGTCACTACATGTCCATTCAAAGTGCTGAAGACTTTTGAGTTTTTATGTTTTGAAGCTCCTTCAAACACATAACTGATGCATCTTTCTCTATTCTATATTTCTTTGGATGCATCCCTTACAGAGCTGCTCTTAGGAACACCTGGCAGACCTAATCATCTATAGGAAATTTGTCTTCATTTTGGATCTATGTTGGATCATTTCTATGACTATGATCAACATCTTTGTCAAGACTAAATCTACATGTTTCATGCCTTGATGGACACTAAAGATTGAAGGGTGCTCGAACCTTGTGTGATATCTTCCAAGGAAATTAATTTTGACATATGCATGAAGACACCTAGTTAGAGGCCTTTAAAGTGTACTTTTTATAGTCAATAAAAAATAAGCATAGTAGCACTTTGTATTCTATAAATCCTTCATTCACAATGTGCATAAAGATATGGACTACCAAAGAACACTGCTAATAAAAACCTGACTAATCTCTTCTAAAACTCTCATCAAGGTCGTCTCTGTGTGGGTAAATTATTCTTGTAAAAATTTTATATGCATGGGCAAGTATGGAGTAAGTAATTGTTAGTCTTTTAGGGTAGTAACAAGATCAAAGGTTTTTGCCACTCTTCTGGTATTTTTCCCTCATCTAGTCTCCCACACTTTGATAACTGATCCCTCAACACCTTCAAAATTGTGTTGCCTCTAGCATGGACCTTTCTTCTGTATCTAGATGCTTTTTTCCATTTTGGTCCTCTGTAATACCATTTCTATTTCTAAGACTGCAACAGCAGGTATTTAGGTGTTGTGTCTTTATTGTGTAAATGGAGAACCTAGTGGGGATAAGCCTACCCATATTTAGTGAGGTTGGTTTTGGAAAATAAGGTGGTCTGTTGCCAGGACAACACTCACAGCTTGGGTAATTTCACACCTCTCAGATTGGCTGGTAGGAAAAGATAATGATAGATGTTGGAGAGGATGTGGAAAATTACCTGGGACACTGATGCATTGTTGGTGGAGTTGTGAATGGATCCAACTGAGCAATTTGGAATTATGCTCAAAGGGCAATCAAACATTTGATATTATGCTCAAAGGGCAATCAAATTGTGCATACCCAGCAAGTGTCATTTTACTGAGTTTTTAGCCCAAGGCAAAAAAAGGACCCACATGTGCAAAAACGTTTGTAGCAGCTCTTTTTGTTGTGGCAAAGAATTGCAAAATGAGTAGATACCCATCAATTGGGGAATGGATGAATAAGCTGTGGTACATGAAAGGTAATGGGATGAAGATGATGTACAAGTTGATTATAGAAAGGCCTGAAAAGATTTACATAAACTGATGATGAGGAAAACAAGCAGAATACATTGTGCACAGTAACAGCAAGAATGTGTGATGATCAATTATAAAAGACTTGGTTCTTCTCAGTGGTTTGTGATCCAAAGCACTTCCAATGACTTGGGACAAAAAATGTCATCTACATCCAGAAAAAGAGACTGAATGCAAATCAACAACACATGCTATGTTCACTTGGTTTCACTATGTTCACTACATTCACATGGTTTTTCCCTTTTGCTCTGATTTTTCTCTCCCAATATGATTCATAAAGCAATGTGTGTTAAAAATAAATAATTTTTTAAAGCTACATTAAATATTTATATATATCCCTCTGGTGACACAGCAGGGTCATTTTTGTGACTGGATGAGGCTCAGGAGTAGGTCTCCAGGGACTTGGTGGAAGAAAATATGTTCATTTACAAAAAGTAATGTTTTAAGTATCCTTTCCATACCCTTCTTCCTGGGTTGCAGCTGTCTATCTTCCCCACCCTGCATCTTGGAGAGGAAAGGATAGTTCTTCAAAGATTACCAGATTACTGGGGCCTCTGAAGAAAACATTTTGAAGACGGAACAGGAAAAAGAATTTCAATATTCATATTCTTGTACTTATAGCATGTAGAGTACTGGATGGCCTTAAAAATTCATGGACTAACACTGTTGATTTGGGATTACTCCAAGGACTTAATAGGAAGTTCAGCATAAGCCAAATTTGTCAAGCTGCTGTGTTCTCCTGTCTGCCTCATCCTGTAGCCTGCCTTCATGCTGTCTCCTGCAGAGTTCCCATCACTTTCCTTTTATTCCTAGGCAGGGCCTCTTGCCTTCCTCAAAACTCGCCTTGTGGTTCATGTGTTCCCCCCTACCGGCAAGGTTGGACTTTTAAAAGACAATACTTTAAATTTTATGACAGAATTCCAGGCAGTGCAGCCATAAGTGGAAGAGAGATGCTTGTAAATGGGAACCTTTCAACATCTTACTATGTTGGTGGTCCTCTCGTACTCGTATGAGTCAAAAACTGCTCAGCACCCGAGGGTCCAAATGAATTCTCTCAGACACTTTTTGTTTGTTAAATATTTTAAATCACAAGCTAGATTTGATGCTTTCAAATACAGTTCTTTAAGAATATTAGATTTGTTACAAATTATCAGTACCTTCAAATGACAGAAAACTTTACACTGTTGAAAAATTAGGTGAAATTTTTCATGAGTTAAACAGCCCTTTCATCACTAAGTGGAATTATTCCAAGACATGCAATAAATGGCTATTAAACTTTAAAAAATTGCCCTAATTTTCTGTGTTGAGATTTTAAGCCTGTCCTTAAATCAAGGCATCTATGTGCTCTGGCCACACTGTACTGACCTCACTTTTCCCCACTCAGGGCAGTTATAAGGATATATATATTCTTTCTAAGCACCACTTTTTCAATTTTACTGATGCATTTTATTTCTTTTCTCCTCTATTCTTTGTGCAAATTTTTCAATAAATCAATAGGAACTATGCTAAAAGGAAGAAGCCTTATAGATTCCAACAGTAAATGACTTGAAAGGAGAAGGGCTTCAGCTGTGTGACTCTGAAAGAGGGAGGAAAACCTTATTTTTATCTTAATGTGGATCTGCCAGACTGCAGGACAAAGAGAGTCTCCTAATTAGAAAGTGAGGGCAAAACAGAAGACATCTGGCTATGGCTAATAGCCACTCACTGGAGCTCCTGTGAGCAGCCCTTACTGACAGAACCACATAAGAATTACTACCATCAACATTTTATATGGAATTTGAGTATAAATTTGATACACAGTGCAACTGAGCTGCTTTAAAAAAAATCACCTTGGCTTTTTAATCTCTTAAAATTTATAATAGAACATTAAAATATCTTCTAATAAAATCAGTCTTAAGTATAAGGTTTCATGATCTCAATATCTTATATACTTTTTTAAATAAATATCTCTCACCTATAGCTCTTGAAGGTATTACATGGTGACATGATGCAGATAAGTCAAACAGTATTTTTTGGTGAAAACAAACTATCAATTTAAAAATAAACAAGTTTAAAAACACTCTGAACTTAAGTTGCAGAAAATCAAAACACACTTAATGATACAGTTATTGTACATCTATCTTTAAAATAACTAAATGCATGCTCAGCAACACTTCAATTTACAAAAACAAAACAAAATCCCTTAAAAACAAATCTAATCTAAATAAATAAGCAGAAACACAAAGGGAGGTACTGTACCAGCCAGTAACACATAGAAATATAAAATTGATTTCTCCCTTCCTCTTTTAGATGATTCTGACATGAAAATAATGTAAAAAAAAGATTTTCTGGAAAATTATAATTCTTAATAATATTTTGCATTAAATAATGTGTAATTGTTGCCCATGATATGAAAAGGCAAAGTAAGGCTTCCTAAATGTTAGACAATTGAGCCTCAGAGGGGAATAATTCCATTTTATCATTACTAATTATCTTTTGGGAAAGAAGGGGAACTGAAGTTCACCAATTCCAGAAATGACTGAACTTTTAAAGCTGACAATATGTCTATTTAATGTCCATTATGCATATTCAAATTCATTATATAAAAACGCACATTCAAGTGTAAAAAAAAAAACATAATTTTTTAATACTGAATCATTTATCTCAATGATATAATCTTGTCCAAAAAAAAAAAAAGTTTACTTTTAAGATGAGAGGCTGGAACTCACAGCATTCACTCGTGGCATTTATTAGTATGGAAACCATGTCAGAAGCATGTACTGACCATGGGTTAGAAATGGGGGCCTGAGGAGCAGGAACTGTTTGATCTAACTGGCTCAGCTAGAAATCAATCATCGTCAACTGCTGCACATAGTTATCCGAGCTTCCATGCCAGAGCCAAATTTCTGAAATTCAATTGTCTACTTCAGGCCATCTATTCCAGAGTTGTATAGTTAAACAATGGTTAAAATGGAAAGAAAATCTGTGCCTGCACAGCAATATTCAAGATAAAAGAATAATGACGATTGTTATTATTCTGTGTTGGGTATTTGCTCATAATAACTGCCTGAGAATAGAGAAAGATGAACGAATACATACACACAACTATTTCACATACGGAAGGTGGACTTGGAAAACATCGATTTGTTAAACCTGGATTACACAGCTCTCGAGTATAATTAAAAACACATTAAGACTATAAGGAAATTCCTTTTTGTGACACATACAAGACTTATTGCATGATAGCTAGAAGCAACATCTTTGGACAAACAAATGTAAACTAAAAGTGATCTTTAACCCTTAGCATATCAGGATGGCTAAAAATGGGTGGTTATAGGAATGCTTTGTCCATTTCTATTTGCAGCGACTTGCAGGAAGATACTGATGTGCTCTCACAGACATCAAGATTTGGTCATCCTTCCACTCTCCGGAGCTTGGAGTATCTGCCGAAGAAGAAGTCTCTGTTGCCCAAGGTATTTCACCGAAAGCGGCAGCGCACGGGACAGAAGCGTTCTCACCACCAGCAGCGTTCAAGGTTGGGATGCTGCTAGGAGAAGGATATCCTGTGTTTAAGCTCTGTTATTCCCTGCAGTAACTTGGAATAATAGAAATCCATGTTGGCCGCAAAGTCAGTACAAACGGGTGATTCGACATCACCAAAGGTACAGTACAGGGCAGTTCCTCCGACGCTGAGGAAAACGGTCACTATGCACAGCAAGACCAGTAAAAGGCAGGAGCCGCCACCAATTTCATCTGTAAGATCATGAAGACAAACCAGAGGTCACGTACAGATCTCCATCATGGAGAGGTCATCAAAGGGAAACCAAAACAGGACCCTAAGCACCTGCCAGGATGGAAAGAAGCCCAGTCCTCTAGGAAAAGCTTCAGGGCTTCACTAATGTGAACAAAAAACCACTTATATTTCAATGTCTTGCAGCTTATTCAACTTGGAAGATCCCAGATGAATGGCTGGGAGAGGTTCAGTAGGCCCATGTCCAACCTCGTCCTCTTACAGACGAGGAAACTAGGGAGCAAAGGGAGTAACTGACAAGTCTAGGAACACAAGGCTGGCAAACATTTGGGCTGGAGTTCAGACCTAGGACTTCTGGGCCTCCCAACTTAGTGACTTAGATACTATATCATGGTGTCTTTCTGACTCGAGTCACAGTAGAAATTAATGCTATCACTAACGCTATGTATAGAGACAAAGTATATGTGATCTTTGAGAAAAGAAGTCAATTCTACATGCTGCTAGTGCCTATAACATAAAAACAAAAATTAAATAGTCTAAGCTGTACCAGAACTTAAAGCATCCAATCCGACCCCCACACTTGAGAAAATTGAGCCTACATAAGGTAGTGACTTGCCCAAAGCCACTCTGGTAAATAATGGAACTGAGACTGTGATCCAAGTTCTCTGACTCCAAATCTAAGACTCTTTTAAGGTCAATTTGCTCTTGTAGTAATAAAACTGTGCTTAACAAGAATCTGAGCATTTTAATATAAAATTTTACTCTATAATTACAAATACTGAGGTAACCAAGATGAAATAATTTATTAATATTATGGTTAAAGCTTTGCTTTAGGTAAGGATGTCATTTTTGAATCAAATGAAATGATTGAACCTAGAAATTCCTCTGCTGAAAAAAAGTTTATTCAAATATGCCTTTTATAAGCCCCGATCATCATTTATTTGTTTTTTTTCTTTCTGTTTGTTTGTTTTTGAGGCAATTGGGATTAAGTGACTTACCCCAGGATCACACAGAAAGTGTTGTGTCTGAGGCTAGCTTTGAACTCTATCTACCTTCACATCTTTTTTTTTTTTTTTTGCTGAGGCAATTGGGGACAAGTGACTTGTCCAAGGTCACATAGCTAGGAAGTGTTAAGTGTCTGAGGCCAGATTTGAACTGGGGTCCTCTTGACTTCAGGCCCGTGCTCTATCCATTGCACAACCCAGCTGCCCTCCCCAACCCAGATCATCATTTGCAAACTTCAGCACAACTATCTTCATATAGTTTAAACTGTTCATAATTTATTTTATTTTATTTTATTGATATATGTTTAAAGTGTTAGAGGTGAAGAAGGTTGTCTCTAAGATGTTTGTAGCAAAAACACAAGTTGAATAGAATCTACAGAATGCAGTAATGATATAATCATCCACCAAAATTCCCACAACCCTTGAGAGTCCTTTAATACCTATGGCCACTTCAGTTGATCTTCCAGGTAGGCCACCCAAGAACTGCCATTCCCATTTTAGAGATGAGGTAAATGAAGCTCAGGGAAATTAATTGATTAGCTAAAATTACATACATGCCATAAAGGGTAGAAATGGGAATGGAACTAAGTGTGGACCTTGTGTGCTTGACATTTGGGCAGCTGCCCTCTCATGACAGGAAAGACTGATGGGAATGGAGCTTTTGGTTTTGTTTCTTTACATAGAACAATGTAAAGACAGATAAGGATATATGGTCTTTTCTCCATTTTCATGTTTCAGGAAAAAGAAATGGGGAATTTGGGGAAGAGTGACTTAAGGACATCTCTGAACTAGGCAAAGCCAAGAATGGAGCAACAGTCTGAATTCTCAGGACTATCAAGAAGGCAGCCTGGTGTGTCCTGGCTCTGGGGTCACCGCTTAGTGGTTCATATATCCTGCTGCTCACTATTTGTGTGACATTTGGCCAGCCATTGCCTTTCAGTTACTTCATCTGTAAAGTAAGAGGGTTGAACTAGATGATCTCAAGTTTTCTTTCATATACAAGTCTATATTCTATAGCCAATTAGTAGATGGGAGGCCTGCTATTTGCTAGAGTGACAGAAAGTTCTTGAAATACAGTGGAGAGAATCAGGGTTAAGAGGTGATTAATAACATTTCTCTAAATCCTGCCCTAATTTGTGTTTTTTATCTAACTTAGAGTGATTAGTGAAACAATATTATAAATATTTAAATAATGTTATATTTTAAAATAAGCCTAAGGTAACAAAGTTATGCGTTAACTTTAAGAAATGGGACATACTATTGGTTGTCAAGCCCTGCTGACCCCTTAGGTAACTTTGGCTTATGGAATCATATTACCCAATACCACACCTGTGCCCAAAGGCAGCTATGAATTGCAGGCACTGTGCTTAGAAGGGAAAAATGAGCTTCTATAGGACTGGTCTTGCAAATTCCAACTTAAAAAGTTATGGCAAAGCTGATGGCAATTATTAGAATTTTAAATTCTAGAATGTTATTCTCCTAATGAATTTTTAACCATTCTAGAGTTATCTGAGGAGATGGGGATACTTTAAAAAAGGATCAAGAACTTGATACAAGGCTTATACTCTACAGATATTCCAAAAGAGTAATAAATAGTAATAAGAGTAATCCTTTCTGAGATGATGCTTTTCTTTTTCCTCATGGTGAGCTGTGTAAAAGGAACAAAAGTTTTAGTAATCTCTAGTTACAGGCAAACAAAATGTTCAAAATAAAAATGATTTGAAAAAAATAATTTCTGCATTAAAATCTTCCTTTCATGACTCAATGTGGAATAACAGTCAACCTAAGTTCTCAAAGGTGATTTCTGTCTGTGCACCACAAATTCTGACATATCCCATGAAGAAGAACAGACTCGAGCATAGACATAATGATGGGCTGTTTTCCTTACAGTGAAGTGTGTAAAGGTGTTCGTTAGGAAGGCTGACCACCATGAAATTATACATATTTATAACCTCTTCCTGGTTGAACAGAATACGTAGGGATAAAATTAGTGGCTAAATTCACATCTCTTTTAAAAAAATTTTGTTACTAATCATTATCTGCAACTTACCCTGATCCAAGGAGTCTTCCATTTCTTGGAACCTCACTCGTCTCTTTGATGATTTTTGCTGCATTTGGGAAAGCTGATTTCCTTCACTGTTTCTTTTCTTTAATATAGACACCAATCCCTCTGTTGGAACAACCTGTCAAATTTTAGAAACACCACTTCTAAGTATTGCCAAGGAAAACAAATCGATGGATCATATTAATAACATATTTTGTTATTCATCAGGGTAGGGGCAAAAAAAAAGTTCACTGTTTACTTTTTTTTCATTAATAACTTTTTAATAAGATTAATGATATTTGGATGTTGCTGTTTTGTAATCCATAAGTAGGAACAAAAATATGGTATGAAAGATGCCAAGGGTATTAGTTACTTATAACTACATATTATGTAATTATAATAACTATAGTTATTTATAGCACCAAAAATGGTGCTATAAATTGAAATGATATGTTAGATTTGGTTTTCCCATAGAAACTAATATATTTTAAATAATGTACCAGAAACCATAAAGCTTCCTAGATCAAAAACATACTTGCACATCCTAATAAGGCAATAGAGAACCAATAATATAGTTCTAAGGAGGCAAAACTAGAGAGTTTTTTTTTCTTTAAGTGGATTTGGGGATTTTAATGGACAATTAACTTGGTCAACAATGTGACATGGGAATCAAAAAAAAAAAAAAAAAAAAAAAAAAAGCTAATGTATCCCAATAAGATCAGGAGTGAAACAAGGTTGCCCACTATCACCATTACTATTCAATATTGTATTAGAAATGCTAGCTTTGGCAATAAGAGTTGAGAAAGAGATTAAAGGAATTAGAGTAGGTAAGGAGGGAACCAAATTATCACTCTTCGCTGATAATATGATGGTTTACTTAGAGAACCCCAAAGATTCTACCAAAAAGCTATTAGAAATAATCCATATCTTTAGCAAAGTTGCAAGATACAAAATAAATCCACATAAGTCATCAGCATTCTTATATATCACTAACAAAATCCAACAGTTAGAGTTATAAAGAGAAATTCCACTTAAAGTAACTACCAATAGTATAAAATATTTGGGAATCTATCTGCTAAAACTATCTGAGCAAAACTACAAAACACTTTCCACACAAATAAAGTCAGATCTAACCAACTGGAAAAATATTAAATGCTCTTGGATAGGATGAGCAAATATAACAAAGATGACAATACTCCCTAAACTAATCTATTTATTTAGTGCTATACCAATCAGACTCCCAAAAAACTATTTTAATGACCTAGAAAAAAAATAAAACAAAGTTCATGTGAAAAACAAAAGGTCAAGAATTTCAAGGGAACTAATGAAAAGAAAAATCAACAAATAAAGGTGGCCTAGCTGGGCCAGATCTAAAATTATATTATAAAGCAGTGGTTACCAAAACCATTTGGTATTGGCTAAGAAATAGACTAGTTGATCAGTGGAATAGGTTAGGTTCAAAGGAGAAAATGGTCAATAACTTTAACAATCTAGTGTTTGACAAACCTAAAGACGCCAGCTTTTGGGATAAAAATTCACTGTTTGACAAAACCTGCTGGGAAAATTGGAAATTAGTATTGTAGAAATTAGGCATTGACCCACACTTAACACCATATACCAAGATAAGATGAAAATGGGTTCATGACCTAGGCATAAAGAATGAGATTATAAATAAATCAGAAGAACATAGGATAGTTTACCTCTCTGATTTGTGGAGGAGGAAGGAATTTATGACCAAAGAAGAACTAGAGATCATTATTGATCACAAAATAGAAAATTCTGATTATATCAAATTGAAAAGTTTTTGTACAAACAAAACTAATGCAAACAAGGTTAGAAGGGAAGCAATAAACTGCGAAAATATTTTTACAGTCAAAGGTTCTGATAAAGGCCTCATCTCCAAAATATATAGAGAATTGACTCTAATTTATAAGAAATCAAGCCATTCTCCAATTGATAAGTGGTCAAAGGATATGAACAGAGAATTCTCAGAAGAAATTGAAACTATTTCTAAACATATTTTCATATGCTCCAAGTCATTATTAATAGAGAAATGCAAATTAAGACAACTCTGAGATACCACTACATACCTGTCAGATTGGCTAGAATGATAGGGAAAGATAATGTGGAATGTTGGAGGGGATATGGGAAAACTGGGATCCTGATACATTGTTGGTGGAATTGTGAATACATCCAACCGTTCTGGAGAGCAATTTGGAACTATGCTCAAAAAGTTATCAAACTGTGCATACCCTTTGATTCAGCAGTGTTACTACTGGGCCTATAGCCCAAAGAGATCTTAAAGAAGGGAAAGGGATCTGTATGTACATGAATGTTTGTGGCAGCCCTCTTTGTAGTGGCCAGAAATTGGAAACTCAGTGGATGTCCATCAATTGGAGAACGGCTGAATAATGTGGCATATGAATGTTATGGAATATTATTGTTCTGTAAGAAATGACCAGCAGGATGATTTCAGAGAGGTCTGGAGAGATTTACATGAACTGATGCTGAGTGAAATGAGCAGGACCAGGAGATCATTATATACTTCAACAACAATACTATATGATGATCAATTCTGATGGACGTGGCTCTCTTCAACAATGAAGATGAACCAAATCAGTTCCAATAGAGTAGTAATGAACTGAACCAGCTACACCTAGAGAAAGAACTCTGGGAAATAAGTATGAACCACCACACATAATTCCCAATCCCTCTATTTTTGTCTGCCTGCATTTTTTATTTCCTTTACAGATTAATTGACACTATTTCAGAGTCTGATTCTTTTTGTACAGCAAAATAACTGTATGGACATGTATACATATATTGTATTTAACATATACTTTATTTATTTCTATTATAGCTTTTTATTTACAAGTTATATTCATGGGTAATTTTACAGCATCGACAATTGCCAAACCTTTTGTTCCAATTTTTCCCCTCTTACCCCCTCCCCCAGATGACTAATACATAATGTAAACTTAGCCTTGATTTAACAATCTTAGAAGCTGCTTCCAAGGTGATTAATGTCTTATTCTATTCATGGATCCTTCTGTAACATACTGGACAAATAGTCACCTAGTATCTTCTTGAATATTTCCAAATGACAGAAAATTCCTCACTTTAAAAGGCATCTTATTCCATTTTTTGATTGGTCCAATTATCAGAAATTCTCTCTTAAACCAGTATCTTCTTCCTTTTATCTTCTATTCTTGATTCTCCTTTCTAAAGTCAAGAAAAATGTCCAATTCATTTTATACCTGATAACATTTTAAATGTTTCAAGACCATTATTATATTCCAACTCTTCCTCCAGCTAAACATTCCCCAGTTCTTCTAAAGCATCCTTTATGGTTTGGGGTTGTTCTCTTTTGAAATCACTCAAACTTATTAATGTCCTTTTTAAAATGTGGTGCTGAGAAATAAAAAAAGACTATAGATGTGGTTTGATAAGGAGAGCGTACATTGGAACTATCATCCTTTTTGTTCTGGACAATGGTTCTATTAATGTAGCTTAAATTGTATTATTTTTGGCAACCACACATTATTGATTCATATAGATATTCTAGTGCACTAAAAATTCCAGATCTTTATTATATGAACTGAAGTCAGAAAGACCTAAGTTCATAGATAATGTTTAGATGGGATTTTCTGAGACAAGAGGTACCAATAGGGATCTTTATGTATAGTTTAAAGAAACCTATTTCTATCTGAGTTTGAGACTACTGTCTCAGTACTTAAGTCTTTTTGAGAAGGTGTGGCTGAAAAAATTCTTTACCTCATCAATGGTGGTCAGTTCTCTAGCACTGAACTTGACCAGGCCTTGAACAAGAGACATGATCTGTTGCCAGAACTATATTGAGATTCTCCCCTCCCCTCCCTCCTTCTCTCACTATATTGCCATTCCCCCCCCCCCCCCCCCCCCCCCCCCCGGTTTGATACAATGAATTGCCAAGGTTTGAACTTTGTTTTGAGAATTTGGTGTTTCCTTCATGTCACAAAGAGGCAGTAGAATAGGACTCTGGTGGAAATTTCTTTGTCTTCCACCAAAGGAAAAAAAAGGAAGAAATCACGTTGCTTATCAGGACATTCTTAGTAAATCAATGTTGGCCCTTAGTGTTGCCTTCCTGGCCTATGTGCTCATGTAATTCTTCAATAATCTGTCCTGGAGATTAATCTGTTCTAGGGATTAATATAGCTGTGTCAGTTTGGGCAAATCACTTTACTTTTTTGGGTTTTAATTTCCTTAATTGTAAAATGAGAAATCTGGATTGGGTCACTGTTAAGGTTTCCTGAGAGAGAAGTCTTCAAGCAAAGGCTGAATGACATGTGCTAGTTATGCTCTAGAGGGGATTTCTGTTTTATTAGATGATCTTGGAGATTCTTTCCAATTCTGTGTTGCCAACTTGTCAACTGCACTAGTTTATCGTTTTTAGATTCTATTTTATCTTTTTTGGAAAATATTTGGATATATTCCAAGTTCTAGAGCTTTTCTTCATTCTTCAGAGATAAATAGCAACCATTCATAATTGTATCTGCATGTTATTTCAATTAATTGCACTACAATTTGCCTGTATCTGAAAACTTAACCTTCAAAGACAAACTGTGGAGACTAAAGCAGTTAAATAGATAATAGGAACTGAATCATTTCTTAGGTCTGTTATTTATTAATACCATATAATTTGCCATAAGCAGTGGGTTTATTCTGTAAACTTGTTTGGAGTATAAACTAAAGATATTTTTAAAAACTGTTTTTCATAATTTTTCATAAGATTAAATTCCTTTTACGCTATATTTCTCATGACGTTATTCTTAAAATCTCAGGCTGGGTTTACAAAAAAAGGCAAATGCACAGTACCTGACCTTATGGAGCTCATACACTAACAGAGGGGAGAGTAGTGCTGTATTTATGAGATCTTAACAGTGTAGGTGGAAAGTTCAGAGGCCTTAGTCTGGGGATGGTAGGAACTGGGGAGGAGGGGAGGAATCAGGAAAGGCCTTTACAGGAGTGGGATTTGGGCTTAGTTTTGAAGTAGAGAAACCAGGCTGTGAAAGTGAGGATGGAGAGTGCTTGAGGCTTGGGGTAAAGGCATAGAGTCAAGGGGAGGGTTATGAGTAAGAACAGCAAGAAAGCTGCAATTACTAGATCCTAGAATAGTGCAAGGGATTAAAGAGTAACAAATGGCCGGCAGTGATGAGTTTTTTACAAACCAGAGGATTTTATACTTGATCTTGGAAGGTTATAAGGAGTCACTGGAGTTTATTAGGTGGAAGGGGGAAGGAGACAGTGACATGGTCAGATCTGCCTTTTATGAAAATCATTTGGCAGAAAAATAGACTCTGAAGTGGAATGGGTGGAGGTGCAAGGTAGGGAGACTAACTAGCTACCACAGTAGTCATGGCGTAAGGTGATAGCACCTATACTAGGCTGGCAGCTGTGTGCATGAAGAAGAAACATATAAGACTGACTTACTACTACAAAAGTAGGAATGAGAACTCTTAACAACAGATTAGATAGAAGGTGTTTGAGTGGGAAAAGGAAGATGCCCTGGAGGTGTTATAGGCAGAATGACTGGAGGCATGGTGATGGTACCCTCAATAGTAAGAGAGAAGGCTGGAAGAGGGGATTTTTATTTTTGAAAGATGAGTTTCACCTTGGGCACGCTCAGATCCTATGGGTCATTATTCAGTTTGAGATGTCCAAGAGTAAGCTGGTAATGTTGATGTGGTGTGGCTTCTAGGGGAGACAGCAATGATTTTGAGGCCCTCTGGCCTAAGAATGCTCTCATTCTAACAATCCTGTCTGTCAATAATTGTAGAGGAATATAATGATATTTCTTCCCTTGGATTTTAGGGAAGATGTATTAGTAATCCTAAGGCCCTCTGACCTGAATGCTATTTTTTTGGCAGTTTGTCTGTCAATGATTGTAAAAGTCCTCTAACCTAGGAATGTAATAATATTTCTTTCCTTAGATTTTAGGGAAGATATGTTAGTGATCCTGAAGCCCTCTGATCTAAGTGCTCTTGTTCTAACAATCTGTCTTGTCAATTATTTCAAAGTCTTCTGGCCTTAGAATAGTCCTACAAACATTACTGTCAGATAGATAAACTGTTGGTTACCAATAACCAAATTCCTGAGACTACAGTGAATAAGACCACACCTCAAACCTATTTGTAAGTCATAAAATTAGCAAAGAAGTAACATGAAGCTCTGATTCAACTCTGTCCTATAAATCTATCCCCTTTTCTCAGGACCCTTGCTAATTTCTTTGGGAACTTAGTCCACTGCAATTGGCATTATAATCACAATCACCTTTGCCCTTGATTTGGATATGGTTTCAATTCTTTTGCCATATCTTGCGACACCAGTCTGTGACCCCAAACTTTTGGGATTCTTTTCCCCCAACCTCAACAATGTGAGAATAAAACTCAAGGGAAAGAATGGAGTAAGTTATATAGATCTGGGAATCATCCAAACACACATATAAAGAGTATTTTAACCCAATAAAGCTAATGACATAGAAGGAATTTTTTGTCTCTGTATCACCAAGGCCTATACACAGCACCTGACACAGAATAGGTATTTAATAAATGCTTTTTTTGGGGGGAGGGGGGGAAAGGACATTCAGGGTTAAGTGACTCACCCAGTTAGTAAGTAGTTTGAGGCCAAATTTGAACTCAGGAAGATGAGTCTTCCTGACTTTAAAGCAGGCACTCTATCTACTAATACCACCTATCTGCCCCTTGATAAAAATTTAATGAATGAAAATACTTCATCTTCTTTCAAATAAGCTACCTTTCTGAAACCAATAATGCAGAAAGCCAGTTAAAAAGAACAGATAACTAAAAGAACTGTTCAATCATTTTTGCAATTTTACAGACATAAATGAAAGCAGAATAAAAATATTTGGTACTTTTAGCTTGACGACAAAATTAATATATGCCTTTGGTATCATTATTTCATGCTAGTTATCCAATCTTTAAAACTGCTTCACAAAGTTTCAACATAAGATTATCTGTATCTACCACTACTTTTTTGTAACTATCTGTGTGTAGAAAAAGAAGTCAAGAAAGAAAACATAATTGGAGGAAGAAAAGTATTACTTCTTTAATGCCTTCATTCCATAATTGCTCAGGCTTTGGAGTCTAAATCAGATTATAGGTGAGAGCAGATTATGTTAAAAATAGAAAACAATCTTCAGCTCTAACCTATTTCTTGAGGGTACTGACAGCAACAACAGTTTAACACTGGCAAATGTGGAACAGTGGAGAGACAAAAGATCTTGAAGTCAGGGTTAGGTATTGCTCCCACAACATGCTGACTCAGTGACCCTGGGAAAATCACTTAATGTTTTAGTGCTTCAGGAATTCCCTGTACCAAAAGAATCTCAAAGCCAGCCCCTCTTTCCATCTCTGTATTGTTTAAGATAACTGTACTCCAAAGGATAAAGCTGTTGTAAAGAGAATGTTTTTTACCCAATACCATTTTATACTTCTCTAGGTTAATTCAGCTTCTTTGTCTGTAAAACAAGAAAGTGGACGAGGTGATAGACCTCTAAGGTTCCTTCCATTTCTAAATCCTATGGTGCTAACTGGAGATTCTACATCTGACTCAAAATTATTACTGTTATCAAATTAACTGAAACTAAAGCTAGAGAACTAGATTAAATGATCCTCACTAGAAGTTAATTAAGAGAAATAGGCTCAGATTAAAATCTGGGGAAAAAACAGCTAGCAGAGTAATATTTTGTTGAAGAGGTTATTATAAATAGTTGCTTCATGCTCTCAGAAGACTTAAAACTTTGGTTGGAATAGGTAAATAAACCCAAAGGCACAAAGTCTGAGTCTGAATCCCAAACTCTCAAGCCTCTATATCTCTGCCACAAGGCCTGTATGACACCATCACTTAATAATTCATTTTTCCTTTTATCAGCCATTTTTATGAAATGCATACAAAAATAAGACCATCTAAGTCACAGAAGGTAAGTATGACTCCACAAAAGATCAACTGGGAAGACAAAAATGCAGTGGAATAAGGCAATGAGCTCACTGAACAGAGTGGGAAATAAACACAAAATTCTTGATTGACTAGAATGATATTTTTAGTAAATGTAATAATGCATACATAAATTAATGATCTTCAAAATAGTCTCCTTGAGAATATGAATATATATGTGCATATATAGATATAGACATGATTTTATTATGCTTTTATGCAAAAAATTCTTATAGCTTTTTTGCTGAAAGTTATTTTCGTAGGCAGTTTATCATACCCACCCATCTACTCACACATTTTCATTACTTTAAAATGATAAGACATTTTTCTTAGGTCCATCATCACTCCTTGTTTCATTCATTAATTCTTGTTTCTCTGTCTTTCTTTTCTTTCTTGAGACAATTATGTCAGAAAACCCCCAAGGAGAGGAACTCTGCAGCATGAGGAAGGGTCTAGGGAAAAAGACTAGCACTGGGAGTGGGGCAGTCTAACCAAAAACACATCAGAAGCATATCAATTAACATAAGTTCATGTGCATGCTGCTGGTTTGCAGAATATACTTTGAATTAATAAAATGGGTACAAGTGGCTGAACAAACATGAAATGCTAAAAGTTGCATTGCCTTAAGGACTACCTATAATATCTATCTTTCATCTGACAGATGAGATACAGAAAACTGGTTTCCAGTGTAAGCTTGTCTTTGATAATGGGCTTTGCATTTGCATAATCTGTTATTTTCAAATCTTAAGGTTCTTAGAACTAAATTACTAAATATAATCCCCTATTTCAATTCTTTGAAAAATGAGCACACAAAAGTCACTGTCTCCAAAAAATCAATAAAGGTCAGTAATTTATGCCTTTCAAAAAGTATTCCTAATAATACCTTTGTTCTGGGAAATTTAGAGCAGTTCATATCACATTAAGATTTAAGTATAAATATACATGTCTTATGAACAAAAACGGTTTTTCAGCCCTTCTAGAGAAAGTAAATCCAAACAAAAGAACAAAAATTCCTTTAAAGCAGAAGCAGCTTAGAGAATTGGAACCAGAACTTAGATTTTTCTGCTTCTATTAAATAGCACACTGCCTTATTTTCTAATAAGCTAAGAGTGATAGGGCTGAATAGTAAAGAATTCATGAAACCATTTATTTTGTTTTCTAAAAACAAACAAAAGATTCACCTTCAAGAAAGCCTAAAGCATTTGATGGTTACATATGCTTTCATGGTGTTTGCAATCAGCATTCTTGACTTTTTTTCTTAATTTTCAGTTTAATTTTTTTGTTGCATGTAAATGATAAGCTACTTTAGTTTCTTCACTTTCTTCACTTTTTTACAACTTGGAAGACCCAAAGGTTTTGGAGACTATCTTGGTAATTAGTACCATATTGGTAGATGACATCACCATGCATATTATGGGTGGAAATAAATTCCAAAGAAGGGGCAAGTTCCTGGCCACAAACCAAAGTATAATTTACACTTCTCTTTTCTAGATGCCTTTAAGTAGGGGCATTAACTGAAGTGATGGGAAACAATTCAGAAGCAATAGAGATAAGGTAAAAGCTTTTCAAATTCTTTTCATTTCCCTCACTCCCTTCCCCATTCCTTAGCTTTTTCCAGGAGTATTGAATCTCTTATAAATTGAAAAAAAAAAAAAAAAAAAAGGCAGGTGGATCAACATATAGAAGGAAGAAGAGCTGGCCAAAAAGAGATGCCCAGAGAATAAAGATGAAGGTGTGGGGATACCCAAGTGCTGCCCTTGGAAATGTCTTGGTGTACAATTTCAAGTTACAGAATAAAAAGGCAGAATATAATGTGCCCAAGTAGGTACCTGAATATTCTTTTTAGCTACATTATACCTAAGGCCATAGATTCTCTAGCTCTTCTCCAAGTCCAGATAGCAATACTGTTTAACCATGATTCTGATCAGTGATCTGAGGAAATAAGATGTTGAAATTGCATGCTAAATTAATCTCCAAATAGCTCCTTACATCAAAAAGAAAAACTACAACAAAGCTCTTCAATGTGTTTCCATTGAGAACAAAATAATTTCTCAAGCTGCAAATTAATATAATTGTTATTGGTGATGATCTTTAAATAACTGAAGATGAAAATAAGATCCATCTGGCCTGTTGTACCACAGTTGCATAATAAGCAGTCTTTTCAATGCTACCCTCTAATATTAAAGACCACCTTAACAAAATTAATTTGTTGCATAAACAAATAAAGCTGTTTTCCAACTTGAAGGGCACAATCTAATGCTGTATAATGAGAAGAAAACTCAGACACTGAGGTTAAAATCGTCTGCTTGAAATAGAAAGGAACAGAATACAAATTAGAGGCCTTGTTTTGAGGAATCACTGAACTTTTGTGAAGCAAGGCTTTGTAGAACTACATAAAAAGCCATGAGTTTGGTGGAGAAGTGTAAAAACTGTCAGTACAACTGAATCATACATATACACGTGTATGTATACATGCATCTATGTATAAGTATATGCAGAATAAACACAAGATAATTAAATACAAGATAGTTAAGGAGGGAGGTCATTTGCAATTGGCTTTCTATAAAAGCTGGGAGATGTAAAAAAAGAATTCTTTACAATAGTATTTAGTATCTAGAATTTAGATAAGATGGTCTCAGAGATCCCTTGTATCTAGGAGATTCAGTTGGAATGTGAGGTCTTTGAGAATACAGGGTTTTTTGGCAAAGATGACAGAAAAAGATAATGATAAATTGTTATGGGCCAAAACTCTGAAACAAGGATTCTTACAAGGGGCTAACTCAGTGGAATTGATAAAGACAATGTTATTTAGCATGCTTAGTAAATTCTCAAGTTCAGTACATGTACTTAGTGCTTAATATAGTTCTACAAGATTCACACCTATGGTGAGAGAGTATATAAGATTGGACAAACTCAGCTAGGTTCATTCAGAGACAAGCGGACAGAAGGCTGGAGGCTGAAGGCTGGAGCACAAGTCCTTGGACTCAAATAGATTCATCTCATCTCACACCACCTTGGTGGCAGGCTCTCCTCCTTCAATCTTCCACTGAAACCAAGACTCTGGAAGGTCTCCAGAAAACTAGCCAAGCCCCAAGTGAAAGAGATAGGACTTTGAAAGAATAATAAAGGATTTGGACTTTAACTCCTGGCTGCACTTGTGGGTGATTACTGGACTAAAACAAAGGCTGCTCCTAGAAACCTCAAGAAAACTGAAACAGACAATAAATGTTGAAGGGGATATGGGAAAAGTGGGACACTAATGTATTGTTGGTAGAATTGTGAATTGACCAACTATTCTGAAGAGCAATTTGGAACTATGTTCAAAGGATTATTGATCCAGCAGTGTCTCTACTGGGCCTGTATTCCAAAGAGATCATAAAAAAGGGAAAAGGACCTACATGTGCAAAAATGTTTGCAGCAGCTCTTTTTGTGGTGTCAAGAAACTGGAAATTATATCCTTTAGTTAGGGAATGGCTAAATATGTTCTTGAATCTAATAGAATATTATTGTTCTATAAAAATGATGAGCAGTCTGATTTCAGAAAAGTCTGGAAAGACTAATATGAACTGATGCTGAATGAAATGAGCGGAATCAAAAGAACATTGTACACAGTAACAATAAGATTATGTGACAATGAACTGCAATAGCCATGGTTCTTTTCTACAAAGAGCTGATTCAAGGGAATTGTAATAGACTTGGGATGGAGAGAGCCATTTGGATTCAGAGAAAGGACTATGGAGACTTAATGTGGACCAAAGCAAAGTATTTTCAGCTTTTGTTGCTGCTGTTTGTTTTTTTCCTTTTTCTTTTTTTTTTTTCCTTGCCCAGCATGATGAAATATGTTTTAAAGAATTGTGTATATTTATTGGATTGTTTGCTGTCTAAGGAGGGGGGAAAGGAAGAGAGAGAGAGAAATTTGGAACACAAGGTTTTACAAAGGTGAATGTTGAAAACTATCTTTGCATGTATTTGAAAAAATAAAAAGCTATAAAAAGAAGGGGAAAAAAAAAGAGAATAAGAGTTTTCATTCTTTGTACTTAGATCCTTAATGCCTAGCACAGGCACAGAGCAGGTGCTTAACAAATTCTTGTCAATTTATCGCAGGGGTCACCTAGCTTTTCCTGGATGATGATGTTCACTAATGTGAAACTCACTAACCTAAGGCTGACCATTTCATTTATGAACAGATCTATGGACATTTTTTCATTATGCTGATCTAAAATACATTTGCCTTTAACCTTTATGCATGCTTCTGGTTCTGCTCAAGCTAAGCAAAATAAGTTTGAACTTTCTTGTAAATATGTAAAGATGGTTATTCCATGTATTCTTAAGGCTTCTTTTCTTTAGAAGACACACTAAAAATTTCCTGCAACAAATACTTATATATAAAATCATTCAGCAGAATGCTTAGCACACAGCAGGCAATTGACACATTTCTAGCTGACTGAATGACTGCCTGTAAATAGTCACAGTACTCCACATATGGTCAGACAAATGCAGAGTACAGTTGTCTAGGTATAGGCTCCCTTGCTCTGGAAATCATGGGAATACTATCAATGCATTTACATACACAACATATAATTATATACAACTTCAGCAATTTTGGGCTGCTGTTTCATACTGCTTATCTATGCTAAGTTTATAGTTCATTAAAATCTTTACTTCTTTCTCACATATATGATTTGCTAGCCACATTTCATTTCAAATCTCATTTTATTTTGGCATGGATGTTCAAATTCGACTGGACACTGGAGAAATACAAAGTTTAGATAAGACATCACTGTCCAACTTAATTGCCTTTAAGCTTTCTGTCCTAGAGCCTCTCCTCTCCAGAGATTGCCCTTTTAAAATTGTTTTTAGAGAGCAAAATAAATAAATAAATAAATAAGGTAAATTGTTATTTAGACATACCTTTCATATCTTAGAAATTTAATTTTTTGAATCTGGGTATAATATTTTATATTTCCCTTTAAATGTTATCTTATTAAATTTAGTCTAATGTTCTAGAGTTCTAGACTGTCAAGGTCTTTTTGGATTCTGACTTTGGGAAGGAAAAGAAACATATTTATTAAGTGTCTACTATATATAATTTGTCCTTTGGGTTTATGAGCTCCATTAAAGCAAAATTTCAGTTAAAAAAAAAACCCACAAGTTTTTTTCTCAAAAATATTTTTCTTTAAAAGCAAATTTCTCTGATAAAGTTTTTTTTTTTCCTTGAACATAGAGGGAATTGAGTCAAATGTATAAAAAATTAGAGCCATACCACATTTGATAAATAATCAAAAAATATGATCTGTGCCCAAAGGGCTATAAAGTCATGCATAAACTTTGACCTAACAATAACACTACTTGTCATGAATACCAAAATGGATTGAAAAAAAAAGAGGAAAATACAAAAAATATTCACAGCAGCTCTCTACTTGAGGCAAAAAAAAAAAAAAAAAAAAATTGGAAATTGAGGGGATGCCCATTAATTGGGGAATAGCTCAATAAACTCTGTTGTGTTTATGACGGAATATTTTCGTTCTATGGAAAATGAGCAGGATGCTCTCAGGGAAAAAAAAGAACAAAAAAACAACAACCTGGAAAGTCCTCCATGAGCTCAAAATGAAATATATCATATTATGCTAAGTAATAGTAATATTCCAGGATGATCAGCTCTTAGTTAATGACTTTAATATTCTCAGCAGAATAATCACCCACAACTACTCTGAAGGACTTATGATGAAAATCCTATCCATATCCAGAAAAGAAACTGATTGTCTGAATACAAATTCAAGCATTCTCTTTCTGTGTGTCTCTCTCCCTCCCTCTCTGTCTGTCTCTTCTCTCTCTCTCTCTTCCTCTCTCTCTCTCCCTTAATTTTTTTTTTTTGAGGGTTTTTATTTTCATTAGGGTAGGACATCTATTTTTTTCCTCCACAACTTAACTTTTATGGAAATGTTTTGCATAACTTCACAAGTAGTTTCTTAATTGTGGGTGGGGATAAGGTAGAGAACCTAGAACTCAATAATTTTAAAAGCAAATGTAAAAAAAATTTTTTTTTTGTTTTCAATGTAACTAGGGGAAAATGTTAAATAAGTAAAACAAAAAAATATTTTTGGAAATTATCTCTAACACTACAATAATTGTATTCTGCATTCTATCCTAATTAGGAGATACTTAAAATAATAGACCTCATTTTAAAAAATTTGACATTTGGCTTAGAAATGTGTACCAATTAATATAAAACTAGAAGAATGGGTTTGATATATGGAAAACACATCAGATATTAATGAGGAAAACTGTAAAAACTGCAAGTATTTTATAACACACATACATATTGTTAAAAATGGAACTAAATACAAATTAACATTTGATACTGTCAACATGAATGAATATAATAAATCCTATAGAGGACAACAAGACCAGTTATATAGGTAGAGGAGAGACATGAAATTAGGAAGACCTAGGAGCATTGCCTATCTCTGAATTCATATATGAACAGGGGCAAATGGCTTAAATGCTTTGAACTTGATTTCCCTATATTTGAAACGGGGATAAAATGATTGGGAGGCAGCAAGGTTTAAAAGAAAAATCATGATTGCTTCAAAGGTTCTGAGTGTTGACACCTAATACCTGAGTGGCCTTGGTCAAGTAACTTATTTTTGCTGTATTTCAGTCTCATCATCTGAATGGGTAAGACTAGATGACCTCCAAGGTTTTTTTCAGTTCTATATCGTTAATCCTTTTCAGCAAAAATATTTGTCAGACAGGATAATGCAAAATGAAATCCAAAATAATGGAACATGTAATCAGCAAGAGATAAGAAAATAAAAAATGAAAATGAAACTGATTCAATGTTGGGAATCTCAAAAAGAAGGATACTTTGGGTGAAATATCAATTAGAAAATATGATTTTTTTTTCAATAGATTGAACTGCATGTTTCTTGATTAATAAGCAAGTCTGTCTTATCATTCCCTCCCCTATCAAAATGAAACTTGCTAGTTTAAAGAATGAATACTGGTATCATTCTAAATGGTAATGAAATGGGACAGCTAGGTGGCACAGTGAATAGAGCACCAGTCCTGAAGTCAGGAGGACCTGAGTTCAAATCTGATCTAAGATACTTAACACTTCCCAGCTGTGTGACCCTGGGCAAATCATTTAACCCCAATTGCCCCAGAAATGGCCAATGTATAAAAGGTGGTTTCTACACAAAAAGGCCAACTTAAAAATTAACTGATGTGACAAAATGGTGTCATCTAAATTTTTACTCTTCCCCAGGGTCTAGAGACTGTGCTCTAGACACAGAAGACAGTTAATACAGTCCTTTTGATGAGTAAGATAAATTAGTATAAACTATATTGTGTTTTTGCTCTGAAACAACTAGTTAGTTCAGAGTATAATCCAGTCAGTCTTCAATTCCATTTCCTTAGACTTTATCTCTTGAAGCTTCAACTTCCTCTCCTATGAATAGATGCTGGAAGATTAGATGACCTCATCCCTTAAGTCTCTATACTCCATAAACTCCACACATGTAAGTCATGCTGTGTGGAGCTTATTACATTAGTATAATAACAGCAATTTACATTGATAGAGCATTCATACAGATTTACAAGGCATTGTTTGTCATGCTTTGCCCCACCCTGGGCACCCGGCCTCATTTAGCACTTTCTTATTCTCCACTCATGATGGCTGCACAGAGAGCATGATTTCATGGACTGCTTCACAATTCAGCCTAAATTTTCATTTCTTTTTGTGGATCTGTGGTTAACACCCTCCCTGAATTGGAAAAAATAATTTAGGGATTTGCTTCAACAAATCTGCAAAGAAACAAATATACATGAGAGTGAAGAGTAGCAAAATAATTTATCATTTACTCTGCTTAATTATGTCAAGAAAAACTCCAAAAGAGAATTATTCTGGAAAATCAACTATAAATAGTAAATGAAGGAAACTAAAAATTAAAAAAAAAAAGAAGCTTATGTCCTACTTTAGCAGCAATTAAGGTTTTAAATATTACTGGAATTTTGGGGAGAAAAGTATTTCAAACAGTATTATAACCAAAGTAATTATTTGTTTGCCTTTAATCTTGGCTTACTGAAGGTACTATGCAGAGTAGTTTTATGGTTTTACCTAGAATTCTATCATTATCAACAGTAGACAAAGCAAGCCCAGAATCAATTAAAAGGAAAGAATGAAACTTAACAAAGACTTGGGGGGGAAAAAAGGCTCTCCAGTGGGTTTGGCTATTTTCTAAAAGACAGTTACTTTTTTGTTTGAACTTGTTTTACTGAAGAGAGTTTCATTTCTTTAGGAGAAAATCTGAATCTGAATTACTTATTGTGCTAATGGGGTGGGTGGTCTAAGTCAGTGAGTATTACTATGCTTGTCCTCAAAACACTATGTTTATTAAAATCAGAATGGAACCTTGTTTCTAATACACTACATTTTAATATTTTTAAACAACTTTAAAAAAATTAAAATTAAGATTAAAAATGGAATATACTAAATTTTATCTTCTATATGAAAAGGAAAGAAAAGACTTTTATGAAAAGATATTATTCAAAGCTAATTGGAGAATAATTCTTATGTGCTGAACTTTCTTTTACTGCCATATACAAGCCCTATTTATTAAAGGTTTTTGCTAGTAATTAATAAATATGACTCAACTATATCCAGAGACCAGTAATTTCCCTGAATTTCAAAAAAATCATTATTAAAAACAATTTTTGCCATGTATGTAGGGCACATATTAAGTACATAAATAGATTGTTTGTTATTTGATTTATGTTATTAAGATTTAAGTCCTAATAACTGAAATTAAATTAAAATTATTGTGTCTAGGACAAGTGTTCTTAATTAATTAACATTATAGTTAAAAATGTGTGCATATGTATATATAAATAAATTCATCTTAAAATATCATTTATTTCTAATTCTGATCTTTGATATTAAATCTCTCAGATTTACCTCTGCGATCTCTATCCTTTTTGCAAGATCATCAAGAGAAAGGCAGCTCTCATCGGAAGGCAGAGGCTCCTGTAGACTATAAGATGCTTCTTCAGGTGAAAGATCTTGAAGGGTGTCAGAGTCCTCCTGATTTTCTTCATATGGAAGACAAGGTTCACTGTCTTTTAGGCATCCTTCTAAAAGCTTGTTCAAGTAATCTTTTGTTTCTTTACTGACTTCCTCCTCGTCCTCCTCTTCCTCCTCTTCTTCTCTCCATTCCTCTGGTCCTAGATGTAGTTCAGAATCCTCCAAGTCAGATGTTCTATTATCTTCACAATGCACATTTTGCGGTGGTAATTTTCCATCACTATCTGTAAGATCGGGTTGCTGCTGATTTAATGCACTATTTTTACATTCTTCTCTCGTTATAACATCAGGGGCGTCCTGGGGTTGCCATTGGAGTCCATTTCCTTCAGCCTGTAAATTTTCATCTTCAGGATTCAGAGAAAGAGGTATATGTTCACTGCTGGATAAAATCAAGGGATCTACCATTGATAATCCAGGAATCAGCTCCTTGGGTGCCTCAGCAATTCTTTCCCTTTTTGCTACATCCTCATTGCCTTCTGTCTCACCCAGCGGTAAGCAGCTGTCCTCTTTACTTGAATTCTCAGAAGAATCAGAACCAGGCCTGCTGCCCACTGTCTCTGAGGGCTGGGTGTGTAACTCCAGTGTTGATTCAGCCCTGCCCTCCTGCTCCTCCATGTGGTCTTTGCTGGCACTTACTGGAGGAATGACTGCCTCCATCAGCTCATCAATCTGATTACTGGACAAGCTCCTCTCTCCCTTTTCTTCTTTATGCTTGTTTTGTTTCCTTGGTTCAATGCCAGTACAAGTTTCACTTTCTAAAGACAAAAAAAAAATCTCAATTTGAAAATTGACTTTGTAGGTGAACAAAAATAAGAAAGAACATTTCTAGGTGGGATCTGTTGCAAAGTAAGAGTAACCAGGTAAGAGTAACCAAGAGATACATTTATTTCCTAATCAATGTATTTGCAAACAGAACTAAATATATTTCATTCAAAACCATTTTAAAAGCAATTCATGAAAATGATTGGTGCACTGTAAAGCCTCAGACCTGGAGTTGGGAAGGCTCTTCTTTGAGTTCAAATATGGTCTCAGACACTTAATAGCCGTATGACCCTGAACAAGACACTTAATCTTTAATATAACATATAATACTATCCATTGTTGACCACAATCAGCTACTAGTTGTGGATTTTACATTTAAAATGAATGTTATTTAGATCTTTAGAAACTTTGGATTCTAACCCTCAAAATAGACAGATCCATGATCTCTAATCATCAATTTTTTTTCTATAGTAGAAAAAGTATTATTTGGAAAATATGATAATAGTTGAACTGTTTTTCTAATGGAAAACAAAAAAACAGACAACTATTCATGATATGGAGTCAAAGATCTTAAACATTAACTTTACATACAATTTGAAAAATACTAATAGCCTTTTATTTTCAAAATATATGCAAAGATAATTTTCAACATTCACCTTTGCAAAATCTTGTGTTCCAAATTTTTCTCCCTCCCTTCTCTCCACCTCCTTCCCTAAACATCAAGTAATCCAATATATGTTAAACATGTGCAATTCTTATATACATATTTCTATATTTTGCACATGAAATTTAAACACAAAATTTACAAGAGGTAGCTGAATAAAACCAACAGATTAAAAGTGTATTTGAAAAAAGGAAAAAAGTGTATTTATTAGTATAGCTATTTTGGCATGGCATATTCCTTTTTTTTTTTTTTTTTGGAGCTTTGTAGATATTGTGGGTTTTTTTATTTAAAACAAATTGAAAGTTTGTGACAACTCTGTACTAAGCGCTGTCTATTGAGGCCATTTTTCCAACAGGATGTGCTCACATTGTGTTTCTGTGTCACATTTTATTAACTGTCACAATATTTTAAACTTTTTCATTCTGATTTTGTCTTTTATGGTGATCTATAATGGTGATCTACTGTAATAGTTTTGGAGCACCATAAACTGTGCCCATGTAAAATGGTAAACTTAATTGGGTATATGTTCTGACTGCTCCACTGGCAAATATTCCCCTACCTTTTTCCCTAGCTCTTGGGGGGTTTCCCTATTCCTTGAAATACAACAGTATAGAAATTGGGCCCATTAAAAATCCTACCAATGTCTTTTAGGTGTTCAGGTGAAAGGAAAAATCAATCAATGGGGCAAACTTCATTTTTGTCTTATTTTAAGAAGCTGTCATGGTCACCCCAATCTCAAGCATCCATCACCTTCAAACCAAGACCCTCTATTGAAGCTTGAAATGGTTAGCATTTTTTAGCAATAAAGTATTTTTAAATTAAGATATGTACATTATATTCCTACATCTAATACTATTGTACATTTAACAGACGATAGCCTAGTATAATATAACTTTTACAAGCATTGGGAAACCACAAAATTTGTGTGACTTGATTTATTGCCATATTCTTTTAATTGCAGTAGTCTGGAACTTAACCTGCAATATCATCAAGGTATGTCTACATACAAAATATAAAACATGGAAATCTCTACAGACTGAAAGATTATCAGGTAAAAATCTATTATAACAGGCTGAAAAAAACAATAGCTAACAATGTAATGTTTGCAAATTGCTTTATAGATATTATCCCATTTGACCCTCTCAACAACCCTGTGAGGTAGGTGTCATCATTTTATATTTGAGGAAACTGAGTCACACAATAGTTAAGTTATTTGCCCAGGATTACATAATTAGTATTTGAATTTGAACTCAGGTCTTCCTGATTCAGACCAGGATGTTATCCATTGAGGCAGCTAGCAGAACTGGCAGCTTTCTAAGAAGTATTGACTGGGCCTAGGTTTAATATCCTAGATATTAAATTCCTTTGGGGAAAAATGTTATCCATATATCAATAAGGCAATAGTAGAAGTAAAAGTCTGCTTTGTTATGTTAGGCAACAGAAAGATTTGCCTGGGAAAATGAAAGGTCTAGGTGCTAAGTATGTCAAATTTAAAACAAGCTACTTATACTAGGATGCCTGACACTTCCAAGGCAAGGATAATTTTGTTTTCTGTGGTTAAAGAGTACAATATAACTATGTAAGAAAGGTAAACAGTAGTGGTTTCATAACCTCAACATTTAAAATAAACTTCTGTTTTCTATTATCAAATGAAGGCAAATTTCTTAGTGAATATAACAACTGATTACTGGTCTGATATTCTTCAAGTGATTAATCACTGTTAGAAGTTGTATCCCAATAACATTGCTAACAATGCTGGCAGTAAAAGGAAGAAGTTAATGATGAGGATGTAAAGGAAAATAAATGGTCAGTTTCTGTAGTTTTCAATTGGAAATGCTAACAGATTTTAGTTTATTAATTGGAACTTATGAAAGAAAAAGAAAAAGTAATACACATATGTGTTATTGACTTCTGATTGACTGAATCCTAAATAATAGTAACAAATTAAATTGAATGGGAAGGAAACTAGTAAAAATGCAATAGCACAATTTTTGGAAATTATTTTTAAGATTACACTTATGGTTTTACTACTTCCAGCTGGAGTGAAAAGAGTTAATGGACAAATTATCTTAGATTCTTCCAGGAAAAAGGACTATTTTATTTTATAGGTTTTAATACTTACTTAATATGGAGCCTTCCCTTGGAAAAGCTCACTCTCTTATTTCCCTTGAATGCTTTATTTTCTATAAAACTTACTATAATTTTATACTACTAGCATATATAATATTCTTAGTTGAATTAACGTACCAAATTTCTAACTAATTACTCTGTAGTTGTATGGTTGGTTTTGTTTTTTGTGTGTGACATTAAATCTAAGCTAGGGTGTAAGGGCTTTTAGATGCTCATTTTCCATATAGAATGAGGATTAAAAAAAAAAAAATCATCCTCCAAATTTACCTCTTCTTACATTACCATGTCATAAAAATCTTTTTATAGGCCATTTCAGGTCAACCAACAAACCAATTTTTTTTTTTTTTTTTGCTGTAACTTTCCACAGTGTTTACTTTGCAAATAGTGAGTATTCAATAAACTTGGGGCTATTTGGCTTCATTACTACTTACATGCCTGTCTCAAGATGTGAAACTGAAGGTAAATTCATTTGACAGCAAGACAACAACTAGGTTGATCAACAAATTATTATTTATCTCTCTGCAAACCAGCTAATTATTCACTTGTTTTCCTACTGAGTTTTGCTTAAATCACAAGTCCTTATCATCTATTGATAAGCTAAACTATGTTTGCATCTCCCAAGTATGTTTGAGTGCCTTAATCTTCCATAGGATTTTGAATTTAGATCTAGAAGGAATATTGGAGATCATTTAGTCCAATCAGATTGTTTTGAAGATAAGGAAAATAAGGCTCTGGGAGAGGCACTGGTTCTGGGTTCAAATCCCCAGATTTTCTCATTTTTAATCCACTTTCTCTTTTAGGGCACCATGATGCCTCCCTATACATGAAGAAGTTTAGCAGAGTAGGAAGAACATTGGATTTGGTCTCTACAAAACCTACTGAGTCCAGATGCTGTCTGTGACTGCCTGAGGGGTGTTGGGCAAGCCTCTTAACCCCTAGGAACAATAAGAGTACTTACAAAGGGCTGTTGTGGCAATCAAATGAAATAATTCCTGCTCTGCCTTCCTGCATACACATTGTTACATGTCGGCATATGTAAAAGTTTTGCTATCTGAGTTTCAGGACACAAACTCGAATTACATTCACTTAGAATCAAACGAGAATAACTGTTACTATAAGTTAATAAGAGAGCTTATAACTTTGATGTTAACATAGTTGTAAACCATAACCATAGCTATAAAGTTGGGAGGGATCTTGGACATTATTTATTTTCTCATTTTGCAGATGTGAGAGGTCAAATGATTTATCCAAATCCACAAAGACTTTACATATAGTATTTCATTTAATCCTCATACAGATTTGATCCTCACACTCTGAGTTTGAGCACCTCTTTGGAGTACCTCCAAAGCAGTGACTCAGGAAAGAAGAACTTGGAAGGATTGGATGGAATTTGTTAGCCAATGATAAAAATAGCCTGAAGCTCATATTTAAGCAGGTCATAACATAATTCAGTGATTTCTTTGATAAGTTCTACCTTCTCTGTAACTGAGACAAAGAGGTGGGATTTCCCTCCTTCCTTCATTAGTCAACCACTTGAACTCACAAGTTCTGATTTACAGAGGTGTCCTTGATTTGGATATCAACCTATTTTCCATACCACACTGGAGCACCTCAATATATAAAAGTATTTGGGAAGGGGAAGGAGACATCCTAACTATGATTTTCCTTAGAAAACACCTCTTAAAAATGGCCTTGGCTCTGGTGTCACTGCCTTTTGTCTTGCCATACATTGTTACATGTTACATAAAATTAAGACTGTAGCTTCAGAATCATTCCATCTATGAAATAGCAAAGATAGTTATTTTAAATTTCATTTTTTAAAGTTTTGGGTTCTGTTTTCTTTATACCTTTTAAAACATCAATAATTACAGACCTAAAAATTCACTTTCTTTTAAACCTTTAGTTAGTTCCCTTTTCACTTGAAACCTTCAAATAGCACTAAGTAATATGATCTTAAACAATACTGCTTTTAAAAAGAACTAGGATGACTTGGCTACCATTCCTTGGCTAGAAAATTCATTTCTACCTGCTCCCGGTATTATTAACAGCAGTGGTGTCAAATTTGAATAGAAATGGATCCCTGCAAGCCACATGTTGAATTAGAAAACCACAAATTAATATCTATCTTGTCCTGTATTTTTATTTATTTTGTAAAACAATTCCCAATTATATTTTAATCTGTCAGAGTCAGATATCTCTGGATTAAAGGATTTAATGTTATAAATTCATCACAGATATAAAATATATTTGTTCTGTAAAAGAAATAATGCTTCTGAGCTGAGCAGACTTATTGTAAAATAGCATAAGCTGAATTTCTTAGGGATGTCCCCAGTTCTACTGAACTGTGTGCTATGCAATGAAATGAAACTTTTGAGTTTTTTTAAGTTTTATAATTGTAATTTACATGTAAGAAAATTTTCACCAAAGGCTTACACTAATGTAAAAAATATTACACTTAGGAACTAATTTTTAAATATTCTAAGAATTCAGATTTTATGAACAAAAAAAGCAGGAAAGTAGAACCATAAAAAAGCTTCTCTAAAAAGATAAAAGTGCAAAAAACTCAACAAAAATTCTGTTATGTATGATAGAGATGGAAGACTTGTAGAATGCCAAGAGTAATATTAAAATATAAAATTCTGATGAAATCATAAACACATACCTGACTTTTTGGCAGTGGCTCCTCTTTCCTCCAAATCCCTAATTACCATTAACGGCATAAAACATATTTCCTCTAAGGACTTTTCTGTAGGTAAGATCTGCAAAATATTAAGATCTTTTCTGGTAACTGTTCAATTGAAGTTAAAAGTGTTATAATGATTTGATAAAGATAAAAATATTTCCCCAAAAATTCATTATACATGTATAATGCTACTGATACTTTGTCAAGGTTACTTTCAAAACAATTTCTTACCTTATGTTTTGAGAGAAGAGGCCTGTAGGAAAAATGGAGAAAAAAAAGGATAAAAAACATTCCCAACAAGAATGAACTTCTAAACAAATGTCATTGAAATAGCAAAAAATGGATTCACTCTTCTAGATTCTATTATTAGCACTGAACATTTCCAATACTAAAACATTAACACTGATCTACATAGTTTAAAGTGCAAAGCTATATATCATATGTTGATTTCATATGATGACCAATTATTGTGAACTATGCTTAACCTTTACTGTAGTTATAAATGTAAAACGCACATAAGCCAAAAATAATTCACATTTTAAAATACTATATGTATTTTTATAGCTACAAAATATAAAGTGATCATATATAATGAAAACATTCTGTATTAATCTTTAAACTCAGAATAAACTACTTGAGAAAAATATTAAATTTAACAAATGCTTAAAATGCTAAAAAAAAAAAAAAATTCTGCCATTTTGTAATATAGATGAACTAGTTATTTTTCTTTTTCACATACAACATTCTATCTGATCTCTGTACTTTTAATCCAACAGATTGTCCTCATATTTGAAGTTAAATTCTTCCTCATCTCTGGCTCTTTGAACACTTAACTTCCTTCAAAGTGGAGCTCAAGAACCAGCTCATATATGAAGCCTTTCTTAACTTCTCTAGTTACTAGTGTCTTTTAACCCTGTTTGCTTCAGCTTCCTCATCTGTAAAATGAGCTGGAGATGAAAATGGTAAACTGCTCTAGTACTTTTGTCAAGAAAAACTCAAATGGGGTCACAAAGAATAAGATACACCTGAAAAAAAAATTTTGTATTTACCTATATGTGTGCACGTTATTTCCCTTGATGTGGATTGTTTTTGTTTTTCTATTGTCTATTTGTGCATAATATTATTCTGATTGCATTCAGCCCCCAAATAATGTGGAGTCATCTCCACATTAGAAGACATCTGTAATCATTCAAAATAGTTTGGCTTGACCACTCACTTAGAAAGGATCATATGGATGAACAATGTCCAGATTTCAATTTGGAGGGATAACCTATACAGCTTGTTCATCAGTACGTATAGAATATAGCGTATAGGCTATTCTGTAACAAGTTGGGCCCAAAGTTGAACCAAAGGAAAAGAAAGGGCCAGAGTATTTTTAGGAAATTACAAAGCTCCTTCACTGATCCAAGCTTCCTATGAAACCAAAGACCCATCTTTTCTACAACATTTTATAGTGTTGGCACTATATATATTATAAAGCAACAAGGTATGGAATACAATAGTTACCAAAGAATTAAAAATGATTATTACACAAAAGGTAATGGAAAACTATATAATGTGTACAAAATGTGTATGAATACAACAAATCATCAATGATCATTATTATTATTATTACAAAGAATAAGTAGTAAAAGACATCAACAAAGATTTGTATGAGAGGAATAAAAGGGTCAGAGATGTAGTAAGAGAGAGGAAAGCCTTGAGCATTTGGATTGATCCTTTGTGATAAATTTATGGAAGGCTTTGGAAGGACACAGGAAGAACACATAAGAATGGTTTGGGATCTTCTGATTCCAACTTTGGATGGGGAAAACTTCTGATTCAAAGAAATTAGATTCATTTGAACATAATGCACCTAAGTGCAATGTTTGGCACATAGCAGGTGTTTTAAAGATGTTTGTTGAACATGGCAGGAAAAGAGTGAGATGCCTTATTCCTAAATTTAAAAAATAACTTGAAAAGGTAAATTTTAATATGCAATATAATGAATTTTTAATTTTTATATTCAATTTTAAAGAATAAGATTGATTTTTCATATAATAAGTATGCAGTAAATATTTGTTGGCTGAAAAAATTTGCAACAAATTAGAAAGATTTAAGATCTCTAAATATACATACTTCATAATACTGCTAAGATGAATTTTGTTTATTTTCCTCAGATGAAACCAGTTCTGTATTCCTGTCTATATGTTTCATGAATGAGAACCTTATTTACATATTATTTTTCAAGAATTACCAAATAACTAAAACCTGTAATTAAAAAATCCCCAAAACAGACTAACCTGTTTAAATAATAAATTTATTAACATGATAGCTACTGAAGAGAATGAAAAAACCTGGATATCTGGGCAGCTAGGTGGTGCTGTAGAGTAAAAAAAAAAAACCCATGATTCAAATCCAGAGTCATTTATTTAATAGCTGTGTGATCTTTGACAAGTCAGTTAATCTCTGCCTCAGCTTCCTCAACTGTAAAATGGGGATAATAATAATAATGCCTAACTCATGGGGTCCCTGCAACAATCAAATGAGAATATCTGTAAATTGCTTAGCCCAAAGCTTGGCACACAGAAGGTGCCACCATCCTTACCAGTTCTTATTATTGTTCTCCGAAATATTGCTTTAGTCATCCAAATAGATCCTTTAATTTAAAATACCAAGAAGCTAATTTTTTCCTTTTCTACTAAATCTTAGTAACAGGATTCCCAGGTTACAAATCCCAAAGCAACTTCTTGATCTAGTATGCAGTGTTTGAAAGCAATTACATAAATTATAACAAATTGTTAGTTTACTCTTTCAATAATTCTCAGTGAGAAGAGAGAAAAAATATATTCATCATTATTTTGAGAATAAAAATGTGACTGTTGGGAATAATTCGGAATCATCCTATTGAGAATGTCAACTTATTTTTAAACAAGTTTTTCTTAATAATAGATACTAGATGTTAAATGAAGTTCTTCAGCATTCCTTCCTTGCAGCTGTTATACTTACTCTTGATGTGTTGTACAAAGTTTAGCAAGTCTTTCAAATTCTTCACCATTCAATCCTTTTTCTGAATTCCTCAGAGATGTAATAACATGTGGTTCTGCTGTTTTCCATTTTGCTTCTAATTAAAAGATAAAATCAAATCAAATCTATAAGCCACTGTGCTTTCAAAGTATATTAGGAAGTAAAAATATGAGCCTGCACCAATGATAATTAGTATCAAAGTCTATTATATTTTGAACAAATGAAAAAGATTTGTCACTAAGAGAGTTGATACAGATTAAACTATAATACCACAATAAAGTAACTGATTTTCTTTAAAAAGAAAGCACTAAATAACATTCTAGATTTTTAAAAAGATAAAACTTAACAACAATTGCTCAAGAAAACTAATCAGAGAAAAGAAAGGGAAAAAAAGTGTTCTTTTCCAAGTATTCATGTCAAAAGCAAAAATCTGAAGGCGAGTTATAGTAAAAATGTTTCCTTTTTATTTTTTTGCAACATTGAATGGACTGTGACAATATATAACCTTTTACTGAGAAAACCAGGACAAATTTTTTAAGCTTTTTATCTAATGAGAATTCTTCCTTCTTAATCAAACTATACTTACCCCACTGCTCCTGAATGGAGGATAGATTTGCAAGCAATTGCTCATGATATAATCGTTCAAGCTGAATGAACTTCATTGCCTTCTCATCTGAATAGAGGATTTGAGAAAAATATAAAGGAAGACTAAAAGAAATGTTTATACGTACATTTATGCTGAATATGAGGTTTAATTTTGTCAAAAAGGATGTCTACCTAAAATGAGATGGCCATACTATTTAAAACTCATTAAGACCTAAAATTTCCTGTCTGCCCATAAAAAGTAAATTTCTATGTAGATTATATCAAAGATATTTTATATGAGGCAATGATGGAAAGTGATGTTAAATCTACAAAAATTAAAGAATTTCAAAGTTGGGTATTATCTCTCTGGTCATTTGGTCCAACTCATAACCAGAAAGGAATCTTCATCACAAAATAAGATACTCAGCAAGTGATCCAGCCTTTGTGTGAAGATTTCTAACGAGGGGAAACTCATGATTTCACATGACAACCCAATTCACTTCTGTAAAGCTCTAATTTTTGCATTTTTTTCAGATCAATCAGCTAGATGGTGCAGTAGATTTGGACCTAGATTTGGCCTCAGACACTTACTAGCTCTATTATCCTGGACAAGCCACTTATTTGCCTCAGTTTCCTTACCTATAAAATAGAAATAATAATAGCATCTACCTCACAGGGTTATTGTGAGGACAAAATCAGATATTTGTAAAGTGTTTATTACCACAGCCTTTTGGCATTTTTTGAATGTTTATTTTTTCCCCTTTCCCAATATCAAAGCGAAATTTATCTTTTAGTAACTTTTACTTAATGTTCCTGGTTTTATCCTCTAAGATAAAAAAAAAAAGTGTATAAATCCAAAACCATATGTTAGTTACAAAACATGACAAATTTTGAGAAGAGCTACCATTAGTCTCTTGCTGATGATTCTTAAAAACTTTTCTTAAGCAATAGTCAATAGAAAGAAAAGGATACAATCTTCCTCTTGAAAATAGGTCTCTGCAATCTGTTTAAAGCAATGGAAAGATTAGCATTATTAGTGAGACAGACTTAAAGTACAAGGCTGGGACTTTCAATTTATTTAGAAATGAGGGGAGAAGCAAAGATAGAGATAGAGGCAGACATACACACACATACACAAATACACAACATACATATACACACACAGAAAGAGAGATATTTAACTTCATTTTCATTAGGGAAGTTGGTAATTAGATTAAACTATCAGGAAGGAGTATCCTAGATCTATTTATCCCAAGAAAAAGAGTTATTCATCCCATTCATAAGTGTTTTTCTTCCTATTCTAGTTCCATGTCAAAGATGACTTCTTAGGTTCACACAAGTTTAAGGATTAAAAGTTCCAGAAAATGTAAAGTGAGTATCCAGGTACACAGTGAAACTCTTGATTTTTTTTGGGGGGGGGAGGGGGGGAACAAGATGATATATATGTTCCATCAGATGACATACTAAAACTATATTTGAATAAATCCAGTAAACATTTATTCTAAACATTCATTTCATAATCTACTAAGGACATCATGGAACTTAACTTTTTTAAAAGGCAAAGACTTGCACAACTATCAATGTTTTAGAAATGAAACTGGATGGAAGCAGAGCTTCTGTGAATTACTTTAGGCTCTTCACAGATTTTTTTTATTATAAGTGCAGCAGTTTTGATTATATAAATTATTTCCCCAAAGCATGCCATAGTGAATACCTGCATAATTTGTTGGTTTTATTTAGTACAATCATGCATTTAAGCTAGATGCATAGTAGAAACATGATGTCATCAGTTTCCATGGATTTAACTACCAACTTTATTCTGATGATTCCCAAACTGATCTTACCTGTCCCAACCTCTCTCCAATTGTTTTCAAACATCTTGAACTGGCTGTCCAGTTCAATATGTTCAAAAACAGAAATCATTAACCTTCCTCCTAAATGTTCCCACCTCCTACCTTCCCTATTATTTTCAAGGGCAGCACCATTCTCCCAGTCTCTCAGATTCACATCCTAGGAGTCATCCTGGACTCCTCATTATTTCTCACCCTCTATTTCCAATCTGTCACCAAGCAAAGCCTGCTGATTTCAATTTTGCAACATCTCTCAAATATGTCTCCTCCCATTCTGATGCAGGCCTTCATTGCCTCATACCTAGATTACAGCAATAATCTACTGGAGGGTCTGTCTGCCTCAAGGTTCTCCCCACTCCAATCATCCTCCTGTCAGCCACTAACTTTTTCTTAAATGCAGGTCCAATCATGCAAACCTTCCCACTCTCCCAGTAAAGACCATTGGCTTTCTATGGCCTTTAAGATCAAATACAAAATTCTCTTTGCCATCCAAAGCCCATAATAATGTAGATCTTTCCAGTCTTTCACCTTACTTACTTTCACATACTCTTCAATTCCAACCTCTCTGATGTTCTCCAAAAAAGACCCTCCATCTTTTAGCTCCAGGTACTTTCTTTAGTTTTCCCCAATGCCTGGAACACTCTCTCTGCTCCTCTGATTACGGAGCTCCTTGATTTCCTTTAAGTCCCAACTAAAATCCCACCTTCTGCAGTCTTTCCCAATTACTCTTTTCCAGTGCCGACCCTCTGTTATTTCCTATTTATCCTATGTACAGTTTGCTTTGTATAAATTTGTTTGCATGTTGCCTCTCCCATTAAATTGTAAGGTCCTTGAGGGTAGGGACTGTCTCTTCTCTCTTTTTGTATCTCCAGTATTAAGGTGGATGCTTGACATATATAGCAAGTACTTAAAATATGATTATTGATTTATTGATGTTCCCTACACTTGACATATCCATTTTTATGGGTTGAAATCTCTTTATTTTCCTTACTCAGAAGTAATCTCTCCTTCATTATTTCAAGAGTATCTTACATAAAAAAGCAAAGAACAGAAATATAAAATAAAATATAACTCCTAATTCATATTCTATTTTGTATTCTACAAATTTGTATACATGTTTATTAGTGTCGTAATTAGATTACTGCTCCTAGATGTTAGAGTCATACATGTTTATTAGTGTCATAATTAGATTACTGCTCCTAGATGTTAGAGTCATACCTTACCTTTGTTCTTCCCACCACCCTTCTCTTGCACAGACTTTGCGGGGTGAAGTTGCTCACAATTTTTTTTTTTGAAAAAGCAGTTTTTGATGATATTCATACCCCTACAGAGTTTTGTGAAGAGTCAGAGGTTCTCTTACAGATTCTCTCTGCATTTTCAAACAAACTATAGCGAAATCTCATCAAGTGGCCCAAATGCTCATGGTGAGGACAGAAGAATGGTCCAGAGGACCAATTCTTCAAACAAAAACTGAATTTCTAGGAGAGGAAGCAGTTTGAATAATGTAATTAAAAAATACTCCTTTTCTATAATTAATTACTCCTAACACAGTTCTATATATGAGGGTCAACAAGATCAAGACCAGAGCTATTAATGTATAAATCAGACAGGATTCTTTTATTACCAATCTGTCTGAAATGAGAAGAGTAGCCTGTTTAGAATTGTCAACTGAAGCAGAAAGGTGGCTGAAAGCTACACTTTTTGAGGTGGTTTCACAATGTTCTTTCAAAACTACTATACTTACCTGAGGACAAAAATGGGCATTCATTCTGTCATAAGCAACCAAGGAATCCCCTAATAGCTTTAGAATGTTGGTCATTTCTCTGGGAAAAAAAATTTTTTTTTTTCCTGCCAAAGTATAGGTCTGTTGATAGTATCAAACTCTTAAGACTTGACAAATTTGGATGTAGCACTTGATGCTTTCTTTACAGTTTTGTATGTTAAAGCTGAAGGCCATACTATTTTCCAGATAGTGTACTATTGATGAAATACACTACTGTATGAAAGATTGTATACATTCAAGATGAGCATATTCAGAAAATCTTGGTGTGAATATTCCTTCCATCAGTGAATATTATATCAATGTCTCCCCATTCTATGTAATTATTACCTAAGTCTCCCTGAAGGTATGCATATAGCACCTGGATAGCACCTGAGTAGGATGCAAAAAGCAAGGAACGAGAGGGAATGAAGGCATGAACTGTTTAACTAAGTGTCAAGTTTGGGAAGGGAGAAAAATAAAGCCAGAAAGAATATAAAATAAAATACTTTCTATGGCTGTTAGCAGTTGACATTACACACAATCAAAAGCCGATAGGATAGAGATAATAAGTTTGTTCACTAAATATGTGATGAAAATTTTGATGAAATATTCATTAGGCCTGTCAGCTATAATCCCATCAAAAGCATTCATTGTGTCTAACCGTATGTTTAATTGCTGCACAAAATTTGGTTTGAATTATTGATTATCCCTGCAACTGAGGTTATCTATTCCTTCCCTCATTCCCTCTTTCACTAAATTACCAGGTATGCCAATATAGGGCTAGATTCTCCATTTTCCATTTAATTTAAAGTCACCTCTCATAAAGCCAATGCAGTTATGCAGTTCTAGGACCATGGATGGAACAAAGAATGAAAGATATGTAAGTGACAATGCATCAAAATGAATTTTGGATTCCATTCTTACTCTTCTATTTAGCTGAGAGATGGCAGTGTATAAGAGAATGCTAATTGGAATGGGTACCTGATGAAGACAAAGGGGCAGAATTCTTGAATCCAATTGTTCAAATTCACCTCGGATGAGGGAGAACAGGGACTGCAAAACTTGTGTATGCTCCTTTGGTTGATAATTGGCATTGGATTCAGCAGCACTTTCCTCACCACCAGCATGTGTAGAGAAACTAATGATCTTTTCTTCCATTATTGCTGCAGTGTCTCCTGAAGAAAATCCTTCAAGAAATAAACAAAATATCTACATTACAATTAAAATCCCTTCATCTTACATAGAATAGTTTAACATAATTATGTAATTATGAAACTTTCAGATATTACTACAAATAAAATTATAATCACCTAAATAAAAACTGGGAAACAAAAGATGCAAGCTCAATTAAAGTAAGATTTTGCTGATACCTTGCTAAATATTTCCAAGTTCAAATAAAATATTCTTGTACTGTCTGTAATTGAAGATGTTATAAAGGTTGAACTAAAGAAAAATAATAGGGCAGTAGGTAGTGGGAAATCAGGAGTCAGGAAAACCTGAGTTCAAACTTGGCCTCAGACATTTACTAGTTGCATGATCTTGGGCAAGTCATTTAACCCTATTTGCCTGTTTCCTCATCTGTAAAATGAAGTAGAGAAGGAAATAGCAAACCATTCTAGTTTCTTTGCCAAGATGTAAATGGGATCATGAAGAGTTGAACAAAACTGAAACGACTGAACAACAATAACAAAAGAATAAGCATGTTAAAACTTAACAAAATTGATTCTCTCAAAGAAAAAGAAATAATAAATTCTTTTCTGCTGTCTTGATTGAACATAAACAGAACTTTAAAAAAAAAAAAAAAACCAAAAAAATGAAATTGAACCTTCCTCTTTTAACTCTAACCTGGTAACTTCAGAACTACTCCCAAATCCCAGAAGTAATTGAAATACAAGATTTTTGAGGATATTAAAAAAAATTAGGACATGAACTTTTAAGCAACTACATGTTGTGCAAAAAAAGATACATTTTAAAATTTGCCAGGAATAAATACTTGATAAGCAGCTTCTAAAATGATGCAACTTTTTGAAGTAAATAAAATTTCAAAGAAATTATTGCTAATATTGTAATCACAACTTACCTAAAATCTCAATTATCAGTTTCAGTCTTAATTGTTATTCTCATATTGAAAAGTATATACGGTTGCCTGCTATCAGATCTTTCTAAAGTTTTGCTCTTCCTAATAAATCTGTTCTATATTTTTTTGAAATCAAAATTGGCATTCTAAACCTTTTTCAATGTGGCCTAATTCACCTATCTAGTGGATTAGTTCAGCATACAAATTACCTACTCTAGGTAAAATGATTTATTTGCCGTGTGAGGAACCATCTTCATGTTTTGTTAACTTTAGACTTTGTTCATATTTCTCTTCTTGTCTGCTCTCATCTTTGTATATAAAAATCATAGAGCAACTGAAATCTCACCTATGAGAAGGCTGATAACTATAATCAGAAGTAATTTCTTCCTTCTCTGACCTTTCCAAAGCCTTATTTTTATGTTGTTCATGTGATTGTTATATTGGGGGTTCCAGAATGCAAAGGATCCCCCTAAAGAATATGGAAGTTTAGAAAATTTCTAAGGCAAAAGGCAAAATTTTATTATAATTGTAATGCCAATTAAAGCAAGCTAAATTCCAAAAGAGGAAGGCAGCTAAGAGCTGGGGGCAAACAGATAAATTTATAATAATTGAGGAGGATAAAGCAAAATTGAGCATGATAAATGACACCATGGGATTGGGTTTCACATGATTTATGGGAAATTCAGTAATCGGGGCTAACAAGGACCCCTTTTCTTCTTTCACAAAACTAAGAAGCATTCATTGTTTGAATGTAGGTGGGAGATAGCAGTCTAGATTTTTGGATGACAAACCAGACATCCTTGAAGGATAGCTTAGTGGAATAAATATGTCAGGCCCAACTCCCTTTCTTTCACACATTATTCCTAATAGCTACATTCCTACTGTGAGTTCATTATCCCCAAGGTCTAAAAGCTTCTTGAAAAGTATTGGAGTCTCTTCTACTACTGGGGTTTCCACTATATCATTTCTAAGTTCAGGTAATGTGAGGATTATTACTACAACATTCCTAAGGGCTGCATCATATTAAGACGATGCCATTTTTAGTAGAAATAACCTATCAAGATATACAATTATTCTAAGAATTGCTAGGACATGCACAAGTTAGACTTAATATGTAAGGCAAATATAAAATGTTAAAATCTGAGTAAGAAAAGAGGTAGTATGGGAAAATAAAAAAAGCAGGGGTTAACACCTGAGCAAGACTTTCCACTAATGAAGTTAAATAACCTCGAACAAACCACTTATCCTCTTAGAACCATAGTGTTCTCATTTGTAAAATAATCTAGTTAGAGCAGATTCTGGGAATCTTTCAAGGGATTCAAATGAAATGAAAATGGCTTCCCAAAAGCTCTATTTAATTAATAATACATCACTTTCTATTTTTGATTACAAGAGAGGTGACTGAGGCCTCCATAGCTAAGAAGTACTTTGAGCTTTAGGAAAGATTAAGTAACATAAATCTGAAATGTCCAGAATCAGTAAAGTGGTGTGACTTTCTCCAGATCTGAAGTAGGAATGGAGGAGGCTGACCATGAAGGAATCCAAGGCTAGTATTTGGCAAATATAATTTCAAATATACAGTGAATCTATGTCTATGTTGGTTAAGTATATTGAATGTATAATTGTACTCCAAAATTATCATAGTCTAAGTTACTCTCATATGAAGGATCATAAACTTGCAAAAAATTATTTCTAAAACCTACAGGGCTAATAAAGAAATCTTAATGAGATAGGCAACATTGGTTGTGCAATGGAAAGAGTGCTGGATCTGGTACCAGGAAGATATCTTTCTGAGTTCAAATCTGGTCTCAGACACTTCCTAGTTGTGTGGGCAAATCACTTAACCCCATCTACCTCAGTTTCCTATTCTGTAAAATGAGCCAGAAAAGGAAATGGCAAATCTAGTATCTTTGTCAAGAAAACCCCAAATGTTTGTAGTCACAAAGAATTAGACATGACTGAAAAACAACTGAACCACTACAACAATAATGTGTGAATTACTAACAACATGTAACTATTACGATTCAAATATTTTTTTCAAAGGACTTTATAGTTTGGTGCAAAAAGCATTATATTAACCAAAAGGACAGAATAGTATTTGAATCCTGCCTTGGATACTAGCTATGTGCTTATAAGTAAAAGTCACTCAACTTTTTTCAGTTACTTCATTTATAACATGGGGATAATTTCAGTAGTGCCTACTCATAGTGTTGTTAGGGTTAAATTAAGTAATTTTGGACTGTTATAAACCATTTACATCTCAACTATAATAATTACACTTCCCTTACCTTAAGATTATTGAAGTTACTTTGTAACATTATTGCAAGAAGTTAGAAAAAATTATAATTTCCATCAAAAATGGAAAAATTCGAAGAAGGGTGATTATTTACCTTATATAAATAGAGACAGAGATGTAACAATCTGACATTCAGCTTAGCATTTTAATTATTAGAGCCTCTTGGTTTTGACTGAATATTGTATTATTGGAGTGGATTAGAAACTGGCTGTCCTTTCAAGAGGAGTTATGTGCAAATTTCATATTTGATACCACTGACAGGATTTATTTGGTAGTGTTGCTAAAGCCTTTCAGGAATATGTCAATTCTATCTTTTTTTCAAAAGGCATATAAATTCTTAATCAAATTATGAAATGATAATTATGTTCTATTATCTAGGAGATTATTAAATGGACCAAGAAACCAAAAGATGTTTAGAAAATCTTTAGCTATGAATTTAAATTTTAGATTACTTAAAGATAGGTGGCCCCATTTAGCTACTATTATGTTATTTAAAGCAAAGAACTCAAAAAGGAAAGCAATTTTTTTTTTACAAAAAAAAAAGTAATGTTATTCTGAAAGTAAGGTAATACTATATACTCAATATATTAAAAATGACAGAGCAACATTAGGAGAGCTCTAAAGTGGTATCACTGACTCATTCAAAGGAAAGTATTCAGCTGAAAGATTAAAGCTATTTTAAAATTTTATTTAAAATGCTTACTGAAGAAAACTAAGATGCTTAAATGTCAATAATGAAGAATCAGAAAAAAAGGCTGTAAATAAAACTCTTTTCAATTATTTCTCAATGAACACAAAGAAAATGGACACAATCATTCAAGTCCCTGGAGTTTAAAATGTCACAAATGGACAAAATTATTTTCTGACACTAGTTTGATTATTGAATTTTGTAAAAATTAATAAAATATCTAAATAGCAATGAACATATTTCAATTTCTCTATTTTTCAACTGATTTGTTATAATTATTCAGTGTCTCACATTTAAAAGTATTTTAAAATGTATTTTACTCACTAAGAGTATTATTCAATTTAATTTTTATTAATTTAATGTATATTTAATAAAATTTCTCCCACTGGTACCAACAACCCTAACAATTCAATAACTTAAAAATAAAGTAAAGCTCTATTTAAAAGGAGAAAAATGAAATCCAAACATTGACATATATTAGCCTTCCCTAACTCTAAAGAAATGCTCTGTTATGTCAACTTGGCTGAAAAAATTTAAAACATGGAAAAATTATTTTAAAAGACTGTTTGTGAAGACCAAGTGTACTTTTATTTAAAACTGTTTGAACAAGAATTTACCCAAAGAAGAGATATGAGAGGACCCACTTTTCTACAACCCCTTTGTAGAGGTGAGGCTGATCCATGGTGTGGAATATTGCAAATAACAACAGAATTTTTTTCTTTTCTGCCTCTTTATTTCTTTTTCTTTAAAAAAGTATTATGTGCTATTTAACTTGTATAGGACTGCTTGCCATCTGGGGAAAGGGGTAAAGGGAGGGAGGGGAAAAGTCGGAACAGAAGTGAGTGCAAGGGATAAGGTTGTAAAAAAATTACCCAGGCATAGGCTCTGTCAATAAAAAGTTATAATAAAAAAAATATATTATGTACGATGAATCTCTAGGAGGGGTAGTACAAAGAAGAAAAGCAAAGACTAAAGATATCCATAAAAATTTTTTAGAAAAGAAAAATAATATTCAGTTAAATTAGTATTACTATTGAATGTACTGATTTACTCTGTATGATAACATTAAGTCACTCAGAGATACAGTTTCATGCTATACTTATTGTTAATGAAGTCTGGAAAACATTAATTATTCACAAAATACCTTGAGATCCAGAGGTCAAAGAAATGACTCACAAGTCAGGTTTTAATAGTTTATCACATGAATTCTCTTGCCAGAACTAGATTCCAAATTTGAAGATCACAATAAATGATAAACTGTATCTGACTAAAGGTCTAAAAAAAATTGAGGATGTACCCTAAGTATACTTCACTTTGCTTTATTTAATAAACTATTATATATGTCATCTATTGATTTATTTCAAGTGATCTCAACTTGAGTTTTATAGATAACAAACCAGTGATGTAGAAATGAAATGAAAATTTTAAAAAATACTTTTATTTTTAATCTCAATTTGAACACACACACATACGCGCATGCATTTCCATGCATACAAAACACCAAAAGATAGTTCTGTATGAAACCATAACTATTTCATTCTGCCTTTTAAAAAACACATATTTCTTACATGTTTCATGTATAATTGTCCTGTTTATCTCTAGTTTCTTCTAAACCTCTGGTTTTTTTCTTATGTAGTTTAAAAATATTAACATGGCACCACTATATTAAGTGGTCAAAAGATATGAATAAACAATTTTTAGATGAAGAAATTGAAGCCATTTCTATTCATATAAAAACATTCTAAATCACTATTGAGAAAGAAAAACCTTTATTTCAAAAATAGTAAAATAAATAAATCCATAGTTATTTCAAATATATGTCTGATATCTATTACCTCCTTGTTAAAAAGTTAAGCTGTATCCTAGGCCCTCTGGAGACATAGTTGGTCATTTATCCATTGATTAAAATTCTGAAGTCTTTTGAGGTTGTCTTTTTTTTTTTTTTTTTTTTTTTTTTTAAACATTGCTGTCCTTTCTGTAAATTGCTTTCCTGGTTCTGCCCACTTCATTCTTTGTTCATACTACCTAGGATTCTCTCAAATGATCATTTTTGTCTTTTCTTAAAGGGAACTAATATTTCAATATATTCATATGCCTCAGTTTGTTTAATCGTTGACTAGTTCTTTTTCTATTTATTAAAATGTTACTACTACATTACCATATAGCGCCTTCTAATTGTTCAGAAAAACTTAAATTTTATCTTTCTCTGGACTTATTTTACATTTCAAAGTTTCTACTCTTTTTTTAAAAAAAAATAATCAGAAATGCTTGAAAACTCTTTCTTGCTTTAAAGATTCACTTTCCTCCATAAGATTATACTTAATTTTGCAGGATGAATTATTCTTGGTTGTAAGCTTATTTATTTTGCCTTTTGGAATGTTGAATTCCAATATCTGCTGTGGTTTGTAGTAAAAAAATGCCAGTTCTTTTGTGATGTTGACTATAGTTCCTTGGTACTGCAACCTCTTCTTTCTGAATGAGGGAAGTGTTTTTTCTCAGATATGAGGATTCCAGATTTTGACCATGACATACCTGGTACTTTCTGCCAATGGAATTAAGTACTGAGAAAAGAATCTATAAACACTGACAGATAGTTTATCTATCAGTTCTGCTGTATCTTGGTAATTATTATTTGTTATTTTTAGAAATATAGTATAGTCTTAGCTTTTTGCGGGGGAAGGGTAATGTGGTCAAGCCTTGATTGATAGGGATTCAATGACATAAATGATTTTTCTTTGGCCTGTTTAACATGTTGGTTGTTTGATTGCTTCTTCAAAAAGTTTTACTTTTTTAAACTCTTACCTCATTCTTTTATCTATTCATGTAGTCCTTTTGAAAAAAATCCAACTATTGGCAGTTTTTATGGTATTACTCTTTGTTTCTTAGCATCTTAGGATACTGATCACTATCATATTCACCCCCAGGGACAAGTGTTACTCTCTACTATGATTCTGGGTAGGGTAGGTGGTCCAGCTTAGGTTTTTCCTGATCCCCTCATTTCTCTGTGACCTTTTCCTTCTGTGCTGGGCTTCTATGGATCTTTGAGGTTTTGTGTGTTGGAGTTTAAGGTTAATTTTGGCCTTTCCAAACAGCGTTGATGACCTCAAAGACTATGGGCCTGAGCTGCCAGAGTCTAAATGTGTAGTCTTACTTGTTGCTGCAGCTACTTTCTGGGGCTTTTAAGGTTCCCATTGGGACCTTCTGACCAGACTGGTATTTATTCTTCTGCTCTTATCTTTACTTCCTAACTCCTCTGACTTTTTTCAAGTCACAGCTAAAGTCCCATCTTCTGCAAGAAACTTTTTTCCGTCCTCCTTTTATCTTAGTGTTTTTCCTCTGAGAAGTCCTTCAATTTATCCTGTATTCATCTTGTTTGTAAATAGTTATTTACATGTTGTCTCCTCCATTAGATTTTGAGCTCCTTAAGAGTAGGAACTATTTTTTTAACCTTTGTTTGTATCGTCATAGTGCCTGGCATATAATAAGTGCTCAATAAATGTTAGGCAAATAATAATAATAACAATGATAAAAAAGCTAGCATTTATTGAGCATCTATATGCCAGGAACTAAGTACTTCATAAATATAATCTAAGCTAATACTCATAACAACCCTGGGAGGTGGGGCTATTATTATCCCTATTTTATAGTGGAAGAAAAATGCAATGATCAACCATGATTCCATAGGATTAATGATGAAGCATGCTGATTTGTAAAGTGCTGGAGTTGATGCAGAATGAAACATATCTTTTTGGCTATAATCAATGTGAGAATGTGTTTTGCTTGACTAACTAGTATAAGAATTTATTTCACTTATTTTTAATTTTTCAACTAGATGGAGGAATGTGGAAGATAAAATAAATGCTTAATTAAAATATATTTTTTAAAAGGGAAAAGGCTAGTTACATCTAATAAATAAACACTTGTTCTTGTAAGGATTCATTTGACTCAAGTATGCTCCTTTCACTGAATTATGGCTAAATTAGATAAGAATCTGAGGAAAATACCACAATTCTGAGGAAATGTTTAAAATTGAAATCAATTTTCCTCATTTCCTTCATCAATGAACCATCAAACTTTCCTGTTTATAATATTTTTTATCTCATTGAAACTTAATAGGATGGTTGGCAAAAATAGTTTTTCCTGGGTTATGCTTTTTAGAGATATAGCAGCATACTAGCAGAAAATGAACATGAAATACAATTTCCACTGAAAATTACTGTGATGGTCAAGCCCTAAGATGAGGTTTTCTTTTTCACATTCTACATAACTGTCTTAATTGAAGACAACTCCCAATCATAGGAGAAGTGGATGAATACTACAAGCTTAGCTAACTCTTTTGATTTGAAAATCTTTCTGATACTTTTCTAGACTCTAACACACTGATATCACTTAATAGAATTCAATGGACTGATGCTTTTAAGTTAGAACAACCTGAATTAAAGAATATTTCTACAAAAATATGAAGCGATATCATTATTTTGGTATAGGTAACTTTAATTGTATTATTAAATTTTGTTATTTTTACTGGGAACTTTCAAAATCCTGAATCCTGAACTCTTAGTATTTCAATAACAGACTGTAACAGAGGTCTTGTCAAAATATTCCCTTTCCCACTATAATACAGGTTACTGTATATAATGTCCAGGCTAGCTCCCTGGAGGGCCTCAGGATCAGTCAGAGTCAGGATAAATCAAAGTCCTTGGTCTTTAGGGAAAGAAGTGAAGGAGGCAGGCATGCGGCCACGTGGCTTGCCAAAGATGTATCCTGGATTCTGGAGTCCCCAGTCTGCAGCCTCTCTCCTCCTTGTCCTGCAGCCAAGTAACTCTGACCTCTCTCCCTCAGCCCTCCATTTCTTGCCTACGATTATCTCACCACCAAACATTCAGCAAGCACCAATGGTGAGAAAAGCCATCACATCACCCTCTTATCTAAATATGTACATACAGCCATTAGCTCACATCAAATAGGTAATTAGCCTTAAGTGCTCTGTTGTTTGATTCAAGCACACCTTTTCAGAGTTTCAGCCTTTTACAACTGTACATCATGGAAATTTTTTGATATATAGCTTGTATGCGTAGATTTATGTTTTGATCCTTTGTTTCTTCTTTCATCCTTCTAAAATTCAAATCATAAGTATATCTAGCTTAACATAAAATATGTTCCTGAGGAGAGTAAACATTATATCAGTTTTTTGTAGCTCATCAATATTTTGCACATATTAAGGTATTCTGTCATTTCTAATTCAAATCCCTTTTTCATTCTGAATATGCATTTTATAATTTGTGTCTGTACCTGGATTTTCTTATGTCAAACTAAAAGAACATTAGAAGTGGCAGAAATAGTCTAGATCAAGCCTTTTAGTTAATACAAGCAGAAACTGAGAATGTATTTTTTGGGATAACAAGACCCCTATATTCTGTTCCAATTCATTTATATAACATAGCATATAGTAATAGAATTGGAATTTCTAAGATCTGAATTTAAATCCTGGCTCAGATGTTTACTAGTTTGGGGGATAATATGAGGATCTACATTACAGAACAAGTCATGATCAAGGGACAGACAAAATATAGTGTTTTGTAACAATGAATCAAATGACAATTAAAAGTGCAATATAAATAATAGATACTTTTTCCCCCTCTAGACCCTCAGGTAATACTTAACATTTTTGGCCAAAATAACTAACTAACTAAAAAACCCTACTATTTTTGCCTGACTGTGCTAGAAATACAGAATACTAATCTTAAGTGTCTTACTGAAAATGCTCTTTTCTTTTTATCACACCCATGACTCATTTTCTCCTCATTCTCAACATTTTAAAATTAAGAGCAAAAATCACATATGTTCTCATTTGACCTGTCTTTGGGGAAAAAAATTAAGAATTTCATTGTTAGAGGCAGCTAGATGGCTCAATGGATAGAACACTAGTTGCTGGACTCAGGAGGACCTGATTTGAAATCCAGTCTCAGACACTTAAAACTTACTAATTGTGTGACCCTGGGCAAATCACTTAATCCCAATTGTCTCCTACCCATCTCTGGAAAAAAAAAAAAACACAACAAAAAAACACCCAAAACTTCATTGTTGAAAAAATGTTTTACTTTTTATGTGACTATAGAACATTCCTTTCTCATTAGCTTCCTATCTTCCATTTTAATTAAGCCCTGTATACTTGAGCACAAAAGAAAATACTCACTAAATGTTATAGTAAACTATTTTGTAGATTATTTTGATTTTATTAAACTAAAATTAACTTATTGATTTTTTAAGTGGGGTTAATTATAAAGAAAGTAAATCTTTGATCTCCATATTTCTCTAACTTATAAAAGTTTCAAATGACTGAAATTAATGTCTTAAGATTCTGAATTTGTCAAGTAATCTATAGGTACAGCTACTCTCTTAGGTAAAATGAATTTTAAAACTTTTTAGTTTGGAAACCGGAATAAAGCCAAAGAAGTAGTGAAAACCACAATCTTGAAGCCTGGACACTTACACAGATATGCAATTAGTTTTCAGTTCCTAAAACTTCATGTAATCAGGATGAAAAGACAATACAAAATAACTTGCCTCTAAACCTTGGATATGGAATAAAATAAATGTATTTGTCAATATCCCTGTATACAGATCTGGTTATCCCTTAGAGAATTTTGAAGAAAATCAAAGGCTATTCCTTCTCAAATGACATTTATCTTTCTCAGTGAAAGAAAAGGAATTACATTAAATTAGAAAATTAAAATAATAACCACCTGAGCTCACTGAAAAATCTTTAGTTAATGCAACTCCAGAAATAATACTTAGTGAAGAAATGAATGACAAAAACAATAATGATGTCTCAAATGACTTTGAAAAAGAGATGGACAGACTTACACCAGAATTCTGAATTCTTTTTTGTGTTTTGGGACATGGCATGACTCCAAACAGACTAAATATACTAAAACAGAAATACAAAAAAGCTGGCATTTGAGAGAATGATCATGAATCCATTAATTCTTTCACAATAGTGGACAAGAAGGGTAAAAATATGTGGCAATTACTGCCATGGTAAGAACCATATAAAGAAAGGTGAAGATTTCAAGGAATATGATTCAGGTCAGACATCAAATATTACTGTGGGAAAAACTGGCTAAGGTAAACTACTGAAGATTTATGGAAATGCAAAAGACAAAAGGCTGAATGGAAACATGAAGTCAAAGCAACACAAAAGAAACAATTCAATGTAAAAATAAAATATTTTTTGTAATATTTTATATTTAAATGTAATAAAATATAATATAATTAAATATAATATAATATAATATTCTATAATAAAATATTATAGAAACTTGAGAAGCAAGGAAATAAGAGGAGAGAAGATAAGTTTAAAACACACACACACACACACACACACACACACACACACACACACACACATTTACATTAGACCAAATGAGAAAAAGAAAACTTCTCTACCACTAATATGATGAACAAAAAAACATCTATATCAAGAGAGGTAATCAAAATTCTAATTTCTCTGTAAGACTGGAAGTTGGCAGAATCTGAAAAAATACATAATTACTGGCTCAAATACTTCAGAATACAACATGAATTACCCTCATAGCACTTTATTGGCTTCCTCTTTCATACAGCTTACATTACCAAAAGGTGAAAATCTTTTGACCCCTCCAAACATAAGTCATTTATGTATTTACCACCATACAACTTCTGTACCAAGATTTTTTTAAATCTATAAGCTTGCAAGAAAATAATATATTGGTTGGGGAGTAAAAAGAGTGTGCTAGAAATTGTCAGAGGATGTAAAAGCAATTATTATTGATTTTGTAACCATTAAACAAGCCACTGAAAAGCATCATGATATTTACAGGACCTTTTTTTATTACAAATTATTTGGCCCTAACTGTATTATAAAGTGGTAATCATCAAAACTATCTGGTACTGGCTAAGAAATAGTGGTGGATCAGTGGAATAAATAAGTTTAATAAGAAAAAAAAACAATTAGAGCAATTGACACCTATATAATGCCAGTTTGGTATGATAAAATGTATAAGGAATCTAGAAGATATAAAAAAAATTATACAATGTTAATAGCAGCTATGGAAAAATTAACTCATCAAAAAAGAAAAAAAAAGATGATTTGTAGATGTTCTCAGAGCACATAATAGGTTGAAATTTTACTGAAATAAATTTGGAACAATTCACTTTACAGAGCAATAGTAAAAAATGACAATAATTCTATATCACAGTATATGTCAAACATAACTGAAAGTGTGTTTTTATCTAGACAAAAACCTATGAAATGGTCAACATCCAAGAGTGGAATCAAAAAAGGCTTCATAAGCAACATCTGCATGAATTTTGCAATCAAGTTGTGGAAATGTTGCAACATGTGACTGAAGCTTGTAAAAATTTACTTTCTACTGGTGTCTAGAATTATGCATCATAAAAACCAATTTCCATGCTACACACTGCAAAAGATCCTTGAAAATTTAAATAAGCTGCAATGGAACCGAAGCATTATTAAAGATAAAATCATTGCCCATCTTAGAAAATAAGTCCAATCCTTTCATTTAAAAGATAAGGAAATTGAAACAGGGAGAGTTAAGTAATTTGCCCAAGAATACATAGCTAGTAAGTGTAAGGATAGGATGCGAACCTTAGTTTTCATGACTCTTGTACACTTATAATACTACCCTGTTTCTCAATGTAGTCATATTAAATATTTATCTTAAAACTACATGAAATGAACAATTTTCAAAATGTGGACACACCCAGCTAAAGATATTAAAATACAGTAAGAACATGATGAAGTATATATCCTTGTAGTCATTCAGTCTGATGATGGAGTTGTCCTACAGGTGTTTTTAGTAATTCTACAGGAGATTAACTTATATCTCAGTATTCTTAATTATAAATTAGGTTGCTTAATTCACTTGAACAATAGGCTGCACAACTTTAAACATGCAAAAATGACTTGTTCAAGTTTACCTTAACCCCCCTCAAAAATGATGAGAAGAAAACAACAGTAATAGCAGCATATTCATTTATGGAATATTCAAAAGGTTTAGAAAACATCTTACGAAAATATTTCATGTGTCTCTCATAACAATCTGGTAAGAAAGGTGTTATTCTTATCCTCATTTCATAGGTGAGGAAAACTGAGACTCAGATAAATAAAATTATACTTACAGATACATGGTAGGAAATATGTGGGGGCCTGATTCAAATTCAGAATTGAATTCTCCAAGTCCATGATTTTATTTTCACCAAGTTGCCTCAAACTTGGGTTAAAGTTAGAAACTAATAATATTTACCAAGTACTTATATTAACAAATTAACTTTATGAAAAATAAGGACTTTTAATGTCTAAACAAAAATAATCCTTTATCCAAAATAACCATCTTCCTCCTCTGAGTAGACTCTGAGTAGAGTACTTCTCTAAGACTTTATCATGCTATTACAGTGATTCTGGGATTTTTAAGGCTGTGATGGCAGAATCTAAGTTCAAACAGGTACTAAGCACATGGAAAGGCTTTGGGGAAAAGCCCTGCAGGTGTTCTATTCACCTCACTACAACTGGCCATCAGAGTATTGGCTGTCCAATCACTGAAATTTTCTGGCAACAGCAACATATGAAGACATATTGCTAAGTCAGAGAGGAATAGTACTGGTGAAAGGAGAATACATGCTGATGAAATCAGAGATAATTGAAGTGCTGGAAAAAACTGAACAAACTTCTAATTAGTCAGTGAGGAAAACAATAAAGGAATAGGTAAAAAAGGAGAAGAGGTAACATCTCTTTTTCCTTCATCACAGGCCTATGCCAAATCCAACAGCTAGGGCCATGGAAAGTGGAAGCTAAAAATCCCAGTCTAAGTTGCACCAGAGTCTCCTATCCCCACACATTCCCACTCTTAAATTGCTAGAGGCTGCCTTTTTCACAGGACGCTTCACATCCCAAAGAAAGCAACCTGAGATCTAAGTTCTGACAGTTAGCTACAAAGAATGACATTTCATTTAAGAGTAACCAGCTTCAAATGAGCTGTGTAATCAATTTAACTAGATTATGCAAAAACAGAATGCAAAATGAACATATAGAAATGCAATTCAAAGTGGGTTTGATACTGTTTTATTATGCAAGTTAAGATAATAGAAAAAAATTAAAAACATTAAAAATGCAACAGGCCAAGCAAGAATACTATTCAGAGTACCTAAGTATATATAAAGTAAGGAGGACAGATTAGCAGCACTCCCTGAGAACCCAGGTCAGTTCACTTGTGAACTGTATTTGTATCCCTGTTATATGTTGATACATCAATACATAAAAAAACAGAGAGTAAACTTATTCTAGAGCAGGGCTTCTTAAAATCTTTCCTGTTATGGACTTACTTGGCAATCTGGTGAAACTTCAGAGATGCCTTAGGGACTCCTTGCTACCTGCATTTATAATCGGAGGAAATGCTCAATTTCAATTAGGAGTTAGTGAAAATAAAGATAATTTTTTTCCTTTCCTATAGAAATACTGCTGAGGGGTTTATGGGTCACAGATTAAATGTCTATATTTTAAAGCTACTATGAAATTTGGGAAATCATGTTAATCTACAGTAATACTTTCTTGGGGGCATAAACAGAGCAAAAAAGAATAAGAGAGATTTAAGGAATAGCTATTAAACAGCAGCTCAAAAATTAACAAAAGAAACAAATGGAACGTTAACACAATAATATGTTGTCTGTCAGGGAGACTGTTGTGGAAGAAATTCATATCACAGGTAAATATTTGTTTTTTAAATTAGTCCCATCCTTATATTTTTAAGGTTTTATACTTTAAGCATAAATTTTATGTAATAAACTAAAGATGAAGGAAAGATATGGTAACAAGAACAAGAAGATTAAAGATCACATTGGAATATTAGACAATAGTGACATCCAAGAGAAAATGGAAGAAGCATTTTGAGGGAGCTTGTTCAAAAAATACAATGTAATATTTAAAAAGGATTTTGTTTGAAATACCTGGTGTTGACTTTGTAATCATTCCCTTTTTGCTTCTTGAATTTTTTTTCCCAAGAGTTTTTTTCTCCTTTCCGAGGGGCTTTTCATCTGTGGAGCCTTCAGGGTGGATTTTTTCAGAATTATCACTTGCAGTTGCTTCACAGCTTGGGGTAACAGAGTTATCACAGTTGCTGCAGCTTTCATTATTGTTGAGATTGTCCTGTTCAAACTTTTCATGTTTTCCCATCTCATTGTCACTGCTGGTCACAGCTTTACATGCATCTTCATCAACTTGATTTTCATTTTCATCTGATACAGAAGGCAAGCACTGCCTTGTACTTTCCATGCTGTCATTGGTATGGCATCCATCTTGTGGGTCTAACTGTAGGTCATTTGTAGGAGTTTCTCTGTCATCCATTAGAGCATCCTTTGTTGAAGCATCAAAGTTTCATAAAAAATCTCCCCATGCCTAAAAATGAAAAAAAAATGACATGGCTTAAAAGTCCACAACTACATAAATATAACTAAACTCCTACATGATAAAATAAAAACTTCCACTTTAATCATGATACTATTGATTACCAAGATGTTAATTACAAAATAAGTGCTTATTCTTGTTCTTTGGTCCTCTTGTATCCTTAGGTCATCTGACTTTTGAGTATTTCACTGCTCACTAATATGTACCTGTCGGTGAAAAACAATAATAAAAGCTATATTACTTATGACGAATTCCTGTTTTAAAAAGGCTTAGTGAAGCACACTAAATGATCTTTGAATATTCCATCTTCCCTAACCCTCTTCTCAGTTTTCATTATGATCTCTACTCTCTCCACCCTTCAGTTCATTCAGACCCAATAGCTGCATTTTCCACACATTTCTTTCTTTTATATAATCTATTCTCAAATCCCTTGCTGTCCTTGTGCTTGCCAAGTAATGCTATCAAAGGGAAAATTATGTTAATCTGATATGAGCATATCTTGAGTAAAAGTCTTTTTGGTTTATTAGCACTTTTACTTAAAAATAAATAAGATAGGAGGAATTTACATAGTACTTTTAGGTTTGCAAAGTGTTTTACATTTCAAAATATCCATAAACTATCATTTTAATATAATCTTGAATGCCAAAAATCAAAATCAAGCTCACTGTATCATTTTCAGGTTATCCTTTTTACTTTTAAAAAATAAAAGGGGAAGGAAGGAAGGAAGAGAAAGAAAGAGAAAATGATAGAAAGAAAGAAAGAAAGAAAGAAAGAGAAAGAAGAAGGAAAGAAAGAAAGAAACAGAGGAAGGAAGGAAGAAAAGGAAAGAATGAAGAAAGAAAGAAAGAAAGAAAGAAAGAAAGAAAGAAAGAAAGAAAGAAAGAAAGAAAGAAAAAAGGAAAAAAGTAAAGAAAGAAGGGGAAAGAAAAAAAGAACAAAGAGAGGGAGACAGGTTAGCAAGACAAAAAAAAAAAAAAAGAGAGAAACATAAGATGTTTCAGTCTGTGTTCAGACAACACTAGTTCTTTCTCTTGAGTTGGAAAGCATTTTTCATTATGAGTCCCTCTGGGATTGTCTTGGATCACTGTATTGCAGAGAATGGCCATGTCATTCACAGTTCCTCCTGATATAATGCTGCTATTACTGTGTGTAATGTACTCCTGGTTCTGCTCATTTCACTTTGTATCAGTTCATGTACGTCTTTACATGTTTTCCTGAAATCTACTTGTTCCTCATTTCTTAGAGAACAATAGAACACATTCATATAACACAATTTGTTCAGCCATTCCCCAAATATGGAAATTCTTTCCATTTCCAATTTTTGACACCATAAAAAGAGCTTATATATATATATATATATTTTTTTTTTTTTTTTTACATATACTCCCCCTCCTCTTCTTTTATAAAAATCTCTTTAGGATACAGGCCTAAGAGTGGGTCTTGCCAGATCAAAGGGTATATACAGTTTTATAGTTCTTTGTGCACAGTTCCAAATTGCTCTCCAGAATAGTAGGATCAGTTCACAGCTCCAACAGTGTATATTAATGTCTAAAATTTTCCACATGACCCTCTAATATTTTATCATTTTCCTCTTTTTTTTATCATAATAGTCCATCTGATAGATATTTTAATTTGCATAAGATTGTGGATTCATTGTGGCAATCAACTAAGTTCTTAAAAGAGATGAAAATATTAGTTATTTACTTATTTCATTTGATCTGAGCTTATTTAGCACAGTAAATCTACTGTGTTGATTCAAAACTAAAGCATTTAATATTTAGCAAAGAAACACTTCATATGTATATCTAAATTTGGCCAGTTTAATTTTCCATTCTATATTTCTACCATCATATATATAATACTAAAGTTGAAATAATTTGACAGCTTGTAAAATACTAAAATAAAAACAACCACTTCTATTCAAGGTTTCTTAGTTATGTTACCATTCAATTTTCCAACTAAATAAATACCCTCTGTGTTAGTGCAGGGCAGAATGTTAACCTCTGAAAGAGATTAAGAGCAACATTTTCAGCAGCTATTTTAGATTTGGCATCTACAAAGAAAAAATCCTTGCAGCTGTCTTAAATTTTTGAGGGCTTAATTTTCTATTTAAATACATCAGGTGATATGGTAGACATGCCTTTACAAATGAAAGCCCTAGGGCTTTACTTGTGCTTTTAACTCCCCAGTGATTTGAAACAAACAAAAAACTCAATGGTTTTACTTTTGTAGTTGTGTATTTGAGGATGATTACTACCTTTAAAATTAGGCAAGTAATTTTAAACTTTATGGATTTCGGTTTCCTGGCAAAACAAGGGGACTGAATTAAAAGGTCAATCAATCAACAACTATTTACTTAAAAACCTAGTAAGCTTTGGATACAGTAGATACAAAGACAAAAATGAAACAGTAGCTGCCCTCAGGGAGTTTACATTCTATCAAAGGAAATAACATGTATAAACAACAACATATACAAAATATATGTAAAATAAACATGAAAAGCACTAGGAGCTGGAGTGGATTAGAAAAGATTTATGATAGAATATGGTATTTGAACAAAAGTTTGAAGGAAATCAATAATTCTAAGACTTGGAGATGAGATGAAAGTGCATTCTAGAGAACCGTCTAGGGGAAGAAACAAGGAGAAATGGAATATCATGACGAATAGCAAGGACAGTTTGGCTATATTTTTAAGCAGGAATTTTAGACCCTTTCTTGTGTGATGAACTCCTTTGGAAAGTGGTGAAGCCTACAGATTCCTATGAATAACATTTTAAATGGATAAAATAAAATACATAGTATTACAAAGAAAAATCATGATGAAGTATAATTAAAACCATTTAATTAATGGTTCTATTAATTAATAATTAAATAATTAATTTATTAATTAAATAATTAATTTATTTAACCATAATTAAAAAATTAATCCATGTTTCTCTTTACTATAAAATTATCTCCTTGATCCTGACTCTTTGCTAAAATTCCCTTGGAAATTAGCCCAACAGTGCAATAAATCTTTGCTCTTTAGCCTGGAGACCAAGTGTGCAAATTCTTTTGTCAAAACCACCATACTGACCAGGAGGACATTTTGGGGTGTGTTCCACCTCAACAAGACTACAGTATAAAACTCTTAGAACTAGCAAATCTTTCCTAAGAAGAGATGGAAACACTCATACCTAAGCATTCAAGTATAGGGGAGAATCAAAGGGGAAAGGACACAAAGATAATTAAAGATATGGTCTATACACTTTAGGAACTCACAATTTAGTTGCAGTGCCTATGTAAATAATCTATCTACCCCTAACCCCAAACTGATTCTTTTGTGAAGGCAAACTAGGCCATTTTTTTAAACCTCAATTCTTACCTAGTCTTTAATTACTGAAGATCTCTCAGACAAACAGATCTAGGAAAGATTTTAGCTTAAAAAGACCATGTTCTCTCACTGCATCATGGACCACCTTCTCTAGTCTTCACCTATCTTGCCATAGGACTCCAATGCAGAGTGAGACTAATGACTTTGCACAATCCCACTTCACTGAAATCCAATTCACTTGCAAGTCAAAATATCACCCTTCTGATGTCATTGGCCCTCTTCCAAAAAGAAGGAAGAATAACAAGTAACAATAAGTCAGCTAGATAGCTCGGTGGATAAGGTGCTGGTCCTGGAGTTAGGAGGACCTGTGTTCAAATTTGAGTTCAAATACTGGGTGAACTTGTTTAGCTCTGGAGAAGAAAATGGCAAACTATTACAATATCATTGTCAAAAAAACAACAACCTAGTATTGGCTCTTAAAGAGTCTGGCAAAACAGAATGACAGCAGATGTAAGAGTAATTAGTTGTAGAAATATCTGGTCACAAAGTTCAGAAGATATTGAGGTTTAGAACAGCTAATTAATTAACTAGTGATTTGTGTTGTGGAGTGAAGGCAAGATGAAAAATAGCCTATCAGTTAAACCCAATATTAAGTAAATTATTTGGAATAATAGGCAAAGGAGTCCTACTGAAAGAACAAAACCAAGAAGAGAAAAAAAAATTATAGACCAATTTCACTAATGAAGAATCTTAAATAAAATATTAGGTAGGTGACTATATATCACAAAGATTATACACTGTGACCAAGGGGGATTTATACCAGGAATGCAGGGCTGGTTCAATACAAGGAAAACTATTAACATAATTTAAATATCAATTAGAAAAATAACAAAAGTTGCAGAAAATCAATAGTTGCGGAAAAAGTTTGCTACAAAAATACATCTATTCCTATTTTTTACCTATATTATTCCTATTTTATACCTATGAAAGCATAGGTATAAATGAATTTTTCTTTAAAATAATAAGAAGCATCTACTTAAAACCATCAATAAACATTATCTGTAATGGGAAAGAGCTAAAAGTCTTCCCAAGAAGATCAAGAGTGAGACAAGAATGCCTATTATCACCAATATTATTCAATATTATATTAGAAATGCTAGCAATAGCAAAAAGAGAAGAAAAAGAAATGAAAGGAATCAGAATGGGCAATGAGGAAATAAAACTATCTCTTTTTTGCAGACTACATGACAGTATCATTAGAAAATCATAGAAATTCAATTAGTAGAATATAATATAAGCCCACATAAGTCATCAACATTTTTACACAATACCAACAAAGCAGTAAGAAGAAACAGTAAGAGCCATTTTATTTAAAATAAATATAGACAATATAACATACCTACGCGTATATATACATACTAAGACAACCCCAGGAACTATATGAACATAATAATAATAAGGAATAAAGAGGGCTTTAGGAAGCAGAGGTGAGAAGGAAGAACACTCCAATGATGGGGGACAACTAGGACAAAGGAAAAGATAGTATATGAAGAAAAGAAAGAAATCATTTTGGCTAGATAGAAAAGTGTGAAATGGGAGAGGGGGAGTAGGAGAAGAACAGTAAGGTTGAAAGGATGGTTGGGTTAAATGTAGCTAGTTTGTATTTAATTCTAGAAGTATTAAAGAGCCATTGGAGTTCAACAAGAGTGAGAGGGTGAGATCTCTGCTAAAGGAAAGTCACTCTGGCAGTTTTGTGGAGGTTGAACCAGAATGGGGTAAGACTTAAAATAGACCAATTAGGAAGATTTTGCCCTTGAGCGAAAATATGTCCAGAGCTTGAACTAAAGTGTTAACTGCCTATAAACTTATTAACCTGTACAGACTACCATACAGGCTTCCAAGAAGAAAAATAAAATTAATTCTAAAACAGGATTACAATCACAAAAGAAGCATGTTTCCCTTTAGAGACTAAGACCTTTGCATTAAAATTGGTCAGATATTACATAAAACAATAATAAGCATTCTTTTATCAAGAATTCAGAGTTCTTATGCCTGAAGGGCTATCCAACTGTATACAACTTTTAATTCAGTAACACTATATCCAAAACAGAGTTTTAAAAGTTTTTTTTTTTTTTTTTTTGTACAAAAATATTTTTAGGACTTCTTTCTGGGGTGGCAAAGAATTGGAAACTGAGATGTCCATGAATTGGGGAATGGCTGAACTGTGATGTATGATTGTAATGGAATATTATTGTGCTATAAGAACTTCAGAAAAACCTGCAATGACTTGCATAAACTGATAGAGTGAAGTGATAAGAACCAGGAAAAGATTGTACTCTGTAACAGCAATATTATTATTTGATGAACAACTGTGAATGACTTATTCTTGGCAATATAATGATTTAATACAATCCCAAAAGACTCATGAAAAAAAAAAAAGCTGTACTCCTCTATTCAAAGAACTGATGGCATCTGATATAGGCTGAATCAAACTATTTTTCACTTTCTTTTCTTCCTTTTTTGCTTACATTTTCTTCCATAAAATGACTAAGGGGGGAAATGTTTACATTTATTACACATGTATAACCTATCATTTTAATCTGCTTACTGTCTCAGGGAGTGTAGGAAGGAAGAAAGAAAGAAAAGAATTTGGAACTCAAAACTTAAAAAAAAAGTTAAACATTACTTTTTATCTTCATTTGGGGAAAAAATAAAATATCAATAAAAAATAAAATGTGATGCTGAGAGTTCAAAAAAAATTTCAGCATTCTGAAAGTTCTTGGTCTCCCTTTAAAACAACCAAACTAAATTGTTTAAGAATAAACACTATATTCTATTAAATTCAAATATAAACTTTTTATTTACACAGAAACTCAGAATCGATGAGTTTGATACAGATTCATTGTACTCATATGTAATTATCATATACTTGTGTATGTAACTACTTTTTTATTTCTATAAGTTATTTTTTTTTTTTTGGTGTTTAAAAAAACACTAAAGATTATCTATTACAATTCTTAGCATTTCAGAATTCCTAAAGTAAATTATGACTTCACTTACTTGCCACACCTAGAAACAAAGAGCAAGGAAACAAATTTGAGAATACAGAAATTCTATTCATGGTTCATTCCTCATTTCCCCCGTAGGGCAGGTTCTTCAGTGGTTAGAAAAAACTTTTTAAAGCGTTTTTAAAATTTTTTTTCCCTTTTGAAAATGCGTGGCAGGAAGTCAATCTAATCATAAAGGGAGCAAAGAGAGCTCAATACATGAAAAGTTTGCTTAGAATCTCTTAATCTATATTCCAGATAAGAAGTGGTTTCTTGAATAGTTAGAGAGCTAGGTCCTCTTTTACATGTTAAGAATAGTTAAGAATAACTATTTTAGGTATTCAAGAAATCAGAATTTCTTTTAGAATATTGTTATTAGTAAAAATGTCTGAACCCATAAAGAGCTGAGCTTGGTGTCATAGGACTTGAGTTTAAAGCTTAGCTCTGCCACATACAACCTATGTAACTTCAGGCAAATTACTTGGTCCACCAAGGCATTATATAGCTCAAATGAGAGACTTAAAAGAGAAAACCTCTAAAGACACCTTGAAGCTCTGATCCCACAGAGAACTTGTAAACTGAAATAATATGATTTAAATGAGAGATCCTATTATGATTATTACATCATCCCAATAATGTTGCAGCAGTGAAACTTAACAACCGTCCCTGCTCTTTATCATTAAGTTCTTAAAGATATGCTTGTTTATTTTTTTTATTTTGAGGTCTTTTACAATTTATAGTTTTTAAATCTTTTCTAATTACACTGCAGAATAGAGAAGGTTTTGCAGTTTGTTTTGATTATTTCTCCCTCTTCACCTAACAAATCACACAAAAAAGATTAATGATACTAAGAATGGCCTCCTGTTACAAGCACATTTTAATCACACAAAAAAGACTGATAATACTAAGAATGGCCTCCTGTTACAAGAACATTTTTATAAACACCATCATTCAGACAACTTGAATATCATCTATTCTAACTCACATTTTTAATATATACTATTAAATAAATTCAACCTTTATAATAGTAAAAAGTAAATGACATGTTTACTAGTCAAATTCAATATATACTCTCAATCCTCAAATGTGAAATAAATCACCATTAACAAGGTACAGTGGTCTATTTCTCAGTCACCTTTGTTATACTGTATACAAATAAACTATGCTTCCTATTCTGAGAGCTATGAAACAAAGAGAAATAAAGAACAACATCCTTCTTTCATTCCTTCAGGGATCTGTCATTTCATCAGTTTAGGTGCTCCCTTCACTGATACACTAAGAATTCCTTTACATCTTTGTAGGTGGTCTTCAAAAGTTACCAAGACTGAAAAATTCATTATCCTTTGGCCAAAATGGAGACAAGATTTTCTGAACTTTGATTAGGTTTGTCTCTAGGGGGGGAATAAAGCTTCACCAGTCACATATGGAGCCTTTCCGGTTTAACAGGATTCATCCAAACTAATTCCTTCTACAGGCACAAGTTTTCAGCATCTAGAGTCATCTACAATGCTAGGTCACAGGGTAGAATTAATATCACACACTTATAGGTTAGGTTCATGAGTTTTGCAGCTGATAGGAATTTAGTCATCATTTACTTCAACCTCCTCATTTTACAAATGAAGAAACTGACACCTAGAGTGATTGAATCACTTGTTCAAGGTGATACATGTTGTAAATGGTACACCTCATGTTCTAAATGCCCAAACTACTCTTTCTACTTAATACCTTGACCAAGGAGAAATGGCAGTCAGAGAAAAATATTTAATGGGCAACATAAGAAATAAGGCTATCTAGCTATGTGCATATGTGTATACATATACAAATAAAATGCATATGGAAGTTTCTGATGGTGGTACTGAAGAAACCATTTTATGCAGTAAGTCAAGTAGTAAAGAGAATTATTGTTTTTATGGTTTTATTGGTATGTCAATGTAATAATGAATAGGTCAGTGGCATTATTAAGTCGAAATAAACTTAGCTATTAAAATGTTTTCCCTGGCTCTGGTTCATTTCAAAAGATGAACTTTAAAATTAGAAATAAACAAAAATTATGATAGATAGATAGAATGATAGAGCATTTATCAAATACTTACTATATGTTAGGCACTGGCAATACAAATTCAAGGGAAAAGCAAGGCAGTCTCTGCCTTCAAAGAGTTTACATTCTAATGAGAGAAAGACAATACATAAAAGGAAGCCAAAAAAAGTTGGTAAGAATGGAAGGACATATAAAGAAACCTTGAAAGTTATGAAAGAAACCGCATTTGGAGTGAATATGAAGGGTAAGAATCCTTCCTCAAATGGATTTGGGGACAAACTCGTACAGAGGACAACACTGTAGGGATAGAGTCATACAGATAGCCAGTTGGGCCATTTTTCTTGTTTGTTAAAATTTGTTTCTAGTAAATTTTAAGGGTTCTGTTTTCAGCCTAATTTAAATATGAAAATAAGCTTACCTATCAGCTTCTATGAATTTAAATATGTTTTCTAATACAAAAGTAACCTTTAATGTTCAACTATAATGAATATTTTATGTCAATTTTTTTATGTCTGAGATTATATTTTCTTTCCTTAACTATTAAAATATTTATATTAAACCTATTGATTATTTTGAGAACAGAGTATTTAATGACAGTTTTATTCAATATTTCTGATAAAACAAACCCTAACCTCAAATGAAAGTCTAAAAAAAAAAAAAAAAAAAAAGCTGTTATGGTTAAACAAAGCTGAATTTACTTTAATTTGTAGTTTTAAAGGGGATTAGCTTAATTTTGTTCTCTTTACTAAAACTTTACAAATGAATTCTAATATATGGAAAACACAGCTCAATAAACAGAGAACAAAAGAAAAAGAAATCTAAGGGAAAAAGAGATTTAGGTAGTCAACTGAAAACTGAACTATATAAAATGCTCTTGAAATCTTATACAAAAATCACATTTTCATTGCAAAGAAGTATAGATACTTGACAAAGAAAGCTAATATTTAAGGAGTTCCTTAAAATAAAATTTATAAAAACACACAAACATACAGTGGTTCACTGGTTAGAGGAAGGAATGCATTTTCTGTCATTTTTGGATTCTCAACTTAATATGGTTATTTGATAGTGATACTAATTCTGGTATTTTGAATTGCATTTAACTGGAATGAATGCACATAAGTCTCCATGTTGTTCAGTTATTTTCAATTGCGTTCTACTCTGTGACCCCATTTGGAGTTTTCTTGGCAAAGATACTTAGGTGTTTTGACATTTCCTTCTCCAGCTCACTTTACAGATGAGGAAATTGAGGCAAACAGAAATCTGTGACTTGCCTAATGTCACAGGTGGTAAGCATCATCTGAGGCCAGATTTGAACTCAAGAAGATGAAGCTTCCTGTCTCCAGGTTCTGTACTCTATGCTGCCCAAAGCTTCAATATCTCTGTCCATATTCAAAGCCAAATGGCTGGACAAGGGGTATATTCATTCTGTAACTGTTGAGACTTCCAAAAATCCTATCTAAACAAACAGTCTATATGTATGTGTATACATACACACGCACACAAACACACACACACCACATACATGATAACTATAGCTATAATGGATTTAAGAGCATAATTTTGGAAGGGACATTAAGAGATTACCTAATCTAATTCTTTAATATTACAGATGAGAAAATTGAAAGAAAAGAAGAAGTTAAATAACTTGTCCAAGGTTAAACCAGTCAAATCTGAATCCTTGCAAAATCCAGCTCAAGTGCCACCTCCTAAAAGACCTTTACTTATTTTTTCTTTTCTTTTCTTTTTTTGTTTTGTTTTTTAATTATAGCTTTTTATTTACAAGATATATGCATAGGTAATTTTTCAGCATTGACTAAGTTGCAAATCCTTTTGTTCCAACTTTTTCCCTCCTTCTCCCCCCACCCCTTCCTCCAGATGGTAGGTTGATCAATACATGTTAAATATGTTAAAGTATAAGTTAAATACAATCTATGTATACATGGCCAAACAGTTAATTTGCTGTATAAAAAGAGTAGGATTACTGTACAATTAGCCTGTGAAGGAAATAAAAAATGCAGGCAGACAAAAATAGACGGATTGGAAATTCTATGCAGTGGTTCTTAGTCATCTCCCAGAGTTCTTTCACTGGGTGTAGCTGGTTCAGTTCATTACTGCTTCATTGGACCTGATTTGGTTCATCTCATTGCTGAAGATGGCCAGGTTCATCAGAATTGATCATCATATAGTATTGTTGTTGAAGTATATAATGATCTCCTGGTCCTGTTCATTTCACTCAGCATCAGTTCGTGTAAGTCCAGGCCTTTCTGAAATTATCCTGTTGGCGATTTCTTACTGAACAATAATATTCCATAATATTCATAAACCACAATTTATTCAGCCATTCTCCAATTGATAGGCATCAAATCAAAGTTTCCAGTTTCTGGCCAATACAAAAAGGGCTACCACAAACATTCTTGCACATACAGGCCCCTTTCCCTTCTTTAAGATCTCTTTGGGATATAAACCCAGTACTAACACTGCTGGGTCAAAGGATATGTACAGCTTGATAGCTTTTTGAGCATAGTTTCAAATTGCTCTCCAGAATGATTGGATGTATTCACAATTCCACCAATAATGTATCTGTCCCAGTTTTCCCACATCCCCTCCAACATTTCGCATTATCTTTCCCTGTCAATCTAGACAGTCTGACAGGTGTGTAGTGGTATCTCAGAGTTGTTTTAATTTGAATTTCTCTGATTAATAATGACCTGGAGCATCTTTTCATATGGCTAGAAATAGTTTCAATTTCTTCCTCTGAGAATTGTCTGTTCATATCCTTTGACCATTTATCAACTGAAGAATGGCTTGATTTCTTAAAAATTAGAGTCAATTTTCTATATATTTTGGAGATGAGGCCTTTATCAGAACTTTTGACTGTAAAAATGTTTTCCCAGTTTATTGCTTCCCTTCTAATCTTGTCTGCATTAGTTTTGTTTGTACAAAAACTTTTCAGTTTGATATAATCAAAATTTTCTATTTTGTGATTGATCAGTAATGATTTCTGGTTCTTCTTTGGTCATAAATTCCTTCCTCTTCCACAGGTCTGAGAGGTAAACTATCCTGTATTCCTTTAATTTATTTATAATCTCATTCTTTATGCCTAGGTCATGAACTCATTTTGACCTTATCTTGATGTACGGTGTTAAGTGTGGGTCAATGCATAGTTTCTGACTTGGTTTTTTTCTTAAAGATCTCTGTTAAATCTGAAAATAAGATAGCTTTTGTTCTTAAGGAGTATATATTCTCCCAGATCCTATACAAACACTCACAATAACAGTAGTACTTGAGTAAAGAACAGCTTTTATGGTAACTCACATGAAATATGAAAAATGCAAAGAGCTTGTGAGAGCACAAAAACAAATGTAAAAAATGTAATTATCATGATACAGTTTTCTTTCCTCTCTCCTTGTTGGGTTCCACTTTTTTTACAAGGTCCTGGAGTCTTTGCAGGTAAGTAATATACTATGTTTGGACCACCCAAGGAGGGAAGGAAGACATGTAGAAACTGCTAGAAGCCTTTCTCATAAAACCTGTATTGTGCAGATAACTTACTATCATGGTAGAGGTTGGGGATCTATCTAGTCACAAAAGTAAATAGCAGGAGCCTTGGTTATGATACTATTCTTCCTCTAAGAGAAGAAGTTCAGGGAATTCTAACCTGAACAAAAAACTGGATGCCCAAAGGCAGTGACTTGGAGTTATTTGTGAAGTAAGCCAGGGCTGTGTAGGAAATAGAATGTTAAAGCTTCTTGAGATTTGCAGTTATTTCATTTTTTTTTTTTCTATGAACACTAAAAAGATAACAAAAAGGAAAGTGACAGTTGATGGAGAGAATATGGAAGAATATTGAAGAATGGCTTGATTTCTTATAAATTAAGAGTCAATTCTCTATATATTTTGGAGATGAGGCCTTTATCAGAATCTTTGACTGTAAAAATGTTTTCCCAGTTTATTGCTTCCCTTCTAATCTTGTCTGCAATAGTTTTGTTTGTACAAAAACTTTTCAGTTTGATATAATCAAAATTTTCTATTTTGGGATCAGTAATGATCTCTAGTTCTTCTTTGGTCATAAATTCCTTCCTCTTCCATAGGTCTGAGATGTAAACTATCCTATACTCTTCTAATGTATTTATAATCTCATTCTTTATGGTTAGGTCATGAACCCATTTTGACCTTATCTTGGTGTATGGTGTTAAATGTGGGTCAATGCTTAGTTTCTGCCATACTAATTTCCAATTTTCTAAGCAGTTTTTGTCAAACAGTGAGTTCTTATCACAAAACTGGGGTCTTTGGGTTTGTCAAACATTAGATTATTAAAGATATTAGCTGTTTTGTCCTTTGAATCTAACCTATTCTACTGATCAATTAGTCTATTTCTTAGCTAATACCAAATGGTTTTGGTAACCGCTGCTTTATAATATAATTTTAGATATGGTACAGTTAGGCCACCTTCATTTGATTTTTTTTTTCATTAATTCCCTTGAAATTCTTGACCTTTTGTTTTTCATATGAACTTTGTTGTTATTTTTTCTAGGTCATTAAAATAGTTTTTTGGGAGTCTGATTAATGTAGCGCTAAATAAATAGATTAGTTTAGATAGTATTATTTATTATATTTTATTATATTTACTTGCCCAATCCAAGAGCATTTAATATTTTTCCAATTGGTTAGATCTGACTTTATTTGTGTAGAGTTTTGTAGTTTTGCTCATATAGTTTCTGATTTTCCCTTGGCAGATAGATTCCTAAATATTTTATAGTGTCAGTAGTTACCGTAAATGGAATTTCTCTTTGTAACTCAAACTGTTGCTTTTTGTTAGTGATATATAAGAATGCTGATGACTTATGTGTAAGACCTTTACTTATTACTCGGAATATTATTTCACATATATTTGTATTTATTTATAAATGTGTTCACTGTGTTTGAAGGTAAGATCCTTCATATTGTTTTTGTATTTGTGTGGCCAGTACCTAGAAAAATGTCTTAAAAAATAATAGACATGAATTAAATACTTGTAGAATGAATGATAAGGAATGAATGAAAAAAGTTATTTAACATTATCTATTCACAAAGAATTGTGATAAGCACCGAGGACACAGAAAAGTGGAGACAAAGACTCGGTTTTCAAGCAAAGCAGATAATACCGCATATTATTTCAAGCTGTTTCTATGGATAAACTATTATCTGTTTCTGATGTTGAACTATTTTATGGTGCCAAGGATATTGGTGTCAAGAACTTTGTTTTCCAAAGCCAGTGTAGCCAAATTAGACAAAAAGCAGGAAACTGGGATGGGGGGAGAGGATGGTTTGTGAGAAATTTCTCAAATATATAAAGAATTAAAACAAATTTATAAAAATAGGAGCCATTTTCCAATTGATAAATGGTCAAAGAATATGAGCAGGTAGTTTCCAGAAGAAATCAAAACTATTAATATTCATCTGAACAAAAATGCTTTAATCATTATTGAGTGCCTTTTGTCCTAGTCATATTGTTACATACCCCAAGGAGACCAAAGAGAAAGGAAAAGGACCCATATACACAAAAATATTTGTAGCAGCTTTAAAAACAAAACAAAACATATTCAAACTTTACTTAAATTGTGAAAGAAGAATCAGGACAAAAGGGAAAAATCATGAGAAAGAAAAAACAACAAAAAAGTGAAAACAGTAAACAGTAGTTTGATTTGCATTCAGATGCCATAGTTTTTCTGAACCCATTCCTTTCATTATTTCTTATGGCAAAACAACATTCCATCACATTCATATGCCACAACTTATTTGGCCATTCTCTAATTAATAGGCATCCCCTTAATGTTCAATTCTTTATCATCACAAAAAACTGCTAGATTTCAGAAAAACCCAGAAAGACTTACATGAACTGATGCTATATAAGGTGAGCAGAACTAGCAGAGCATTGTATATAGTAACAACATTATACAATGATCAATTTTGATAGCCTTAGCTTTTCTCAGTAGTACAATGATCTAAGACAGTTCCAAAAGACTCATGATGGAAATTGCTGCCATATCCAGAAAAAGAACTGTTCTGGTCTCTACAGGGGCTGCTTTCTGGGATGAAAGCTTTAAAAGATGCATTGGAAGCAAGACAAGTGGGAATCTTGAACTTTCCTGTTTTTCAATGGCTACTGATCAGTCATTATTGATGCTGGGGATAATTTCTTCATAGCGAGAGTGGAAGGGTGGGGTGGTGGTGAAGGGAATGAGGACTGTGCACAGGATGAAGGCAGGGTTGGTAATCTGGGGACTGGGGTGCTGCTATTCCCAAACTACTGTATACAAAGTCTTTTACTATCTCCTTCAGAGTCTTAGGGGAAGTAGTGATGTAGTTGATAGTGATGTAGTTTGACCTGTCTAGCAATATGACTTTCAGTTTCTCTCTCAGGAAGGTTAGCTGCTTCCAGTAAGAATAAATTAAAGCATTTTGTCCACTATACTATACTGCCTTTTTCTGAATGTTTTAAGGGAAAAGTAATTATATTGGAGGAAAAAAGAAAGGCTACAAAGGGAAGGAATAGGATATAGGAATAGAATTTGGATAGAATTTTACTTTTTTTTTTTTTTAAGCATGCTATGACTGGAAAAATATCAACAACATTTGTGTCTTCGCAAAGTATAGGTTTTACATAAATGCTTAATTTTTCTGAAAAGATAAAGACAGTAAAAAAGTGAAAAACAACTATGTTGTCATTAGGTATACAAAACAATCCTTTGGTCCTCAGTTTTTTCATCTGCAAAATGAGTTTTTTTTAAAGGACTGCTCAATTCCTTATCAGCTAAGAGAAGAGATATATTCAGATATGAAGGTGATGTAAAAAACTAACATTAAAAATGGTTTTTAAAAATCTATAAAATGCAAATTATTTCAGATAAGAACATCATTTATACCATATTATTTCTAACATTTATTATTTTAAATCTGTTTCTTAGTTTTTTCAATTCCCAAACAAATTAAAAGCTCTCCATGAAACTGTCTTCTATGTTATAGGTATATAAAATTATTCAATGGAATATATATATATATATATTTTATTAGCTGTAAGAGTTAACTATTAACTCTTGGCTAAGGGAACAGATTTAAGATAACAAAAATTAAACAAATATGAATTTGCTTTAAGTTTTGTTTTTTGATTCTGTGCTTTGATTCTATTTGAGAATTTCCTCTATTAATACAAATCAGCAACTCTTCTATAACCTATGAGAAGATGATCTTCTATAACCTATCTTGAGAAGAAGGGGAAAAGGATAAGCATTTGCCAGGCCTAAATTCTTTACATTTGATCCTCACAACAACCCTGTAAAGAAAGGGCTATTATAATTCCTATTTTATGGCTGAAGAAATTAAGGTAGACAGAGGTTAAGTAATTAAGTATGAAGGTCACACAGCCAGTATTTGAATGAAGCTAGATTTGAATTCAGATTTTCTTGATTCCAGACTCAATCAATACTCTCTATCCACTGTAACTAAAAGGTAAATGATTGGCCTATCTTCATATGGCCAGTAAATATCATACGCAGAATTTGAACACAGTTCTCTCTAACTCTAGGATCAGTCACTGTCATATTGTCTCTCTTAAAATTCTATTTAACAAAAAAACACCTCCTCCCCTCCTCCCAAGTCAAACAAATCATGAAAATTATCAAACAGGAAACAGAACAGAGGGGAAGCTTTATAATTATGTATCTTGTTTTTACTGACATTGACTAAAAAGTAAAAGTTAACATGGACAGTAATCGTCATAGTCCAAAAGGAAGTAGGAGTTAGTTTAAAAGAAAAAAAAATATGAACTCTAATATTGGACTATATATTTAATGGTAGAGAACTGGTATTTTCCATATTCTACTTCCCTGATAATTTGCAGAGTTTAAGAATCAAGAGACAAAAAGTTCTGGAAGCTTTATGCTGTTAAAGTTAAAATATTCAAAGGAAAAATCAGAAATTGGTAGTTACTTCTTAATTTTTTTGAAGGTGAAGAATGGCTCAAGAATGGACTAGGGTCTAGCTTTTTTAAAGCCGAATTTAAGATTTTTTCCTCATCTACTGCTTTACTAAATCAGACATATTTTCAATTTAACAAATTATATCCTGATAGTTACATAAGGTTTCCAACATATTCTCTTTAGGATGGCTATGGTTTGTATAGCATAAAAGGCTTTTACAAAGTATTTATCTACTTAGTGACATTTCATCTTTGTAATAACCCATATGAAATACATTGTTTAATTATTATTATTCCTACTTTACACTGAAATTTGGAGTGAAGTGACTTGCAGATGTCCATGGTTACATGGCTAGTAAAAGGTAGGACCAGAATTCAAACTCTAATTTTTTAAAACGTGAAATCCAGAAAAAACCTATCATAGGCAAAGTACTAATTTCCTCATTGTAGTTCTATGTCAATAATAATCTAATAGCAAAATGAAAAATTGCATAAGTACTTAATTATATAATGGCTGTTGCAAAAATACAATCACATGTGAAAATTGTGAAGAACTGCTAAATCATTTAAATAATGGAAGTATTCAGAAATTTAAAGTAGAAGACTAATATTTTAGAATAATCAATAAATAAGCACTTATTAAAGATCTTCTATGTGTGAGGCTCTGGGCATGGAAATAAAAAAATAATGCAGGAGAAATATAGAGAGACTAATGACGGAATAAAACAAGTTGATATAATCATGATAAAACAGGGAAGAGATTGAGAAGTACAGAGGGAAAAGTTATAATTTTAAAGAGGTGGGAGGAATATGAAGGGAGATGATTTACAAAGGTAAAATACCAATCCTACTAATTAACAGTCATTAAAAATGGTGAGATATTTCAAAGTCGGTTGGATTATAAGCTTTGTTAAATATCCCACAAAGAGGAAACAGCATGGCTGTCGATGTGAAGGATTAATAAATTGTGGTCATTTCACTTACTGCTATAATGACTTGTATATACTTGGAAAAAAGTTGGGGTAAAGGGTATGGGGGGGAAAGTCACTGTGTGAGGAATCAGTGGGTTTTAGGTGACTAGAGTTAAGAAGATTTAAAATGTCAGACGTTTCAAAATCTCAACTGACAAGATGTCTAAAAGATTACAAGAGATTATTCCATATAAGAATGTACTTGTGTAGATTAAAATTCTAAAAAGAAACCTCAACTCTGAAACTATCTTATTAACACAAGTAATTAACATAAACATTCAGCATAATTGATGTTCCCTATCTTAAATAAAATGTGTTCACTCCAGAGAATTTAATTAAACAACTATGATAGAGAAGACAGTACAAGGCAGAAACTTTTCAATATGTATTAACAAATAATTCAACTTTGGTTTTGTTTTGTTTTTTAACTAAAGTAAAAACATGTTAAAAAAGGGTTTAGAATGTTTCCATCTTGGCATTTCTTCATATTATCTGACAGCCAAGTTTCTAAGGATCCCTTGAATTTTTACAAGACAATTTCCTAGATCCCAGTTATTTTTTAAAGCCAAGTTAAAATGTACTCCACTCAACAAATAATTGAGCTACTCTGCATAGTGTGTTACTCAGCATTGTGGGAAGTTAATATAATTTTTACCCTTGTTAAAATTCATTCAAATAAAATTATTGCTCTGCAACTATGTGCAACTTAGGTAAATGAGGCATACATACATGAATTATGTAACAATTAAAGACAGTGCCAAATCAGTGGCATATGCAATAAATGCTATATAAGAGTTCTAAGAAAGGAGAGATCACTATAGGCAGGAGTAGATACATAAAGACATGACAAAGCTAAACTTTTTATTTTCCCAGTGCCTATCATGGTGATCTGAATACATAAAATATTTAATAAATATTTATTTTGTATTATAATTTTGGGCAAAGAGAGTATAACATTTGCAGCAGGGGAATATGTCTACACTACAGTGGTTTAACTGGGCATGGAAGAATTGGAAGTCAGTTTATCTGTTTGATTTAATTATATAAGAAACTGTATAAGAAACCACTTTACCTTTTGTTTCTTATTTTATCACCAGAGTCCTCTGTCCCACTAACTCTGTAAAAGAATTCTTCACTCCAGTCAAACTTCCCTATCACTGTCTCTAGACACTGTCCACATCCTTTCCTCTCTACAGAACTAAGTCTATCTCAGACATTTCTGAGTGTGGGCAAGTCCCAGAGTATCTCTGAGCTCCATTCCTCATGTGTAAAATAAGAACTGGATTCTAGTCTCAGGTTTTGTCCAGCTCCAAATCCATGATCTTATAATCTTGAGTCACACTGCTGTCTACTCTTGTGTGTGTGTGTGTGTGTGTGTGTGTGTGTTGTATGTGTTTGGGGGTGGGAGGGTGGGGAGAGGGTATACACGTACCCTTTAATCCTTTTTATCTGTCAAACTCCTACCCACACTTCAAGACTTACCCTTAGTACCCCAACTAGGAATTAGCTTTGCTTTCTTGTAATCTATAATCTTACCATTCATTATGTCCCTATAATTTGCTACCTTATGTTATTATTTTTTATGTATATTCCTTATCTTTCCAACAGGGACTTTAAGTTTCTTACAGACATACAGCAAAAAAACAAATCAAACCAAAATATTTACTTCCCTCACCATGTCTTTGTCCAGAGATGTGGTAACAACTCAAATATTTGTATATGAAATTTGAAAAGTGGATTTGAGGCAGAATGTAGAAGCCCTTGAATGCTAGGCTAGTAGTTCCTAGCTTGTGGGCTGCAGGACCTGGGAGGTCATGGAGGTAAGAAGTCTAAGAATACACATATGAATATGTAAATAAGCAAAAAGACATCATGGTACCAACCAATAAGTAATTCTCACCACTCTCAGGGAGTTTAGTTAGGTTTTAGGGAGGAAGAGGGTATGGTAGAATGACAAAATGCATATCAATAAGTACATAAAGAATATATTCAAAATAAATACAAAAGAATTTTGAGGAAAGGGATACCAGCAGTTGGGGGGGGGGGTATCAGGAAATTCTTCATGTAAGAGGAATTGCTAATCTAAATTCAAAAGGAAACAAGGACTTCTAATACATTCAAGCCATGAGGAACAACTAGGAAAAGACATGGAGGCAGGAGCGAAGTAGGGTCCTATATATGTGTATAAAAGCAAATAATATAAAAAGATATAAAGGTAGACTGCAGCGAATTTGTAAAGAGCTTTAAATCCCAAACTATAGACTGTATTTGCTCCTAGAGATGACAGGAGCCACTAGAATTGATTGAGTACAGCAATGGGAAGATCCACACTTCAGGAAAATGACTGGCAGCTCTATGAAGAATGGATTAGAAAAGGACCAACCTGGCTCAAAAAGACCAAAGAGTTATTGCAATGGCTGAAGCAGGAAATGATAAAGGCCTACATTAGAATAATGGTTAAGGGAATCTAGAGAAGGGATGGGTGCCAGAGACATATGGAAGGAGAAAAGGCAAAACAACAGAGATGGCCTAGATTCAAGGCTCACCTCTGACAAATACTTGTCTGAGACTCTGGCAAAGTCTTTTAATTTCTCAGTATCTCAGGCAACTCTCCAAGTCTCTAGGTTAGAAAATAGTTGCTAAACTCCATTTGTAGGGGAAGTGTTCTCCTTCTGGGGAACTGTAGGAGAGCTCTTTACAGAAATGAAATCATAGATCTGGATAAAATTTTTTAATTCAAATGTGTCCTGAAGACTACACACTTTTCACATGTCCACTATCATTTTCAAATTCGTGAATGTTATTGAGTAATAAGAATTTATCTAAATGTATAACCAAATTCATAATAATTTCTAGTCTATTTTCTCAATTAGCATATATTCATGGAACAACTACTACTTTGGAAGGCACTCACAAAATTTACATTAAAAGGGAGATCTCATATTTGAAAACACTGAGAACCCTTGGACAAAGAAGACTAGACTTCATTCATCATGCAGAATTATTAAAGGTTCTCCAGAAGGGAATTTTGTTGCTGTTTAATTGCGTCTAACTCTTTGTGACCCCATCTGAGATTTTCTTGGCAAGGACATTGGAGTGTTTGCTAGTTCTTTCTCCAGCTCATTTTCCAAATAAAGAAACTGAGGCAAACAGGGTTGCATGACTTACTCAGGATCACACATCAAATATGAGACCATATTTGTACTCAGGAAGAGTCTTCCTGATTCCAGCCTGGCACTTTATCCATAGTACTACCAAGCTGTTCTCTCCCACCCCGCCTCTTCCCAAGTAGGTGATGCTAAAATGTAACACTGAAAAACAGTATATGATGATTAAATGTCAAATAAGTGGTATAGATCCCAGCTTTAAAAGCTCTATTAGACTTTAGAGGTAGAGAAAATTGCTATGGGTAGGAATACTCTTTCTTCCTTCATTCAGAGTGGGATTTATATAATTTTATCTGCCTTTATATCCCCACCCTATCTTATTCCTACAGTAGTTAAGTAATAAATATTTGCTGAATTGAATAAAAGATTAATTAGCACTGGAGGTAGAAGATCAATTAAGGGAAAAATGTAGCAGTTGGGAGTAAGCTATTCCCCAGTAAGAATAAAAAAGAAAGAATAAAAAGGCTAAGAGTGAAACAAGGTGATTTCAAGATTTGACCTTGGGGATGACTAGGGTAATTACAGAAATATAAAAGTCAGGAGATGAGCATTACTTTTGTTGAGAGAAGAAATACTTATTTGGTTTTGGTTTTTATTATACTTGCTGATTTTCCTCTTCAGGAACACAACAGCAAAAATCCTAATTCTTAAAACTAAAAGAAAAAAAATGCACCTACTAAAGTTAAAGTAAAACTTCATCTTATGCTGCAAAGATGTCAAAATAATTACCTTGTTATACTGTTCAAAAGAAAATTAAAAAAAACATAAAATCCCTACAAAAGTTTCATATTCAAAATTTTTTTATTTTATTAACTATTTTATTACCTTTGTATATTGCCAAAGTTAGAATCTACTTTTGAGTTTCCTCAGCACAGTGTAGAAGATAAATAAAGCCCATGGGAACAGAACTCTTTTAGCTCATTATTATTCCAAATAATATAACGAAGTAATGATTGGGAGAAATATTTTGAGATCAAAGAAAGCTAATGAAAATTAAAAAAAATTTTTTTTTCAATTTATTAAAGATTGTTTATTATTAACTTCAACTGGTGCTTATAATTAGCCCAGTAATCCTTCTATTCAACATTCATTGGGTCTACCAGATTCTAACTACTATAGACTTTTCCGTATAAATTTACTCTTTGATATAAAAATTTACCATTAACCCTTGTGTTTAATCCAAATTTTGTTGCCTGTCAGTTATTTGTTTTTGTAAACTTGAGTTGTTTTACTTTGTTTGTATTTTCTTTTTAAAATAGCTTTAATTTTTCAAAATGCATGCAAAGGTAGTTTTCAATATTCATCCTTGCAAAACCTTGTGTTCCATATTTTTCTCCCTCTGCTCTCCCCTTCCCTAGACAGTAAGTAATTCAATATACGTTAAACATTTGCGATGCTTCTAAACATATTTCCACATGTATCATGATGCACAAGAAAAATCAGATCAAAAAAGAAAAAAAAAAACCACAAGCAAGCAAACAACAACAAGAAGTTGAAAATACTATCTTGTGATTCACATTCAGTCCCCACAGTCCTCTCTCTGGATGAAGATGGCTGTCTTCATCACAAGTCTGTTGGTATTACTCTGAATCACCTCCTTGTTGAAAAGAACCAAGTTCATCACAGTTGCTCATCACATAATGTTGCTGTTACTAGGTACAATGTTAAACTAGTTCTTCACTTCACTTAGCATCAATAAAACTTTTTTAAAAGACAATGCTAAAGGACATCTTATTAAGCTTGTTAACTAATTCTAAGTATCTAGGTGCCTTAACTTTAATTTAGGATCAATAAGCTTTTTAGGATTGAAGAACCATTTTTGGTAATCCTTTTATAACTCTTGAAGAGCCAGATGAAGATTTTTATACTTAAGAATATACACTGAGAATGTATATATGTGCATATACATGCCTATTTTTTTAAACTGATCTTGGAAAAATATGCCAACTTCAAGTGTACTGCTTTTATTTTCTTTAATTTTTAATTTGATATAATAAGCTTAGAAATATATTTTATACCTTATGCATTTACCATACATTATTTTGTATTTCACTATGTTTTATCCTTCACTAGGGCTTCATAAACAATAAGATTAATGGAGGAGTCTCTCCCTCAAAGGCTAGTATAGTACTTTAGAAGAGAAGTCACCCAAAACAATACCGACCCTCATCCCCCCAACATTCCACATTTGAACCCTTGCTCTCCAGTGTGCAAGCTTCCATCCTCCATGCTTCTGAGTCGGGTACTAGCTCCTCAGTAAAAACATAACAGCAACAGGGGCACTCAGGCTGAGAAAAATCTCCCTCCCATTCCCCCAGTTCCCCAGTGTACTTATCTCCTGGTGCCAGGATCCCTTCATAGCTGTGGCAGGCACCTCTGAGAGAGGAGATTTTGCACTTAAGAGCTCTATCTCCCTCTTTTAATTCTTGGGTGAGCCAGAGTAAATCCCACAGAATGTGTAACAATGGATTGATTGTGACCTGTATCATATATCCCATTACATTATCTTTCCCCAAAAACATACCGCTTCCAAACTTCCCTGTTATTATTGAGGGAACTGCTATATTTCTAATCATGACTTTCAAAATCTTGGGGACTTCTCACTCTCTCTTAGCTTACATATTCAACCAGTTGTGAAATCTTATTTATACTTCTATAACATCTTCCACTTTTCTTAACTCAAATAGCCACCACTCTTAACTTCAAACATTCATTACCTTTCACTTGGACTAATAATCAGTCTCCCTACTTCAAATCTCTTCCCTCTGCAGTCTATCCCCTACCATGTTGTCAATGATTTTCCTAAAGCATAAGTCTGTTTATGTTACTCTTCTACACAATAAATTCCAATGACTCCTTGATGACTATCAAATCAAATAACTTTCCTTCTTTTTAATAATCAACAAACAAAAAGCACAGTAGCACCTTGTATTCTAAATGAAAGCTCATAAATCTGGAAGTAAAAGAGAGGCCAGTTAATCCAGTTCCTTTATTTTATAGTTGAATAAATTGAGGCCTGGCTCTGTTAACTTCACCTTGAATCAGTTCACATAAATCTTTCATGTTTTTCTGAATCTATTCTTCTCATTTTTCATTCTTTGTGACTTGATACATTCACATACCACAATAAATTCATATATTTCCCTATTGATAAGCAGGCATTCCCTTAGTTTCTAGTTCTCTGCTATAATTAAAAAAAAACAAAAAAAAAAACCCGCTGCTATGAATACTTTTGTCAGTGTGGGTCTCTTCTCTCCTCCTTTTTTGTTTTTAGGGTATACACCTAATAGCATTGATAAGGTAGATTGTCTCTGGTTTAATGGTTTTTCAAGTACAGTTTGAAAACTGCTTTCCAATGAGTACATTTGTTTACTTGTCCTTCCATATTCTCTCCATCAACTATCACTTTCCTTTTTGTTATCTTTTTCAGTGTTCATAAAAAAACAAAAATGAAATAACTGCAAATCTCAAGAAGCTTTACATTCTATTTCCTACACAGCCCTGGCTTACCTCACAAATAACTCCAAGTCACTGCCTTTGGGCATCCAGCTTTTTGTTCAGGTTAGAATTCCCTGAACTTCTTCTCTTAGAGGAAGAATAGTATCATAACCAAGGCTCCTGCTATTTACTTTTGTGACTAGATAGATCCCCAACCTCTACCATGATAGTAAGTTATCAGCACAATACAGGTTTTATGAGAAAGGCTTCTAGCAGTTTCTACATGTCTTCCTTCCCTCCTTGGGTGGTCCAAACATAGTATATTACTTACCTGCAAAGACTCCAGGACCTTGTAAAAAAAGTGGAACCCAACAAGGAGAGAGGAAAGAAAACTGTATCATGATAATTACATTTTTTGCATTTGTTTTTGTGCTCTCACAAGCTCTTTGCATTTTTCATATTTCATGTGAGTTACCATAAAAGCTGTTCTTTACTCAAGTACTACTGTTATTGTGAGTGTTTGTATAGGATCTGGGAGAATATATACTCCTTAAGAACAAAAGCTATCTTATTTTCAGATTTAACAGAGATCTTTAAGAAAAAAGCCAAGTCAGAAACTATGCATTGACCCACACTTAACACCGTACATCAAGATAAGGTCAAAATGAGTTCATGACCTAGGCATAAAGAATGAGATTATAGATAGTTTACCTCTCAGACCTGTGGAAGAGGAAGGAATTTATGACCAAAGAAGAACCAGAAATCATTACTGATCACAAAATAGAAAATTTTGATTATATCAAACTGAAAAGTTTTTGTACAAACAAAACTAATGCAGACAAGATTAGAAGGGAAGCAATAAACTAGGAAAACAATTTTAGTCAAAGGTTCTGATAAAGGCCTCATATCCAAAAGATATAGAGAATTGACTCTAATTTTTAAGAAATCAAGCCATTCTTCAGTTGATAAATGGTCAAAGGATATGAACAGACAATTCTTAGAGGAAGAAATTGAAACTATTTCTAGCCATATGAAAAGATGCTCCAAGTCATTATTAATCAGAGAAATGCAAATTAAAACAACTCTGAGATACCACTACACACTTGTCAGACTGGCTAGATTGACAGGGAAAGATAATGCGAAATGTTGGAGGGGATATGGGAAAACTGGGACACTGATACATTGTTGATGGAATTGTGAATACATCCAACCATTCTGGAGAGCAATTTGAAACTATGCTCAAAAAGCTATCAAACTGTGCATACCCTTTGACCCAGCAGTGTTAGTACTGGGTTTATAAACCAAAGAGATCTTAAAGAAGGGAAAGGGGCCTGTATGTGCAAGAATGTTTGTGGTAGCCCTTTTTGTAGTGGCCAGAAACTGGAAACTGAGTGGATGCCCATCAATTAGAGAATGGCTGAATAAATTGTGGTTTATGAATATTATGGAATATTATTGTTCAGTAAGAAATGACCAACAGGATAATTTCAGAAAGGCCTGGAGAGACTTACACGAACTGATGCTGAGTGAAATGAGCAGGACCAGGAGATCATTATATACTTCAACAACAATACTATATGATGATCAATTCTGATGAACTTGGCCATCTTCAGCAATGAGATGAACCAAATCGGTTCCAATGAGCAGTAATGAACTGAACCAGATACACCCAGTGAAAGAACTCTGGGAGATGACTAAGAACCATTACATTAAAGTCCCAATCCCTACATTTTTGCCTGCTTGCATTTTTTATTTCCTTCAAAGGCTAATTGTACAATATTTCAGAGTTTGATTCTTTTTGTACAGCAAAATAACGGTTTGGACATGTATAATTATTTTGTATTTAATTTATACTTTAACATATTTAACACATATTGATCATCCTGCCATCTTGAGAAGGGGGTGGGGAGAAGGAGGGAAAAATTGGAACAAAAGGTTTGTCAATTGTCAATGCTGTAAAATTACCCATGTATATAACTTGTAAATAAAAAGCTATTAAAATTTTTTTAAAAAGCAAAAGAAAAAAGCCAAGTCTATGGGAGCCCTGAGCCACTGATTAATATAATATTTCATCTCTTACCTTAGTACCAATGTCTGTAATGTTCTCCCTTTTGTTTTTTTTTATTTTGTTTTTTGTTTTCCCCTATCTCTTAAAATTCCTGTCTCTAAGGGTTTAGCTAAAATACCATTACCAGATGCAAGGATTTTCTTTATTCCCCTACTTGTTAGCCACATTCAGAAATTAACTTTCTATTTCTTTTGTATTTATTTATCTGTGTCCTTGTCACTGACAGGAAGTAAGTTCCTTAAAAACTGGGTTTCTTGTCATTTTTGTCTTTTTATCCTTAATACCCTGCACATGCCTGCCATGTTGTATGTTTTTACTAAATGCTCATTAAATTGAATTGAATATAACTGGGAGGAATATTTTATCAATAGTGTTAAATATGGATGAGGAAAAGGAGAAAGAGAGCTGGCTATTATAATAGTCTAAGTAGATATGAAATAAGGTTTTGGGACTAAGTGTTAGAAACAGAAAGGTCAGACAATATATTTTAGTGAGCAAAGCTTGAAAGTAATATGTTAAGAATAATACAGTTATATTTATTTTAAAACATTGTATAATTCAAATTTTTTATAAATACAAACTAGAAATTTGTTTAACTGGTTCAGATTAATACATTGAATATAATTTTCCTTTCTGGAAGAAAATTATAATGGAATTAAATTTCTAAAAACAATAAGATACATATAAATACTGGAGAGCTCAATAAAACAGAAGTTGGGGGATTCTAAATTCTATTCCTAGATCTATTACAAACTCATTGGACTTTGTATTAAAAACCAAATAAGTAACATTCAGCCATTCTAGGGCTTAATTTCCTTAACTGTATAATAAAGGAATTATTACTCAGTAATTTGGTGACACTAGCCTTCCTGCTGTCCCTCTGCCTCCAAACTCTAGGTACTACACTGACTATTCCTTAGGTTCTCCCTCTTCATTCCTTAGTTCCCCTAGCTATCTTCAGATAACAAATAAAAACTTATCATCTACAAGAAAGCTTACCTGATCTTCCATAATGCTGGCGCTTTCTCTCTATAATTTCCAATTGTTTGTACATAATTACATGTTGTCTCCCCCATTAGACTGTAAACTCCTATAGAACAGGAGTTCTGAATTTTGACCTTTATATCACTGGAGCTCAACAAAGTATCTATCACAAAGTTTGGTCTATTTATTAGTTTGATGTTTAATGAATGCTTACTGACTGAATGATTAAAAATCTATCATGACAATTCAATCACATGAATTTTTTAATTAAGGTCATACAGAAATACATAGTAATTTCCAAAGTGCTGAAAGATACTTTTTGTTAAAATGATTTTTCCCCACTAATAATTTGATTTTAGTCATATTATCTTCAACTAGTGCACAAGGGAAAATAAAGGTATATAAGAGTATACTAGGTCACTTCCTAAAAGAACATGTGTCCTGGTAGTGGTTGTTAAGAAGGATATACATAACCCAAGGTCACACAGTTTCTGTGGATCTGAAATCTAAGAAAGGGATGTCCCAAATATAAAAATTCAGAGAAACTACTGAAGATCTATATGAACCGATAGAGGGCAAGGTAAGCAGAACAAAGATAACACTTAATATAATGAACAAAATAATATAAAGTGATACAACTGAAAGTCACTACAAATCTAATTAATATAGTAATCAATCTCCACTTCAGAAGAAAAGCTATGAAGCATATTTTCCTCCTTTTAGTAGAGAAATCATGGACTCTAGGTATGGAAAGAGGCATTATATTAGTGGTCATGACCAATGGGTTAGATGGGGAGGTAAGTACATCCACCAAGAAGGTCTATACAACAAATTTATTCCTCATGTACCCAGAGTTTTTTCCTTACAGAGAACTCCTGACAGCAACAATAGAATAAATGCAAATAAATTAGCTGACTGCTAAATCATATGGAATTTTTTATTCAGTTATTCATAATGTTCAATGGATCATGGATTTAGAAGAGGATAGGGACACAATTATAAAGAAAAGGAAACTGAGGTAAAATGACTTGTTCCAAGTTAACATAGATCATAGGGTAGCAAAGATGCTACACTCAAATCTTCCAACTCCAAATCTAAGTATCAATTATTACACACTCAAATATTAAAATCATGTCTGCTCTTTTCCTCCCACTAGGGCATTAATCTTATCAAAAACAGGAAGTGAAGAAAAACCACCAATTGAAATTGTTTTTTTTCTTTTTTTTTTCTCTCTCTTGGGCAAGTCACTTAAAAAATTCTTTTAGGCCTCAGTTTCTCATCTGAAATATATAATGAGGTAACTTCTGAGATCCCTTTTAGCTCTCAATTTTATGATCCCTCTATATTTCAATAGAGAGCATTTGGATTGGCATTGAACAATACCATTCTCTAGGTAGCAATAGAAAATGAAGCATAATGAAAACTCTTTTGAGGATAAGAGCTTAAAATCCAGTGCTTAAACAAAAGATCATTTAAAATATCCTTGGCAAATGTCCAAAAACCAAGCAACCAACCAAACAAAAAAAGCCACCTCAAAAACCTATCATCCCCCACACTTAGTTCAGTTTTTCTTAAAACAGATTTTTCTGTGGCTTGTTATAAAATGGTCTCTGATGGCAATAAGACTTGTAGAATGTTATTTAAAACTCAAGGGTTCAAATTTAGGACTAATAAGGCAAACCAAGCTCTTTTTTCACTTAGTCATGAAACAATGATTATCTAACCAAAATGGGAAAGTCACATTATTCTGTTTTTTTTTTTTTAACTTTAATTCTTGCTGTTTAAGATCTGACATTGCATTTTAACTTTATTTGGATTAGACCAGATCCATATTAACCTAAAGAATTATTTTTAAACAAGCAAAACAAATACCGTATCATTTTCAAGTTTGCTGAATTTGTATTAAGGATTTTGTGGTTGTTCAGCCTAGTTTTCTTGGCAAAGATACTGGAGCAGTTTGTAATTTCCAATCCAGTGGACTAAAGCAAACAGAGGTTAATTGACCCGTACAGAGTTAAGTGAGTGTCGAAGTCCCAATTTGAACTCAGACTTTCTCAGTTCTGGGACTATTGCTCTATCCTCGATGATACCCAGCTCACTACCATAAAGATATCAAAATACAAGTAAAAATAAATTACCTTTTTTATTGTTGTTGTTTTATGTACTAAAATTTGTCATTTCCCTAGTCAGTATAATTTCTACTGAATTCAATGTTTTCAACTAACTTGATATGGTTTAATGGAGTTACAAAACTAGGCAAAAGCTCTAACTACGTCTTACATTAAGGAAACTCGCTCTACCAAAGCAGATCTAGAAATTATTTTGAAATATATAGTATTAGAGATTTGTCTTGGGCACTGACAAATAAAGTATTTGCTTAAAGCAGGACAATAGCCTATAGCCTGTAGCCAGAGATCATACTTGAACCCAGGTTTTCTGATTCTGGTCTAGGCTTTCTCTTCATTATTTCACTATACCTATCACATTACATATATTATTTGTTCTTAAGTATGTCAGAAAATGAGGAATCAGACTGTTTAATTTATTGCAAAGCAACTGCATATTTAAAAGAAAAAATAACTGCTACATTTGCCATAGGAAACTTTAAACTGTGCTTATGCTTTCTTTAAATTAAAAACTAGAACTTACCATTTTAAATAAGATTTCAAGATTCTGTGACAATACAAAAATAAGAAGTTCTCTATTCAGATAGCAGTCATCAAGGATGTACCTGGCACATAGGTATTCCTGGAAAAAAAAAAAAAAGAAAATTATAGCATTACTTTAAATAATATATAATTGTCACTTAGTATCAATACTTCCTAAAAGAGTATCTATATCTATAAGATAACTAAGTAACAATTACTATTGATTAAAATGATATCATTTTCCAATACCTTACTATTCTTACTATTTGTACTAAATAGCATGAAAATATTGAAAATGATAAGAAAAAAAGATATTTTATCAGAGAAACTACATTAATTAATGATGGAAAGTTCTGACAGCTAACATGAAAATATAATGTCCAAACAGAAAGACACACAGGCAGGTCAGAGGACAAAAAGGCTTGAGAAATCTCTCATGATTGTCAATGCAATTATAAGATTTCAGTTATTTAAACAGTTTTCAATTTGTTATGAAAGAACATTGAAATGTCTGGAAAAACAAAAGTATTCCCTGGTTGAAAGGAAAGAATTTTCCCCAGAGAAAAGATTCCTAAATAAAGAAAAAGCGAAATCCTATAACTAAACAAACACTTCAAGATCAGATTAACCTCTTCTGTGTCATGTACCCCTTTGGAAGTCTGATGAAACTTATGGCCCCCATCTCAGAATCATATTTTTAAATGTATAAAATAAAAATGCATATTTAAAAGAAAAAAATAACTGCCACATTTGCAAATGGAAAACTTTAAAATGTGTTTTTGTGCATAGACTTATAAAAGAAATCAACTATATTGAAATAGTTTTGAAATATTAAAAAAAAAACCAAATTCATAGATCCCAGATTTAGACAGAAAACTAAATGTCTAGAAATAACCACATGTATTACTTAACACTCAAGATACAACCATATAAAGTGTTGTCTAGCCACTATTAACAAAGAAAAAGGTGAAAACTGCCAGATTACAAATTAGCTTTTAGAAGATTTTTATTTTTCTAATTCAAGAAAAATTTGGAGATATTTTTCTTTTTTGAGAGGAAAAGTAATAGTATGTTATCAGACAAATTTTCACTTAATCCTCTAAATTACCTAAGACTCTGAAAGGACTCCAAGAGATCACAATACTTTGATTTTTTCATCTAATGATTAACAAACTCCCTTGTAATGTCCTCCACCTCTGAAACTCTTCAGGTGACTATTTAAACTTCATTTACTTATCCTCCAGTACCTAATTTCTTATTTCCATTCCTCTCAAACTTCCACACCCATTCCCTTCCCCAAGTCTTAAATTCACTCTTTTACTGGGATATCAGAAATATCTGTTTCAAAGAAAATAATCCTTTTTTCATCTTAAACCTTTCATTCTGCATCCCTTTCAATTTCTTACTCACTAAAATCTGGCTCCTTCGTAATGAGAGCCTCTCTAGAGGCTGTATTTTCACTCATTCTTCTCAATTCACTAATCAAGATGGGAGAGTTGGAATATACTTCAATCCCCATGGCCCCTTATGTATTCTCTAACTGTCAGCATCATTCAGTAACTTTTCTTCCTTTAAAACTAATGAAATCCACATCTACCATTAAATCAAAATTCTGGTAGTTTTTTTACAAACCTCTAGGACACATTTCTTTTCCTCAATCAATTCAGTACTTGGACTGAAAATCTCTTTCCCTGCAACTCCTACACACATTTAGGGAACTTTGGCATATGTATTGGTATTCCCTTAAATGCCTTGGACTATGGCAATAGCTGGCCTGTTGGTTTGCCTGCCACGTCTCTCCCCACTCCAGTCCATCCTTCATTGCACCAAAGTGGTTTTCCTAAATCACTCACTTACTTCCTTATTCAATAAACTTGTGTCTCCTCACCTAAAATCTTTTTTGGGGGGGAGAAGGGAAGGGGACATTTTAAGCCCTTCATAGCCTAACTCCTTCCTATTTTTCCAATCTTTTTACATTTTAGATCCCACCATATACCATTCAGTCTAGTGATAACTGGCTGTTTTGCAAGAACAAGACACTATTTCCCAACAGGACTCAGAGCATTTTCATTGGCTGTTCCCCACACTTAGAATGCTGTCATCTCTACCTTCTGGGTTCCCTCAGTTCCAGTTTAAATATCATCTTCTCTAGGAAGTATTTTCCAATTTCTCTTAATGCTATTGCTTTCCCTCTGTTAATAATTTTCTATTTATCCTGCACCTGTTTAAAGATAATTGTTTGTATCCTGCCTCTTCCAAAGGCTCCTGGGGCAAGGGCTGGGTTTTTTGTTTGTTTGTTTGTCTGTTTGTTTTGCTTTTTAAAAATATCCCTAGGGCTTCATAGTGAAGTTTTAATAAATGTTTACTAACATAGGCATACCTAGATTTAAAAATTAACTAAAAATTCTGGTGAAATATGTTACCTCATAAGTTCCATAATACCCAAACACTAAAAACCTTCACTGAAATACTCAAATATTGAATGTGGAACAAAGATTTAAGAAGAGGCTTTATAAGTCATCTAGTTTATCTTTCCTCATTTTACAGAAGAAGAAACTTCTATTCCAGAAGATGAAGGGAAAATTAAATGTCATTGATTTTAATAAAAAAAATTTTCATCCATAAAGGTTAGTATTTTTATACTTTGTAGCTCTTTTTTTCCCCTTAAATTGTGCATGTGGTTTAAACACCAAACTGATTTTATATAGTGATTCCCAGGGATAAATATATTTATTAATTTCCTCAATTAAATGATGAATTAAACCCTCTACTACTCAAAGAATAAAGTTTCACAGGATTACAGATTTAGAAATGGAAGCCCTCTAGTCCAATTCTCCTCATTTTATAGAAAAGCAAACTAAGGCTGAGGCGGTTAGGGTCATAGTGAATACAGCACTGGACCTTGAAAAGATCAGAGTTCAAATCCAGTCTCACACACTCACTGGCCACGTACTCCTGAATGAGTCACTTAATCTCTGTCTGCCTCAGTTTCTTTATCTATATAAAATAGAGAGAACAATAATAATAGCATTCACTTTCCAGGGTGATTGTGAGGATTAAATTGAGATAATATTTGTAAAGTGCTTTCCAAACCTTAAAGGACTTTATAAATATCAGTTCTCATTATTATCATTTTGTCCAAGATCACACACATAATAAATGGGAGAATCAAGATTTGAACCTATCTTCTAAACTTTAAACTGAAAGTTCTTGTCACAGCACCACACTATGTATTTACATCACATTAAGGATAACCAAGTCCATCAGCTAATATTGTTATGTACTACATGTAATTTATACAACAGCTGATAGAGTCAGTGAGAAGATGATGTTCATGAAGTAGGTTTGATTTCTATTAGGATCAGTTAACTTCAGAGCCAGTTCCCCAAACGATGTTCTTGTATGGGATCTGAACAAGAAATGGATTTGGTGCCAACCATTACACCTATTGGAAAAAAACAACACAAAATACATGCCCAGACAGTGTGCCAATATAAAATAAAATCAGAAACAAAGTTATGCCACCACTGCTTTAGTTGTATCACTGTTAGGTTTTCTAGACATTAGTAACAATCATAATTACATCTTCCTCACCAACCTTGCTAAAAAAACAACTTTATTTCCTGTTACAGTGTTACAATATATTTTCTTCTATTTTTGCCTGACAGGGACTAAGAAAATGCAAAATGACAGAAGATTTATCTTCAAGACAATGAAGTCCAGGTCTTGGGTTTTCTCTCCTACTATCAATAGTGTGAAGCACAGAATCTAATTCATAAAATCCTGTACAATGCCAAGGCTAGCATTCAGATGTTAAATGATAGTAATAACGACACCGCAGGAAATGAGTTGGCACTCTATTCATCTTCTTATGACCCTCACTGAACAACTACTCAGCACCTGTTTGTCCCCAGCCATAATAAGGCCACACCCAGAAGAAAAGACTTCTTGGAACTTAGTTCCAACATCACAACACTTAATCATATCTCACTAGATCTGACAACAAACAAAAACTTTTAATCTTTGACATATCCTAATTTTTTCTTTCATAGTCTAAAGTCTATGAAAAACAATAAGTAAAAAGGCATTTTTCTTTCCTATTTTAAAAATATCATTGAGAACACAAGCAATAATAAGAAACTTCAATAAGTCAGATTCTAGGATATAAAATAATACAGTCAGAAGTTTTGCCCTGATATCAAAGGTTTAGAGTTGGAATGTGCCTCATATCAATTAGTGTAACCTTTTATTTTATTTATGAGGTCACTGACCCAGTATGGTTAATAAAATGACAGTGTCAGTGGAGGGATTTGAACCTAGCGTCTCAGACTTTAGACAGTGAGAGCTCTTGACACTACCCCACACTGTCTACCTTTTGCAGAAGTACAAAAATAGCACAGACTATAAATATCATGCAGCTCTTATGAAAATTAAAAAGGGAACCACACTAAATTTTCCTAAATGTTGAATTTCAGAATCATTCATTTCTGTAAGCAGTAAAACATGTATTTGTTACATTTCTCAATAATTCATCAGTGATTGAAACATCTAATTAGTGAAATTTACAAACTTAAATTCTAATTTAAAGCATTTCTAATTCAACCAAGAAAAGCTTCAATATCAGAAAAATGCACATAACAATAGAAATTCATTGGTCAGGAGTATGTAAAAGCTCATTCTTTCCCCCAGAATTAAAGAAAAATTAAATCAGTCAGCTTAAGGATCAGTCAGCTACTAACAGATATTATTAAATGGAAAAACAAACTTTAGAAACACTCCTATTAAAATAAAAAGGGAGCTTAAAAGATCATACTCAGAGAATAGTGAATGACTTTTTTTAAACTGATGAATTAACCTATCATTCTACCATAAAACTCTGATTTTAGACTTTTTGGACCACAAGTACACTTTGAAAAAGTGTGGTACATTTTAAAGTTTATAAAACTAGTAAAAAAAAAAATTCTGAACAAGAAAATGAAAGGGTAAAGGCGGGGGAAAATTTCAATGTCTTTCTTAAAGTATACAAATTAGAAGACACAAATCAAATCCACAACAGCAATCATGACAAAGAGATGATTAAAAAAAAAAAAAAAAAAAGCTTAGATGTCAAAAAGAAGTGCCGAAACTAGCATAATAAACCCTCAAAAAATGACTAAAGCTCCTTTTGTAGAGTATTAACAAATCTTTAATCTAAGGAGTTAATTATAAGTTTAAGATAAATCTGTAAGTAATAAGATCTTCAGACTTTGGTGATTATTTGCTGAATGATACACTGTTTAGAAATCTTTTTCTTTTGCTCTTAGATGTCAACCTTCTATTATAAGCTATAGCTTTGGCTGGGTACAGTTTTCAGATTGGTCCCCCTCCTTATCGCTAGCCTTCTTCCCTCGAATCCCTCAATTCTGAAATCGTTCTTAAGGAATTGGGTCTTTTCCATTGCCCAGTAGGTAAGAAGTCTGCCAAAATTTCCATTATAGCATCCTATTTTTAGAGTCTTTGGAACTGGTCATCAAAACTGCGCTCCAAAGCACAACTTGTTTGACCATCTTTAGGCTGTACTTAAGCCAAGAGGTTTAGCATTCGAAGTACGAAAGCCTTTCCTAAAAACAAAAACAAAAAACACTGGGAAATCCCTTTGATCCGTTTGACATTTTAAAGCACTTAATTTTTCTTGGTTTCATTCAGATATATGGGTATTTATTGAAAAAAAAGATTATTTATGCACAGAAACATTTAAGACCACCGCAAGAACCAAATGCAACTGGGCAAGCAAGGCGTTTAAATGCTCCCGGCGGGCAGGAGGCAGAAGAAGACCGGGGGTGGGGGTGGGGGTGGGGGTGGGGGTGGGGGGGGCGCGTCTGACAAGAGCAGGAAAGAGGTAGCAAAGGTGTGAATAGAAGGAACCAGCAACATCTCTCTCCCCCACCCCCTTATTTCCCGCACTGGGAGGCAGAGGTAGGGCACCAGGAGGGGCTCGGCCGGGCCGGAGGGATGCGGGTCCGAGAGGAGGCGCGCTGGGGCCGCGGGGCGGAAGGTGGGCTGAGATGGGGGTGGGCATCTGCCGCTTCGGCCCCCCTTCTTCCCTCACCTGGGCGTCCGCTTACAGGGTCCGGGCTGCCGTCAGGGACTCGCTCGGGCTCCAGCCCAGCTGGCTGACATGGCCGCCTCCGAGCTGTCACCGCGCTAGGTTTTCCCGTGGCTGCCGGGGCGCTTCTGGGCAAGATCCTCCGCCCCGCTCTGCAGGCTACTCCAGACTGGCTCGCGGGCTGGTAAGAGCCGACCAGCCGGAGGCCGTGGAGCATAGAGCGCGAGTGGCTAGAGAGGCCCCCTCCCCCCGGAGAAGCCACAACCATAGAGTGACGAGTCACGACTGACGTCCAGCGAGCATCTCCCCTCCCATCGCAGCTCCAATCCCTCGGGCAGTGGGAGGAAGCGGAAGTGGTTGGGCGGGACTTATCAGCACGCGTCGAGAGCTCTGTTTACTTCCGCTTCGCGCACTGTCAGAAAGGTCGTACGCGTGCGGCTAGTTGAATGAAGTTGGTGTTTGTGGGCCCGGCTTCATCCCCGGCCGCGGCCCGGGCTCCGGCCCCGGCTCCGGCCCCAGCCCTGGCTCCGACAGGCAGACCCTGAGGAGGAGAAGATGTGGGGGTCGGTGACGGCGCTTCCCGTGCGGTTGTCGCTGGCGACAGTGGTCGGAGCCTGCTTTCGCCACTGCCGCTGGGAGACGGGCGCGGGGTTCCTGACGCGGCCTCACCGGGGCCTGTCCCAGTCGTGCGTGGAACTGCGATCCTTACCCAAAGTTGGGAAGTCGGGGCCGTCTTCGAAGAGCAGGAAATGGCAGAGGCTTTTCCCGGGCAACGCGGAAGTGGCGAACACCGTGGTGCAGCTGCTGCAGGCAGGGCCTCCTGGAGCCTGCCCGCGGGTCCTCGAGTGCAATCCCGGTGCGTGAGGCTGCCGCTGCGGGGCGAGGAGGGAAGTGAGGCTGCCGCTGCGGGGCGAGAGACCGGAACCCGAGAGTGCCTGTGCGCCCCCGGGCGCTAGGCTTCCCGAGTTCAGGTTTTGGTCCGGAGTCCTTCCCGTGTGACCGACCCGTTGTACTGAGCGGGGGGAGGCCCTGCCCCTGTTAGACTAGTTGAGAATACCCTCGGCGCTTTTTACTGCCTCTCGAGTCTTTTTCTTTTGTGACTTATCTCAGGTCGTACAGCTAGAAATTATTAAGTATCTAAAGTCGAATTTCTGATACCCTGCCCACAGCAACACTTCCCTGCCTCTATACATATTCCCAACCCCACTCCCATTTCGTTTGGCACACAAAGCTTGAGTAAATGCTAGTAATTTACTGAAATAAGTGTCCTTTTGTTAGTTTTGATCTGCTACTTTTTTTGTTGCTATTTTTCTTCTAAAGAATCCAGGTGTGTGATTGATTTGCTAGCTCATAGAGGTATCTGGTTCCTCCTCAGTGAACTTGATGAGGATAGAGCAGTGTAGACAAATCATAGGGTCATAGATTTAGAGCTGAAAGTAACCCCCTTTCGCTTTTCTGGGGAGGAAACTGAGCAGAGAGAAGTTAAGTGTTTTATCCAGGAACACAGGTATAGTAAGGGGCCTAGCAAGAATCAAACTAAGCTCTTTTGATTCTTAAATATAATGCTTTTTTCCATTTCACTGTGCTCTCTGAAGACAAGATAAAGTCTTTAATCTCTAACTTTTCTTGGATATATATATATATATATATATATATATATATAGTGCAATCAATGACAAGCACTTATAAGCAATGAAAATACGAAGAAAAAGCAAAAATAGTTCCTGTTCTGGAGGATCTTATACTCATAGAAACATAGTATAAGTAAGTAGTTTTCAAGGGGATTAGAAGAGAAGGAATATTGAACCAGTTTAATTGGATCTTTTGTGGGTTGGGTTTTTGTTTATTTGTTTTTATGTATGCAGAGATTTGTAAACAGCTTCTTTTTTTTGTTCTCAAAGAGGATCCTGACATCAGGAAGGTGATTTCATGACACACAAGTAGTATAAGTAAGGAAGGAAACCTTGGAGAAAGCCCTCAGGAGAAGATGGCATTTAACTAGAATCTTTTTTTTTTTTTTTTGCCTGCATTAATTTTTTTTCTTTCTTTTTTTTCTTTTTTTTAATTTTTTTTTAAATTTTTTAAATTTAATTTTAATTTAATACCCTTTTATTTACAGGTTATATGTATGGGTAACTTTACAGCATTGACAATTGCCAAACCTCTTGTTCCAATTTTTCCCCTCTCCCCCACTCCCTCCCCCAGAGGGCAGGATGACCAGTAGATGATTTAACCAGAATCTTAAAGGAAGACTAGAATGCTAAGAGTTGAGGAGAGAAAAATATTCCACTCATGGGAATAGCCAGGGCAAAGGCACAATACTAAGAAAGAGTGTTATATGCAGAACAGCTAGGGAGCCAGTATGACTAGACTACAACTGGTTTGTGGAGGGAACTAGAGGTTATAAGGAGACCTTGAAGTTTTGGGAGGGAAGGCAGAGTGTTCACAGTGCAATGACATGGTCAGGTCTACACTTTAGAAAAATTACTTGTGCAGTTGAGAAGACAGTATTTGGGAAGAGACTTGAGGCTAGGAGACCAACGAGGATACTCCCACGGAGAGCTTTTGAGAGGTTGAATTAGAGTGATAACAATCAGAGTAGGGATAATAAAATGCATGGAAGAGATATTTAGAAAAAATAATTATTAAATGATCTGGCAACTAATGGGAGAGGAAATTCACTATGAGAATGAGCACGTGAACTTGGTTTCCTACTAGAAAGATGGCATACCATCTTTGTTGTCTGGAGAAAGTTAGTGAGTTGTTTTGGTCTTGGTTATTTTAAGATGTCTATGTAATATCCAATTTGAAATGCCCCTGCAGTCAAGGAATGCTGCAGTGTAGCTCAAAAGAGGACTAGGGTTTGCTAAATAGATATGTGTAGTCTTCATAGAGATAATAATTGAACCCATGAGACCTGATGACATCCCTAAATGAGAAAGTATTTTGAGAAAACAGAAGAGGATCCAGGGCAGTGTTGGGTCTTATCTGTAGTTAGTGTGTGTGATATGAAGGGAGATTAAGAAAAATAAATGTCTGACTGGTGGGAAAGCCAGGAGAGAACAATCATAAAAACTCAGAGCAGAGAGAGTATTCAGAAAGATAGTTATCAGTGTCCAATGCTACAAGAAAGGTCAAGAAAGATGAGGAATGAGAAGAGGACATTTAGAGTTGGCAATTACAAGCATTCTTTGGTAACTGAAGAGAGCATTTTCATTGAATTAGGCCAAGAGCCAGTTTGTAGAAGATTTAGAAGAGAGGATCCAGAAAGTAGAGACATAAATTGATTGTAGAGTATTTTTCTTCTTCTTCTTTTTTTTTTTGGATTACTTGCCATCCAGGGGAAGGGATGGAGGAAAGGTGGAACACAAGGCTTTGCCATGTAGAGTATTTTTCAAGGGGATTAGAAGAGAAGGAATATTGAACCAGTTTAATTGGATCTTTTGTGGGTTGGGTTTTTGTTTGTTTTTATATATGCAGAGATTTGTAAACAGCTTCTTTTTTTTGTTCTCAAAGAGAATCCTGACATCAGGAAGGTGATTTCATGACACACAAGTGAATTGGATTTAAGTAAGGAAGAGCTATGCAAGATCACTAGCCTCTTTTTCTCCCTGAGCTACCTGGGTTCTTTGGCAAGAAATAGATCCGGATGACTACAGATGGTCCTATTACAGTGAGAGACTAAGGCCTTTTTTAAACTAAAGTCTTTAACTAGTCTCATTTGTCATACCCATTTAGTGATTAGGGCTAGGTAGCAATTGAAAAGAATTTTCAGTTCTTTTACCTAGTCCAAAAAAAAATCCAAAACCCAAACACATAAATAAATATGGGAGGGGGAAGATCCTCAAGGATTTTGGCCTAAACTGAAATGATTGCTATTTACTTTTACTCTGAGTCAATCAGGACCCATATTGGGTCCCCATCAGGACCTATTGGGGATTGCCCTGGATCTGTTGTTGGCCAATCAATGAAACAGTGATTTGGGTTTAAGATCCAACCCTTGAGAAAGAAATCTAGTCAGTAGATCCCCAAAATATCTTGGGAAGGTTCCCTGATTCCCACCCTTTTTCACTCCCCCCCCCCCTCAAAAAAAAAAAAAGTTTTTAAGAGCATTTGCAGGTAAGGGTATGATAACCCTATATGGACAGAGGAGGGAAAGGAGAGAGAGGGAGGGAGGAAGGAAGGAAGGAGTTTCCCAACTGACCAGTTCTAGTTGGGTCCCCATTGGGGCAGCTCTATACCCAGAGATTGTTGTTTGTCCTTCATTCTTTAAGAGGAACATGACTTCAAGAGAGGCGATGACATGAAATTCACGTGAATTGGATTTAAGTGACATAGAGCTGTGCAGGGTCACCTGCCTCACTTTCACCTCCAGAGCCATCAGGAGCCATCTCCTCCAGTTGCAAGATAATTAGAATCACTGGAGATGGACCTGAATTCAGTGGGAGATCTTTTTGGCCTTTTTAAGCCAAGATTTTAACAGGTCTTAGGACTAAGGCAACCTTCCATTCTAGTCATTAAGAAAGGTAAAGTAGGCAAGGAATAGTCTCTTTTAACTAGTCCAAAAAAATTCAATCTGGAAAAGGGAGACTCTCAGATTTTCTGGCCCAAAACAGAAACAATTGCTATTTACATTCACTCTAAGCCAACCAGGGCCCAAACAATGATCAAACAGGACTTGACCTGGAACTAATTGTTTTTTTTTTTGTTTGTTTGTTTGTTTGTTTTTTTAAATAACTTTTTATTGACAGAATCCATTATCCCTTGCTCTCACTTCTGTTCCGATTTTTCCCCTCCCTCCCTCCCTCCACCCCCTCCCCCAGGTGGCAAGCAGTCTTGTTAAATAGGTTACAATATATCTTAGATACAATATATGTGTGCAGAACTGAACAGTTCTCTTGTTGCTCAGGGAGAATTGGATTCAGAAGGTATAAATAACCCAGCAAGAAAAACAAAAATGCAAGCAGTTTACATTCATTTCCTAGTGTTCTTTCTTTGGGTTTGGCTGCTTCTGTCCATCCTTGATCAATTGAAACTGAGTTAGATCTTCTCTTTGTCGAAGAAATCCACTTCCATCAGAATACATCCTCATACAGTATCGTTGTTGAGGTATATAATGATCTCCTGGTTCTGCTCATTTCGCTCAGTATCAGTTCATGTAAGTCTCCCCAATCCTCTCTGTATTCATCCTGCTAGTCATTTCTTACAGAACAATAATATTCCATAACATTCATATACCACAATTTACTCAACCATTCTCCAATTGATGGGCATCCATTCATTTTCCAGCTTCTAGCCACTACAAACAGGGCTGCCACAAACATTTTGGCACATACAGGTTCCTTTCCCTTCTTTAGTATCTCTTTGGGGGATAAGCCCAGTAGAAACACTGCTGGATCAAAGGGTATGCACAGTTTGATAACTTTTTGAGCATAGTGGAACTAATTGTTGATCAATCTATAAGAATCTGTTTTAAAGTATGGTCCTTAAGAAAGAAATCTAGCCTTAAACCAAAGATGTCTTGCAAGGCTTCAGCAATCAAAGTTTACATTCCTTTAGGCAGAACACCTGCACTAAGGGTATTCCTTTGTCCACTGAAGAAAACAGTAAGGAGCTAGTAAATAAGAAGAGATTGAAGATTTAGAGAGAGTGGGTATGATGGTGAGGATAGTCTGCTAGGCAAAATAGGAAGAGATGAGATCAGGGATGCATGTAGAGGTATTAGTCTTTGCAAAGATTGGAGTAATGGAGAAGATAGTAAGGGATAATGTCAGATTTATGTAAAACGAGAAGAGAAAATGTAGTTTGTTTAGAATGACCTTAATATTTTTGATGAAGGCATGAGATGAAGTCCTCAGCCAAGAAGATGAAGTCTGAAAGTATTCTTAGATGCAGAGAGAATGAATAGGTTTGGAGTAGCCACATGGTGAGAGGGACAGAGAATCAAATAGGGAGGAATAGTGGGGTTCCTTTGTGTAGTGGAGCCCAGTTAAGTTTGACAGTATAAATTTATAAGGACTAAGTCAGCAGGATTTTTAAATTCCCGCCATTACTGTTGAGCGGTTTACAAATAGGGAAACCTGCAGATGCTGGAAATAATACAGAGTTAGGGTAGGAGAAAGCAGAATTATAAAGAAGACAAGGGGTCAAGGAATTCAAGAATAGGAGATAAGTTCTGAGTTGAACTGGCTTACCAAGGGTCAACAATTGGAAAAGCTCGAAAGTATAACCAGAGCAAGGGTGATGGCTTCAAGTAATACTGAGGCATGGAGGGATTGAAAGTTGTGGTGAAGGCAAAGATTAAATTTAGGAGGAAGAATAAGTTGTAGAGGAAAAAATGGAGATAAAAGATTATACTCAGCCACAAGAAATATAAAAGTACAAAGTACATGGAAGTGAAACACTTGTGTCTTATATGTATGACTGAAGTGGAATGGAAGCAACTATAGGTGAAACAGAAGCTAGAATACTGTATTTGAAGTAAGGAATTTTGTTTTGTTCAAAGTAATAGGGTGAAGTGACATACTCAGGGTCACACAACTCGTAAGTGTACTGGGTCAGGTTGGATTTGAACTTGGGTCCTTTTGACTCTTCTTTACCCTTTCTCTACCTACTGCATCAATAGTGCATTTTATTCCTATGTATTAGTGCATTTAACGTGATTTAAGAAGGTTTCACCCACCTTGCTCTATAAGACTAAAAGGTACTGATCTGTTATTGGTAGAGGCATGGCCCTCATTTTAGCCTTCCTCGTGTATGCTGATGAAATCCATCTGCTTTTCTCTAAAGTAGTTTTTATACCTTGTCTCCTTTGAGCCTCACAACCTGATAAGCCTCAGGTTCAGACCGTTATTTGCCTATGGTCCAGCGATTAGTGATTGTCTGAGACCTTCCTGGCTTGCAAATAACATGATCTCTCTTAATCCAGAAATACTGAGCGATCATAGAGGTGGCAGAGAGTAAAGAAGAAATAAGCATTTATATGGTATCTGCTATTTGCCAGGCCCTGTGCTAAGCTCTTTAAAACCATCTCATTTAATCACCACAACAACCCTGAGCAGGTATTACTATTATCCCCATTTTACCATTGAAAAAATTGAGGCAGAGAGGCTAAATTATTTGCCCAGAGTCACACAGGTAATAATATGGGGCCAGATTTGAATTTAGGTCTCCTCACTTCAGACCCAGTGCTCAGGCATTGTGCTACCTGTCTGCCTTAGAGATCAAATAGCTCATTTCCAAGGTGGGGAAACTGAGGCTAAGTGAAGCAAAGCGCTTTGTCTAAGATCATGGGCTGAGATGAGGATAGTGCTTCTACCAATAACAGGTCAGTATCTTTTAGTCTTAGATAAGGGCAAATTGGTGAAACCCTTCTCAGAATGTGTTAAATGCACTAATATATAGGAATACAATAGAAACCAGTCAGGGTAAACATATGATTTTCCCCTATCCAGGTACATATACCTTGAAATCTACCTGTGGGCCTGTTGGATATTAGATGTGGGTTCAGAATGCCCAGATTTAGAACTCTTGTTTTAGAATAGAGATTTGCCTGGAACACTAAGGTTAAGTGACTTGCCCAGGTTCACAAAGTCTTTATATTTTAGACGCAAGACTTGAAGATCTTTCTGGTTCCAAGGATGACAATCCCCTTTGCCAAAACACAAACATGCTATGTATCAGTTATTGTTTAAGACAATAATTATGTATTAATTTAATAAATAGTAATCATATTAGTATCTTATCCTAGTTCAGGTATGATTCATTCCATTATCCATGGGATTTAAAAATTTCATTAGCTCTTTTCTTACCTTAGTGTGACAAAAAGACTTAGAAATTTAAGATTTAAATTGAAAGTACAGTGGTTCTAAATTGCTGTGATTAAAAAAAAAAAACAGTCAAAAATCATTTCTTGTCTATCACTTTGCTAGGTTATGACCAGTCTGGGACAAGGGCAGTATGTCCAAATGGCTCTCATTTATTTGAATGCACACAAACATACATATATCTGTATGTGTGTTTTCAAATGTATATGTATGTGTCCAAATGTCAGCAAGACAAGATGAGAATCAGTACATTTTTGGGAGAAAGGCAGGAATATCTGGAGAATCGGGACCATCTTGAAGGTGGTATTTGAGTTGAACCTTGGAAGAACCTAGGTTATGAGAAAGATAGTTCATTCTAGACAGAGAAAGCCAATGCAAGGACAGTGAAACAAGATGGAGTGCTCTGGAAGGAACAGCAAAAAAGCCAGATTAGTTGGCCATATACATATGGATATATGAAGGAAATTATTGTGTAAAATAGGTTGATGCTAGATTGTGAAGGACTTTAAATTTGAAACAGAACACTTTGATAGTGGATCCCTAGAAATAATAAGAAAGTTCTCAAGTTTATTAAGTAGGGGGATAATGGTCAGAATCATGCTTTAGGAAAAACATTGTACTAACTAGTATGAGATTGCTTAAAGTGGAGTGAAGGGAAAGAGACCATTGCAATAGACCAGGAAAGGGATGATTAGGATCTGAAACAGGGTAGCAGTAGTGTTACTGAATAAAGAGGGAAATGTATGATAATTTCTGTGGAAGTAGAAGGGACAAGATTTGTCAGGTCATTAGATGTATAGGATTGGTGAGAATGAGGATTTGATGATATTGAAGTTGCAAATCTGTATGGTTTGAAGAATGATAGTATTCTCAACAGAAATTTAAAAAAAATTGAAAACAGATTTTGTGAGGAAAGATAATGAATTTTCTTTTGGACATGTTGAGTTTAATCCAGTTTGAAATGTCTAATTGGCAGGTATTTATACAGGACTGAAGCTCACGAGAAATAGTAAGGCTGGATGTGGAGATCATCATTAAACTTGTGGAAACAGATTGTCGCCATACTACTGAAGAAACTGAATGTGTGGATTAGTGACTTGCTCAGGCTTATAGCTAGTGAGTCAGTGTAGCATGCTCCTTTAGAGTGCTTTACCTGATAGCAAAAGTCAGTTTTGACTATCAAAGGTCAGTTTTAGCGTGTTAGTACTTTAAACAAATTAAAAGAAAAAGTTTTGATTCATCAAAAAAAAAAAATTTTTTTTAATTATTGTAAAACCTTTATTTTTTAAATAAAGTTGAGGACTTTTATTTCAGTATTTATATTTTAAATTGCTCACTTTTCTAGTACAATTCTAGTGCCTGGTATATATTAGGCAGGTAATAAGTGCATGTTTACTGATTGATTGGAATATAGCATTTCCTAAATTGAATATTATGCTGTTGTTCCCCAAAATAACAAATTTTCTTTTCACATCCTAGGGCCTGGAATGATTACTTCTGCATTACTCAATGCTGGTTTACAAGTGGTTGCACTTGAAAGTGACTTGACTTTTCTTCAATATTTAACGGTACATAATTTTAGTTTCTTAAAAGAAATTTGTGTGTACAAAAAAGGTTAATTTTCCCGGGTCTAGGAAAGTCGAACTAAGTACTTGTGGTTCATTTTACTTCTCATTAGTTTGTTAAAAAGTTCCTTCTAAGAAAGTCTACTGCATGGGACGTTAGAAGACTGGTGTTCTTCTTCCTTTTACATGATGCTCCATATCCTGAGTTCTTGCCTTTCCCTTGGTTATTCCCTAAGCCTGCCTAGAATACTCCCCTTCCTTATCTTTATGTATCCAGACTTAGCTCAAACCTTCTGCAAGACGACTTTCTAGTCTCCTCCTCAGCTAGTGCCTATCCTCTTTGATTATCTTCTATTAATTCTTTGTCTATACATAGATACATATTATATATATGTGTGTGTCTGTGTGTCTGTGTGTGTGTGTGTTTATATTGCATCTCTCTTTTATTCAACAGAAAAAATCACTCTTGCTGTACAATTTAAAAAACAAGATGTCTTTAGGAAATGTGTATTTCTCATTCTTTTTACTGATAGTATTTTAGCACAATACCTGGTAGATAGTAAACACTTAATAAATCTTATTTCCAGCCTTAGACTTTTGCAAACTGTATGTCCCTGAGAAGGGGGAAAGAAAGGAAATAAGCATTTATATAGTACCTACTACACGCCAGGTGTTGTGCTAGTTGCTTCTTACAAATGTTGTCATTTGATCCTCACAATAACTTTGTGAGGTAAGTGCTATTATTATTCCCATTATACAGTTGAGAAACCTGAAGTAAATAGAGATTAAGTGACTTGTTCTGGCTCACCCAATTAGTAAAAGTCTGAGGCTGAATTTAAACTCAGATCTCTCTGATTCTAGGCCCAGCTATTTTCTATGCTACTAACTACCTCTAAAATGGTTAAATCTCTCTCTGAGAGGGTAGGATGAGGGTGGGTGGAAGGAGTAGAGGAAGGGAAGGGAATAAGCATTGATATCCTATTGTGCTAGGTATTATACTGAGAGCACTTTTACAAATTTATCTCATGTCCCAATAACCCTGCAAGGTAGGTCCTATTATCATTCCCATTTTACAATTGAGGCCAATGGAGGTGAGAGGACTTAGCCAGGTTCACACTGTCTGAGTAGCTTCTGAAAAGTCTAGTGTCTGAAGCCAGATTTGAACTCGAGATTCCTAACTTCAGGCCTTCTGTCCTCTGCTCCCAGATGCCTTTGTATGTAGGGGATGTGGTGAAAGTAGAAAAGGCAAGATTTGCTAGTGGTTTGACCCTGTGGAAAGAGGGAGAGTGAGGAGTGTAGGATGGACCCAGGTTGCAAGCCTGAGTGCCTGGGGAGGTGGTGGTACTATTAACAGTAGTAGGGAGGTTAGAAGAGGTTCAGGTTTGGGGAAAGAATGAATGAATTTTTTTTTTGGACATTTTAAGTTTGAAATATCCAGAAAGAAATTGGTGATGCAGAGCTCAGCACAATAAACAGGGCTAGAAGCTTGCCAAGTAATTATAAATGTATTGATGGAACTAGAACTTTGGTTCATAGTTTATTTAAAATTAAACCTTTGTTGTTCTATAGCTTAGCATTGGCTAAGAGAAAGCTTCATATAAGGTATCAGGCAACAAGCATTTATTAAACATTTACCGTGTGCTAGGCCCTGTGTTTGAGTTTACTATTATGAGCCAAAAAATTTAAAAAAGAGTGGCTACCCTAAAGGAGCTTGCATTCTAATGGAGGAAGACAATCTATAAAAGGAAATTGAAGGTGGGTTATGAAGGTAGCCAGCATAGGGTCTCTCTAGAAGCACAGTTGAGAGGGGAATGAAGGTTGGCTATTTTGGGTCCCTGCCCAGAATGGAGGCTCTGAGAGGAACTCAACAATAGAAGAAGGGAGAAGTGGGTTGCTACATTAGAAAAATGATCGAGGCTAAGAAAGCTGTATTCCTAGGAAGGATTGCAGCTGAAGTTCAAAATGTAATACAGCTGGAAGGGAACTGTGGAATATTGAACTTGGTCAAGTCAGGAAGCTCAAGTTTACTACATGTGTGATCCTAGGAACAACTTTTCCTATTTTCTGTATCTCTCCATTATCCTGATTTAATTAGAACTTATAAATGTCCATGTTCTAGTCTAGAACTATGTTTTTATTGGTGTGTTGAACTCCCAACATGGAAATTCTCTTCACTGGTAGGAATTGACCACTTGTTTATAAGTTGGAACCATATAGAGTTGACCTGAGATTTGTTGGTGGCCCCACAACTAGTATGTGTCAGTGCCAGAACTGAGAACTGCATAATCTAAGGTAGCCTTTAATCACAATGTTATGTTACCTCAGTAAAACTACATAAATAATTCTAAGGTAGAATATTCTACAGAGTTTATAAAGATTTTAAAATTTTTACTTTTTATTCTAGACCCTAAAAAACTGTCTAGATGGACAACTAGAAGTAATCTACTGTGACTTCTTCCTTCGAGATCCCAATAATAGAACATTATCACCACCTGTTATGTTTACTGAAACGCTTTTCAAGAATTTGGGAATAAACGAAGTTCCATGGGCAGCAGGTAAATTTTATTTGTTAAAAAACCCCAAAATTTTGCTAATAGGTTTATGTATTAGCATGCTTGTGAATGTGAATGAAACAGACAACAAATGTTTTCACTTTAATATAGAAGTATTCTAGATATCTGAATATTCAGCTTCAACAAGAATTTCTCTGTTACTATATAAAGAGCATTCTTCTTGGTATTGAAGAAAGGAATACAACAAATACATTACAAAATGAGAAATACAAAATGGGAACTAGGCTCTAATCATTAAATAGGATTTTAGCCAGTAAAGAGGGATGATTTAGGATGGAAAACAGAGGAATGGCAGGGAGGTAGCATTCCAGAGTGAGCAGAAACATGGGTATAAAAGTAAAGTTTGAGTAGAATATACCATATTGGGAAGAGAGTAGCATGAGATTTATCTGGAAAGAATGTTGACCAAGGACATAAAGATAAATGATAGCCACTTATCACTTCACTATCCACTGCAGCTAATTGGCACAGTGAATAGAGCATAGAGTTTGGAATCAGAAAGATATGAGTTCAGATGTGGTTTCAGGCACTTAGAGCTATGTGAACCCTGGGCAAGTTACCTCACCCTATTTGTCTCAATTTTCTCATCTTTAAAATGAGTTGGAGAAGGAAATAGCAAACTGCTCCAGTATTTTTGTCAAGAATACTCAAAAGGGGTCATGAAGAGTTGGATATGATTGAAAAATAACTAAACAACAATAAAAGGTGACAAATTTTCTTTAGTAGTAAAAGGGAACCATTGAAGGATTGTTAATAGGAGAATCATAATTATATTTATATGGCAACAATGTAAATGATTTATAGGTGGCTAGTGGATAGGGAAGGTGAAAAGGGAGGGAAGAAAACTAATTAGAAGGTAATCTTGACATTTGGTAGTAAAGTGCTGATGTTGAGGGAAGTAAGAAGAGAGAAGAGAAGCATATTCAAGATATTTGTACATCAGATTATTAATTTGAACGTAGTCTTTCTGTATTAAAGAGAGAAACTCTAAGAAGTTAGGATTTAATTTTCTGAAGTCAAGTATGTAGGATTTTCTGAAGACTGATTTGTTTGTTAATTTATTAATCTTTTACAATTCTGTTACAGAGAAAAAAATGTGCAGAATTTTTACTTACATATTCTTGCATATTTTCATAACAGATGTTCCTGTAAAGATAGTTGGATTCCTCCCAACTAAAAACGAAAGAAGTGTACTTTGGAAATTATTATATGACCTTTATTCTTGTAGTTCCATATATAACTATGGACGGGTAGAATTAAATATGTTTATTAGTGAAAAAGAATACAAGGTATGTTACTAAAAATCAACTGCTAACTATTCTGGTAACAGTTCTTTATTGAGTTTCTTAAAATCAGGAAGACTTTGGCTTGTTTGAATTTTCCTTCAGATGCTTACTAAATTAATGATATTCTGAACGTCATTTAATCTTTCTGTAACTTAGTTTCCTTTTCTGAAAAGTGGGAATGGTGATAGCATTTACAAGTATTGTGAAGACCAAATGACATAATATATTTAAAACACTTTGCAAACCTTAAAAGCACTATATAAGTAGAACTATTAATAGTATTGATATTTATATTTCCGGACTGGTCACATTTGTGTGCTTTAAAGACATAAATCAATCAATCGGCATTTATTATGTGCCTACTATATATCAGCTGCTATGCTAAGCACTGTGACTGCACATACAAGTAGAAAGATAGACCATACCCTCAAGGAGCTTACAATCTCTTGGGGGGAAGACAACACACAAAAGGAAGCTGAAAATGGGGAGTACATTGGGAGACACTTAATAAATACTTGAGAATGTATTGATTATGTAACAATTATCATTTTATCTTTATTGTGAGATTTTTCTCATACCATGCTATAATGAAAGTAATTTTAAAATAGTTTAAAGGAAATCTGTTTTGCTTAAAGGTTAAAGTTTAATACATGGGGCAGATAAGTGGTGCAGTGGATAGAACACCAGCCCTGAAGTCAGGAGGACCTGAGTTCAAATTTGGCCTCAGATACTTAATACTTCCTAGCTGTGTGACCCTGGGCAAATCATTTAACCCCAATTGCCTCAGCAAAAAAATCAACCAACCAACCAAACTTTAAAAAAAAAAAAAAGGTTTAATACATCATATAGGTTTTTTAGGAGTTAAGTCAGAGACAAAGCCCAGTGAAATAATGGATATTAACATTTTTGTTAATTTAGATTCATAGCTTTTACTTTTAGATAGAATAGTGTCAGATTTGAATGTTAAATGACTGTGAAGGATTTTAATAATATGTAATTTATAATTATATTTTTTGGTCAGAAAATCACTTCAAAGCCAGGTGAAAAATATTATCAACCCATAAGTGTTCTCTGGCAAACAGCTTGTGAGATAAAGCTTTTGCATATGGTGAGTAAAATTGTTCTTATTGTTAAATACTGCTCTTACCTCTAACTAACATCCTGTGCGTTACCTTTTCCTTACATCAGAACTCCAAGAAAAAGCTATCTATAGCCTCTGTCTCTACTTTTTTCCTCTCGATTCTCAGTCTTTTGCAATCTGACTTCTGGCCTTACCAACTGAATCTTCCGTCTTCCAATTTAAGAGTGATTTCTTAATTGCTAGCTTAATTGCTAGTATCTTTTTTCTTAGGTCTTATTCTTCTTGACCTCCATTATCTGCTGTTCTTTACACAAGATACTCCACAATGGCAGTTCTTTTCTCCTCATCTTCGATTCCTAGTTTCCCATCCTCCTGCAAGTTTTAGCTAAAATTCACCTTTTATAAGAAGCCTTTCCAGATCCACTTTTCCCTCTGAGATTATCTCCAATTTATTCTGCATAAAATTTGTTTTTCACAGTTGATTTCATGTTGTCTACCCCCCTTAGACTGCAAACTCCTTGAAAACAAGGATTTTTTGCCTTTTTTATTATTTTTTTCATTAGCATAGTGCTTGGCACAAAGTATGTGCTTATTAAATGCTTAATGAATGCTTATTGACTTGACTAAACATTCTTCTGGAATTTGATCCCTATTGACCAAGCTCTTGATACTGTTTACCATGGTCTCCTAAATTTAACTCCTCTCCAATTTTTTTTTTTAATGACTTTTTTTTTTTCCCCTTATACATTTCTGACTGCTCCTTATAGGAGCATCCCCTTATTGGTCTCCTTTGCTAGATTTTCTTCCCTGAACCCCTTAGCAATGATTCCTGAGCATTCCTCTCTATAGTGTCTCTCTTTCTGTGTTGGACTAAATAGAGAAGTTGGATTTATACATAAAAGGTAAAAACTATATAAGTGGAAGTTGTGTTTTTTTTTGTTTTCATTTTGTATGATCTTTTTTTTGAAGAGATCATTATCTATAAAATTAAAGTTTCATTTATTATATGCTTACTGAGTTCTAGGTAATATACCAAGCTTTAGGAATATATACATCCCTTAAGGAGCTCACATTTTAATGGGAGAGAACATTATTTAAAAGCAAACTTTCTGAAGAGGTAGAACTATAGGAAAAGAGTCAGATCCAGGATCGAGAATGAGGACATGAATGACCTGGATATCTTCCTTTTCTAGAATAACCAGCCAGTCAGAGACACAGGGGTGGAGCATAGTCTCAGTGTGAGAAATCCAGGAGTAGAATGAACTTAAGGACTTCTATGGCTGGTAATACAGAAGAATGAAGTCATTACCTATACCCTAAAAAATTGCAATTCATGTTTTAAAATCTTATTTTAAAAATATGCTGTATTAATAATAACCCAATATAGGTAACATAGCTATAAGGCAGAAATAAATTGTTTTGGTGGAAATGGCATTAAAACAGTTTGTGGGATTTGTTTCTTTGTTTTCCCAAGGAGCCTTTATCATCTTTTGTAACCTTCAAAAATGGATCACTGGTATCACTAAAGAACAAGGTAAGAAGCATGACATGATTAGTGTGTTAATTTGTCTTGTTTAACTACTTTGTTACAGGGGAATATTTGTTGGGAGAGGATTGGAAGAATCATTAAGAAATGATAGCTATAAAGATAACTGTATAAACATGTATACATATATTGGATTTAACATATACTTTAACATATTTAACATGTATTAGACTACCTGCCATCTAGGGGAGGGAGTTGGAGGGGAAGCAAGGGAAAAGTTGAAATGGAAGGTTTTGTAAGGGCTAATGTTGAAAAATTACTCATGCATATGTTTTGTAAATAAAAAGCTATTAAAAAAAAACATTACTATACAAAAGAGAAAAAAAATGAACAAGAAATGATAGCTATATAGAAAAAACACTTTACTTCAAAAAGTGTGTATTCCCTATAATTTTTTTGATGTGAAAAAATGTTTTTAATTTACTTTTGTTTTGATAAAGATAGAAATTTTTGGGCATTTTTTGTATTTCATCAGGAATACTTAAAATGTTAGTGCATTGAAAATGAAAACTTTTTAATATTTGAAACAGTCATATCTGAGAAATTATGAAAATATTATATTTTTAAATTTGAATAATGTGACTTGTGAAAAGTAATGTTTACATTTCTATGAAATTATCTGGAGTGAAATAATAGAATATCTACAATCCTCAGTTAATTTGGAAGAACTAAGAGAATCATAATGACTACTACAGTATAAATGAAAAGATTCCTTAAAGGATGTTGAACTCTTTATTTTAGCTGACTTCCACATTTCTTAGTGTTAAATAGGTCATAAAGATTACTTTGTACAGACTTGTCAACTCAATTTAAAGATTAAATTTTATCTTTTTGTCCCTGACCTTTTAGATTTAAAAGTGCTTTTGATGTTCTTTGGCTTGAAGTCAGTAGAAATTTCTGATATTTCAGTCATAATCTTAATTTTTATTTTAATATTTGTTAATATAAATCATGCAAGTTAGCTTATATTTGGATGATTTAAAACCTATAAAACTGGTCAAGAGAGAGGATACTGAATTTCTTTTTGCATTTACATCATCCTAAGATATTACTGATTTTTTTTTTTTTTAAAACAACATTAGTACAATTTAAGAATCATATTATAGATTATCATAGGCCATCTTGTTTGGTCTTAGGACACCAAGGTGCCCTGAAGTGAAGTGATTAGCCCAGATTCACCCAGACAATTGGTGGCAGAGAGATGATGTCAACCTAACGTTCTGGCTCTTACTCTCCTCCCTCCACCTCTGACCCAGAATCTTAGTTAAATTAAAACAGGGTCTGGTTCTTGTCCTAGCAATATTTTTCATCTAAATTTTTCTTCCTTTTCTTTTTTTTTTTTTTTTAAACTTTATTCTCTCCAGGAATTGGAAAATAAGCATCTGTATTTTATTCGATTAACTCCTCGAAGAAATTTATTTACAGATAATTTAACACCTGTAAACTCATATAATTTTATATGCATGGTTAAACAATGTCTTAACAAGAGCAAATCTAAATTAATTGATATGTTTAGGTAAGTATTAAAAAGGGTGAGTTCATTTGAGAATTGATATTTCACTAATATTCCAGAATTGATTTTGTATATTTGATTAGCTTAGAATGAGGCACTGTATCCTTATTTTCTCCTCCCCTTCAATCATACATATCTTTCAATTTTTTTTCCCACTTCTCTGAAATAGTAAATTAAATCCCATTTTTGAGTCAGTCATCAGGAGTTAATTAAATTTGACCTACTAAGTCAAATAAAAGAAATAGCCTGTTGTTTGTTAGGAGCATAGTAATTGGAGTTGGAATCAAGAATACCTGAATTTGAATTCTGATGCAGAGACCTAATGATCATATGAAAGTTATATAACTTCTCTGAGGTCTCATTTTCTCCTTAGTGTAATTGAGTCAATGGTTTCTAGAAGTTTTACATCTATGACTCTTCTCACTAATATGGAGAAAATGAGCACCATCTTTTATATATCCTACAAACTAGTTGCTTTTCCTCTTCTACTTCATTATCTATTCCCACTCTATCATCACTAAGCTGAGGATGTAAAATTGTAAACCCCAATTCAATATCCATAGAAACAGGCAAAGAGTGACCACTGAGGTAGCTCCCTGCTTTCACAATCTTAGGCCAAAAAGTTACATGAATCTGAAGTTCCAAAGGAAATTACAAATGTAAACTGTATCATTTTATTCATCTTTTTCCTGCTTTCTCTTAAATACATATACATATTTAAAATAGTCCCTTTACATGCCCAACTTTTTGGGGATAGAAAGATAGAAAGAACTAGTTGAACAATAATTATGTGGTACTTGTGTAGCACTTTATATTTGGCAAATGCTTTATATCTACAAATTATTCCAAAAGTCTTAGTGCAGTTTTATGCTCTAATAGCTTTTTCTGATATCCTATATAGTCTCATTTTGATCCTCGTAACAACATGTGACGTAGGTAATACAAGTTTTCTATTATTATTCATTAAAGTATACCTTATTAGTTTATCTCATTCAGTGCCATATTAGAGAGACTGTTATTTACATCTTTTGAAATATGAAAAATTTTAGCAGTTTTTGGTGAAAAAAAAAAAATACACCACATTTCTGGAAGCAAGTTTCTGGTTGCCTGGTGAATTATTTGTTGTGAGTCAAAACTAGAGATTGTAAAAATATGAAATACTATGTATAAAACTAGATGCTGTTAGGGTTGAGATAAAACTAAGATGCAAACTTAAGAGAAAAAGTTTTAAATATTATAGAATTATAAACATCTATGAAAGGGAACTGTGATGTTGATTAAAAGAATGTTCATAACAGGAAAGTAGAGAAGAAAAAGTTGAGGACAATTTCCAAAGGTAGTATTTTGTGTGGCTTATTGAGAGGATATGTTCTCATATCATTTTGGAAAAAAACATGAAGGTAGATTTTTAAATGTGTGGGTAAGAGTATTTTCTGAATCTAAATGTGGTTTCAAAGTATATTTCCTTTCAAATATAATGCATAGTAGTGAAGATAAGATCAGAAAAAAAGAGAAAATAAAAGTGAGGGGGAAAAAACCAATGATGGATAATGTGTACTCAACAAGGACAAAGAAGTTTAATTTAAGTAAGCCTTTACTTACACAGGTAGTTACTGTTAAAAACGTATTGATCTGAATTTAAAGAAATGTTAATAAATTGCTCCAAGTAGTTAGTCAAAAAAAAAAAAAAAAAAGAAAAAAAAACACAAAACCCCCCCCAAACATTTAAGTATCTATTATGTGCCAGAATTATATTAGACTTTGATACTACACCTAGAGAAAGTATAGAAAACAAAGATGGATTAGGCCAGAGCTTTAGCATTCTAGTTAATGGAGCCTGGCTACTTGCAGATTTATCAGTGCTGGAGCTACAAAGACCAAAGTGAAGTTCAGAGGATCAAAGTCCCTGCCCTTCAGGGGCTTATATTTTCTTGGAGAAGACAGAGAGTTAATGGACAAAATAGTGATTATGTAATTTGGTGGAGTCAAGTGCTTACTAGGTATGAGCACTATTATGCGCTATGGTACAAAGAGACAGCTCTTACCCTCAAGGAACTTAACATTCTAATAAGGGAGACATGCATGTGTGTACTAGGTACATCCAGAGTAAATGGAAGGGACTCTAAAAGCAAAAGTCTATAGAATGGGGCGGGGGAGGACAAGAAACGGTTCCTATAAGAGCTGAGTCTTGAAGGAAGACAGAAACTAAGAGGCAGGCAAAGGTGAGGGGGGCAGAGCATTATGGGAAAGGGAGAGAGCCAATGCAAAACCTTGGATTTAAGAGGCAAGTTGTCATTTATGAAGAACAATAAGAAAGCCAGTTTGGCTGGATTTTGGTGTGTATGAAAGGAAGTGATGTGTCAACAGGGCTAGTAAAGTAAATTGCAGCCAAGTTGTGTGAAGAGCTTTGAATGACAAATAAGGAAATCTACATTTGAACCTAAAGATAATAGAGAACCTTGGTGTTTATTGGGAAGTAGGAAATGATCAGAGCTGCACTTTGGGAATATTCCTTTGGTAGTTGTGCAGGATTGATTTGAGACAAGGGAGATCAATGAGAAAGGCTATTCCAAGTTTAGACAAGATATAGTGAGGTCTTGAATAGGGGAAATGGCTGTATATGTGGTGAGAAACAGGTAGTTGTAAAATTTGTTGTGAAGATAGAAGCAGCAAGATCTATTAGGTGAGATGATATGTGGGGCTTTTGAATTTGGTGACTAGAATAGAAAGGTGGCAGCTTCTTTGATAGGAACAGGGAATTTCAGAAAAGAAGTGAATTTGGGGGGAAAAGATAATTAGTTCTATGAATGGTTTGCCATAGCTGAGGATGCTTACCTTGCCAAGCAGTCATTTTATGTTTAATAAATCTTGCTTTCCTGGATTTTCTTTAAAAATCAGCTCAAACACCACATATTCTAGGACAGGACTTCTTAAAAATTTCCACTCATGACCTCTTTTCACTCAAATTTTTATGTAACCCTGGGTATATTGGTATGTAAAGTAGGAATACAATTCAAACATTTGCTGATAATAAACCATAATTTCACTACCCCCATATTGAGTTGCAAGACCCCATATGAATTCGCAATGCACAATTTAAAAAACTGTGTTCTAGGTAACGTCTCTTGGTCCTAATTCTTAATGCCTTTCTTTCTCAGATGTCTTTCTATCTTGGTTGTTTTTATTTTGTTTTCCACTTTATAATACAGTCTCCTAGAGGGCAGGGTCTAACTTTTTGGCATTTTTAGTATTGCCATTGTTTAGCACATAGTAAATGCTAAATAAATATTTGTTAATTTGTCTATTGAGAGAGCATCAGTTTCATTTTATGTTTATATTATTTGGCATTTGTCATATCTAAAGTCTTCCTGACCTTTAAGAAAATATCAATGCTATATAGGCATGATGCTTTAGATTAACATACAATATTTTGCCATACAGTGAACCCAGATTCTTTCAGCTTCTCTATTGACCTCTCAAAAGAAAATCCCTAAGTCTTCCTTCCATTTAGATGTGTTTTCTTTATGTTTTCATGTTTGATTTGTAGTGATGATGTCAGTATCCAGGAGATTCAATTCCTCCAGCAATAGAGTAATTCATTAATGGACAAATATCTCACTGCTGAGTGAATGTTTATTTAGTAGTCTAAAAATTATGTGTGATAATGCCTTCAGCCACTATCACTGTATAAAGGGGCTGCACAGTTTTTGAGGACCATTTTTATTTTTGTCTCCCTTAGCAAAAAATGCACTTGGCCAACTAGCTAGTGATGAGTGCCTTCATATTTAGCCAAGCTAGTTCTAGAAGAGTATGTGCAATATTTTATGAGAACTTCTCAGAATTTTAGAAATGTTAGAAATGATAATTAAAAGAATGAAATAAACCTGTTTATATATTTTGCAGCTCATGGAGTGTATGTGATCCAGAAGCTTTACTTCAACAACTAAACAAACAGAACCATGAACTTATAGGCAGTTTGTACCCAGAAGAGTTTAAACATCTTTTTGAAGCTTTGGAGTGTTCTGAAACTTTTACCCAAAAATGGATATATGATCATTATATACAAAATGCAACTCTAGCTAGCCCTTAAGTCACAAGGATTTTGTTAATTGGAGAAGTTACTTTCAGAAATTATGATGCAAATTAAAAAGGAATGGGTTAGGAAAATTTGCGTCCTTTTAACTGGGAATAAATGGTTTTGTTTTACAAAGTCAGAGGATAAATTGGCTGAAAATTCATGCTGATTTTTTTTTTAACAGTTGGTGCTGTTAAATATATAAAATGTGTAAATAAAATTTTCATTTAACTACTGATTTGATGACCTGAAAATTAACGGTTTGTTTTTTGTTTTGCAAAATTCTTCACTATTACTTAACTGCTTAGTAAATTGTATCAACTATCAAAGGGAAATTTATTTAGGTTAAATTCTAGCCCTATTCAACATTTTAAATTGAATACATTTAAGAATTATACTTTTACATGGATTTACTGCTGGTTACATTTCATCAGTCTTAAAAAGCAAATAAGATTGACCCAATTAATTGCAAGTTTTACTTTTCAGGTTTGTAAAGTTATGGTTGCAAGACCTGAAAAATAAAATTTAAAAATATTTTATTTAAGCTTTTTTTTTTAATCGGAATTTCTTTCCTAATGGGTTTTGTGTTATTCTTACAAAGCCTAAATTTTTTAATCTAAATACTTCAATGACATAATATATACATTTGTTAAAATGTTGTATTACATATATGTATATTTTAATAAAGAAATGTAAATTATAAAGTATCACAACATTCTTTTTTGTATTTTCTTTTAAAATTCATTTGCTTCATCCTGTCAGTGAGATGAAGGAATGAATAATTGATAAGATTTTGTTCATAGGGTAAGATAAGATGTTTGTGACACTAATATGATCATCACAGGTCAAGGGTCTAGGATGCCATTTATCATAATATAGTATATTGTTACGTCACTATACTTGCATACCTTTCATTTCTTGCTTGGCATATTAAAAGCAAAGTAGCTGTAGATTTAAAATCACCTTGATTCTATCTCTTGATTCTGACACTTAATAGCAACCTGGCTTTATCCATAGGATTATAATTTTAGAACTAGAAAAGACGTTAGAGATCAAGACTAGAGGCGACACAGCTCCAACCCTCTAAATAAAATCTTTCCTTTGTATCAAATAAACCAGAGGTTTCAAAGCACTGTAGCACTACTGGCTGAACCAGATTAAAATGTAATTGGGAAATATTTAACAAAATAAAATACAATAGAATATAGATAGTATCACTATGTAGATTTGAGTCAACACTTGGCCTATAGGGAACCTCATATATGGTTTAGTTGCTCCCCCTCCTTTCTGTTTTAAGTTTGACACACTTAAAATCATTATAAATAAATATTTCTAAAAATGTGTATTTTATTCTGCATCACTAGTCCATCACTTTTCAACTATGGGAGGCATACTTTATACTTATAGAGCAAGGCTTAAACATTTTCCACTTGTGACCCCTTTTCACCCAAGAAATTTTTACATGGTTCTAGGTATATAGATATACAAATCAAACATACTGAACAATGGTGACAATGATATGATAAATCATAATTTTGCAACTCCTACATTCACTTATGACATCTCATCTGGGGTCTCAACCCACAGTTTAAGAAACTAAGTTCTAGAGGCATGATTTGTCATTTCACTTATCTGATATTAAGTTTTTAAGCTTATTTTTTTTTTACATTTATTTTATTTTTATTATATTTTATTGTAATGTTCTGTTTGGTTTTCTTGAGGTCTCTGGACCAGCCTTTGTTTCAGCTTAGTAATCACCATGAGAATTGCCAGGTGTTAAAGTCCAAATCCTCTATTATGTCCTTCACAACCCTTGCCTGGGCCCCGGACTAGCTTTCTTAGAGGCCTTCTGGAGTCTTGGTTTCAGTGGAGATGCTAAGGAGGACAGGCCTGCCACCACGGTGGTGTGAGATGGGGTGAATGAATCTGAGTCCGAGGTCTTGTGCTTCAGCCTCCAGCCACCACAAAGGTGGACGATGGAATGAATCTGTCTCTGAGTCCCAGTTTTTATGCTCTACATTGAGTATAAACCAATCATTATATCACTAGGAAACCATTATTTCTGGTAAGATTAAATCAATCATACTGAGTATAGAGAACTATTAAGCACCATGCTAAACTAGATAACTATTGTCTTATCAATTCCACTGACTTAGCACCTTGTAAGAATCCTTGTTTCAGAGTTCTGGCCCATAACATTTTATATTATATACTATTACATTTAAAATTCTCTTGTTTTGCTCACTTCTCTCAGCTTCATTGATCACTCTTCATATAATTCCCAATTTCTTTGAACCCCATTTGTCATTTCTTATCTAATATTCCATTCCATTTCTTTATCATAATAATTTATTCCTTCACTCCCTGGAATGTAATGATCTTAAACTAACATTTCCATTACTAACTTGTCCCTAGGCTCTTTTAAGGTTTAAAAAATGTCTGGTCAAGAAAATCTGACATATTCCCAGAGATAAAAATTAGGGAAAATTTTGAACTAGAGTAATCAGAGCATCTGAGCCGGAGACTTCAGAAATCATCTTATGCAACCTCTATTTTCCAGAGGAGAAAGCTGATGCTAGGAGAAGTTGTGAGTTGTAAGATCACAGCTAAAAAGCCTATTTTCATACCACAATATTGCTGAATGCTTTGTTTTTGATGACTAAAAATAAATTTTGCTAGTATTGTTAGCATCAGTTTTATGTCACCCCTGTTCATATAGGTTTCATGGAACACTTACAGAAATGCCTACTAAATAATTCCATCAAATTATAATGAAGTATACACTAGAGATACAGATTTACTTGCTAAAATATGAGTATCTGTAAGTTATTTACATTGCATCAAGATGAGGCACTTTTACTTTAGGCCTAGATATAATATATGACAGCCTTTCTTTTCAACTTTTAGTTTTTAGATACTTTTTTAACAGTTAACTTTGGTCATTAAAACATTTCCTCATAACAAACATGATATATTTTTCCAGTCCTGGACCTTATCATAAACTTAAATTGTATTCTGATGTGTGTATTTTTAGAGAGAAGATTTAACTTACTAAAATATTGTAGTTATATCTTTTTTGCAAATTACTTCCTGGAAAGGTTTTCCCAGGTAACTAATCTCATTTATATCAATTCTTGTTAGTTTAAATTTTAGAGAATTACTTTTTTTCTAATTCTAACTCTAACCTCTGGGATAAACCACTGATTTGCTGATTACCCTCTTAATTTATACAGCCTATTGTTTGCACACAATGGTGCTTTTTAACTTTTTGGGTCTCCTTGTTATGACAACTGATTTATACCTTTTTAAATTGTGTGAAATTATTATAATTTATATCTGGCCTTTCTTCTACTCAGTACTCATAATTTATCACTTATTTGAATTGATCAAAATTGAATTATTTCAAATGAATTTTTTTCTCATTTTTATCTGTTATCCCAGTTTTGCACTAATCTCCATTTTTGCTCTAACAGGGTGATAATCTGACTATTCAGGCAACTGAATTCAAGTATGATTCCCACATTATTAATGAGTCACTTTCTGACTATTATTATCAATTTCATTTTTTGTAATGCTGATCAGTGTTCACTATGTGCCTACCTATCCTTTTCTGGAAATTATCATGTGTAAATGTGAGGTTTTTGTGTAGTACATAATAAATTTTTGTTCCCTCTCTTACTCCTGACCCATCTTTCTCAATATATTTCTTCCACCTTCACCTGTTCTCATTGAAGTCCTTAAGTACGGGCTAATTAATTTGGAGGTCACATCAAGTTCCTTGTAGAATCCTACCTTTTCTTCCTTTGCAACAGAGGTGCATAAACTAGTTAAGTTTTAAATTCATTTATTTTGCAAATAACTCAATGTAGATGACCAAATGCCTGTGAAATGATGTTTTGACATTTTAATGCTGTTATTATTAAACATTAAATAATATTCAAGACATGATATCATCATGTAAATTGTTCTCTTGGTTTTGCTCACTTCATTCTGAATCACTTCACAAAACTCTTCCTATATTTCTATGAATTTGTCATATTTATTGACTTCTGACTGGACATGTGATTTCATCAATGTAGGGAGTTCTTGGAGAGGAATTTCCTTTATCATTGTTGATCAGCACCTGAAGAGACTAAGAAAGATGATGGAATAAGAGGAAGCTGAAGTCTCTCAACATAGCTACTCCAACACAAAATTCAGGAATGGCAATATTAATAAACTAGCAACAACAGCATTTTTTATAGCACACTAAGGTTTACAAATATCTTATTTTGTCCTCAAAGCTGTAGGTGCCATTATTATCCCCATTTTATAGATGAGGAAACTGAGGCACAGAGCTGAGTGTCCAAAGTTGTGTTTAAAGTCGCGTCTCCCTGATTCCTGATTTAACATTTTTTCCACTACCCCACCTATCTGTCTACAAGAGCATCACGTGGAAGAGTGAGTGGGGAATCTGAGGAGAAATCACAGTAGAACATTTTTCTAGGTCAATTCAGGGAGAGGCAGAAATCTACAAACCCTGGGGAGGGGTCTAAGATAGTTAACGTAGAGCCTCTAGCATGCAGAGGTCTGGAGCTTATGGTTGTATACCAGATCAAGAACTAGGAACAAGGATAAATGGGCAGTAGTATTGCTCTGACCCTAGAGCCTTTCAGTGAAGCTTGGAGTTGAGACCTCAGACCTAGAACTGTGTACTGCAGCAGAGAATGCAGACCAGGGGTGAATCTAGAGTTCCATCACCCACCATGGAGCAGGATCATAGAATTAGTTCACAGACTATGGCTAGAGCCAGCTGCTCAGGATGCAGATTAAAGTGCTTGGACCAGGACTAGCCTGCAATTCTTTTGCTTTGAATATGCAAAACCAGCTATCTGGTAAAGTCTGGGGCAAGCAGCTGTTCAGCAGAACTTCAAACAGAGGCAAGACTGCATTTATGTTACCCAGATTCAAACAGGAGCTGGGAGTGTGCAAAGCTCAGACTAGAACATCAATCAGACAGTGCCTTTGATTAGACTGTTCAGGATATGCTGAAAGTTTGGATCTTCCTAATCTGAGCTTTCTGAGTTCCTTGAAGAATATAGCACTCAATATCAAGAGAAAACAGCATCACAGGATGTTAGATAATACAGAGCAAAATCAAACTTAAGCGCCGACATTTTTCCTCTAGAAGTATATAAACCGGTCCCTAACTTAAAATTTCAATTCAAAAAGTAAAGCTGAAAGAATGAATAAACAATTACCAAAAAAAAAATTTATGATAAAGAGCTTGACATAAACCCAGAAAAAGAGAAAAACTGCATCTATAAGCAACGACTTAAACAAAAACATAGCTTGACCACAAGGAAAATTAGAATTCCTGGAAGAAATTAAGAAAGAGTTAAAAAACATGAAAGAAATATGAAAAGAACACACATGAACATATAATGGTATATGTAATAAGATATAATATATGAAAAGTATAAATGTATATAATATACATATACAAAGAATATGAAAAGAAATGAGCTTTTACTTCAGAGTAAAAACTTTGATAGAAAATAAATTGTTTAGTATGTAGGATAAAAAATTTTATTTTCTTTACCCAAGAGAGTCCCCTCAAAACTAGAATGGACTTACAGAAGCTAATAATAACTATATAAGACAAAAATATTAAAAAATAAAATGAAATGACAGAAGAAAATGTAACATACCACATATCAAAAATATCTGATCTGAAAAAATAAGTCATTATACTATTTGAAAGCTACACCCCCACAAAAAAATTTATTTCTAAAAATCATAACCATCCTTAGAACCAAGGGGCAAAGTGAATATAGAAAGAATTTATACATTATCTTATGAAAGAAAAAACTCCCAGGAATATCCTAGGTAAAATACAGAGCTTCCAAATCAAACTAAAAATGCAAGTTACCTGAAAAAAGAGTTGAAGGACCAAGGAACCATTACATATTACATAGGATTTGGCAGTTACCATAATAAAAGAGAAGAGAAGTTGGAATATGATATTACAAAGGGCAAATTATACAGGTTTCCAATAAAGAATAACTTACTCATCAAAACTAAATATAATCCTACAGGAGAGAAAGTGGATCTTTCATAAAATAAAATTCCTGATGTGAATGCCAGAGCTGAGTAGACACTTTGAAATATAAATACATAGTCAAGAGAAATATAAAATGATAAATATATTTAAGCAAGACCACATACAAAGATAAATGTAAACATTTTCATAGGGAATGAAGAAATATGTCTCCTCAGAAATCTAATATCATTAAGAATGATCGAAGGAGTTAAATAAGGTGGGTCAACATCTTCTATATAATTTACAATCTTAGGAAATTAATTGGATGCACTTAGAAGTGACTTGCCCAGGGTCACATAACCAGTATGTGTCAGAAGCCAGACTTGAATTTAGGAAACAAATACAAAGAATTAAAGAAGCCTGTCTCTGTGTGTGAGTGTTTATGTCAAACTGAGATCTGTTAAAAACAAAACAAAAAAAAAAAAACAACCTTAGTTTTAAAAAGTCAAGGTCTCCTAATGCAGACAGGACTATTTCTAGATGTCCTGACTTGTATCTGGTCACTGGACCCAGATGACTTTGCAGGAGACAGTGAGGCTGGTGATTTTGCATAACCTTTCCTTACTTAAATCCAATTCACTTGCATGCCATGGAATCATTTTTCTGATGTCATGGTCTTTGAGAACTAAAGACAAACAACATGTTTAGGAGTACAATGCATGCAGTAATACGATGTAGTAGTTGTGTACAGTTTAGTAATTTATGAATCAGATTTTAAAATTGCTTTACAAAATGACTGTACCCCTTTCATATCTCTCCCAACAGTGCATTAACTGTCCTACTTCTCCACAATTGTCATTTTCTAGTTAGGTCATTTTTGCCAGTCTGATATATGTGAGATAGAACCAAAGTTACTTAAAGTTCATTTCTCTCATTATTAGTGATTTGGAGTTTTTTCATCAAAAATATAATTTTTCATGTCTTTTTCAACAAAATGTCTTCCATATATACATTTAAGATTCCTAGTTTCATGTTTTCCTTGCACAAGACTATGCTAATCTTAGTATTATTCTTATTTCAGTATATGTGTTACTGAAGTGAGCATAAGGCCATACTTTTAATACCAACCTCCTACCAGTGTTCCTGTATGGAGATGAAACATGAAATTCACCCATCTTTGAAGAATTAAAAGATAAATATCATCCAGAGAGCAATGGAGATAGGCACAGTGGATATAAGTAGCCTGCAACATATAACCAGTATATAATAATGAGCCAGAGTACTTCACTTGTTATCCTTTCACTTTTAGGATAAATTGAAAAAGACTTTCAGGATACTGATTAGCACTCCACCCCAGGATTCAACTGCTCCCCTTCCCATTGCTTATGACAAACTTATGGAAAGATATGGATGAAAGTTGCATAAGACTGAAAGTATGGATAGATTGTGATCTGCACCATTGAGGAAATTTTCAAATGGATGAAATCACAGATATAATTAAATATTCTGATAATATGATCAAATCTTTAATGGTTGCCTACTGCCTCGAGGAAGATCTGAATTCAAACCCTATCTCAGATACTTACAAGCTATATGATCCTGAGCAAGTCATTTAGCTAACTCCTACTTGTCTTAGTTCCTCATCTATAAAGTGAGATGCTTTGGAGAAGATGATGATAAACTACTCCAAGAAAACCTTATGAACAAGGCTATGGGGTCAGGAAGAGTTGGATGTGACTGAATTACTGAACAATAAAACTGCCTCTAATTAATAAGAAACTCCTTGACTCAACATTTAAAGCATCTCTTCAGTTTGGCTCCTATTTTACCTTTCCTGAAGTGTATAGGGTGTTCAGAGAAGTTCAGAGATTTCTTAATAGTACCTCTAGTGAAATGGCAAGCCGAGCCCTTTTTAGAGCTTCTCACCCACCTTTGGTGTCCGTTCAACTCTCATCTGTGGCTCCAAAAAGCGATTGCAACTGCATGGCCACATAAGGGTAGCCAACAGGCTTTCAACCTAGTGTTGAGTTAGAGGGATGCCTTCTCCTGTGAAGACTTTTCCTATCCTAACAGATGAACATGTTCCAGTGGCTATGAAGGTGGCTGAAGCACTGAGAACTTGGTCAGACATTAAAATACCAAGGTCATCCCAGGCTATCACCAGGCATCCTGACTTTTGTCTTGCCACTGAACTTCGATGACTCTGAAAGAGAGAGTGAGGCTGATGATTTTTGCTACTCTGCCTCATTTAAATAAAATTAGTGCACAAATTAAGATGTCACTCATTTGTGATATCGCTGGTCTTTTTCAAAAACGGAAAGGAAACAACCGTCTTTTTCCCCCAAACATTCATATTATAAGTTTCCTTAATGTTTTCTACCTTTTAGCCAAGTCAATCAATCTTCTTGGTGTTTCTAGGACTCAACAATGCATTACTTGCCTTTGGGACTTCACATATCCAAAATTCCTACAAGTAATTCCTACAAGGTTTAACTCGGGCGCCACCTCCTAAAAGACACTTTCAGACACTATTATCAAATTATTATGAGCATTCTTCCCCTCCTCAAATCAACTGATATTTATTCATTATCTGTGGATCTGTTGTGTCTCCACTGTAGATATAAATCCATTGAGAGCAGGGATTGATTCATTTTTGGTTTTTTTCCTAGTTATTATGCAATATAATTTGGATAAGGAGTAAGAGAGTCATATAGTTAACAAAACTATATTAGGAGGAAAGCTGATGACAAGGAATGGTCTCAGGGTGTGGCCTCCATTGCTCTTGTCAGAACATACAACGGACAGTGGGGTATCTTCCTCATGTGGAACTATATTTTACCTTCAGAACTCTGGTACCAGAAGCCTTCGGGATTCAATTTTATATATAACTTTAGACAAAGAAAGTAAATATTTATTAAGACCCTACTATCTATCAGGCACTGTGCTAACCAATTTACAGATGTCTTATTTAGTCCTCACAACAACCTTGGAAAGTTGTTGCTATTAGTACCTCCATTTTATAAAGAAACTGAGACAAACAGTTTAAATGACTTGTTCAGGGTTATATAGCTAATAAGCATTTGAAGCCAGATCTGAAGTTAGGTGTTCCTGATATCCATTTTGTAACCTAACTGCTGCCTAGGTACCAATATGTGATTGCCCTGCCTACTGTCCATAGGCAAATATACAATTAGGATCAGTGAAATGAGGTATTTTCTATATTTCCTAATTAGAAGTGAGCAATATGGGGCAGTAATGTAGCTAACAACTCTAACTGTTAACCTAGCAAGAATTCTGGGAAAAGGGGAAGGTTATGCTCAGTTTTGCAGGGCTGAGGACTTCCCAGGCAATCCAATTTTCATTTTATATTAGCACAGTTCCTTGTATATAATGATTAGTAAATAACAAATAACTCCTTCTGAAATGAAATATATCAAAGTTTCTGTGATTCTAATGATTTTAAGATCATTTGGCAATATTTATTGAATAAATACAATATAATCTGGGGAGGGGAAGAACCTTCATAATAATTTCAAAGTAGGGGGATAGTGAGATAGTACAGTGGCTACAGCACTGGCTCTGAAGTCAAGAGAACCTGAGTTCAAATTTGACTTCAGACACTTAACACTTACTAGCTGTGTGACCCTGGGCAAATTATTTAATCCCAATTGCCTTATACACAAAAATAAAGTATCTTATAGGAAGTGGTACCTTAGCTAAACCTTGCAGAAATTCTAACAGTTTAATAAAGCAGGAGTACATTTTGGGTACTTCTGACAGCCTCTGAATACCAAAAGCAAGAGATGGATTGTTGAGTCTTAGAAATGTATGTATGTATGTGGCACTTTACCAAGTTTTCACTGCACAAAAAATGTACCATATATTTCTATTTCAATTAATTTCATTTATTGCAGGTACTTACTACAAAGAATTGTGAGAAATACTATAAAAAATAAAATATAGCTTCAGGCATGTACCCATAAATGTTTTTACAACCAAGTCTTCCAATAAAATGTACAAAAGGATACGCTTCTAAGTTTGTCATTTTAAACATTTTCTTCACCAGCTTAAGTTGAGACAATCAATAAAATAATAGATCCATAAGTTCTGGTTTGAAGTCATTTCTGAAATATAAATGCTCACACTGAAAATTTAATAATTGTCTTAAACTTCAGCACACACCTGTAAATACGCCCATTCTGTTGTAGCTGCTTTGGGATGTAGATGGTTTCAGAGTAGAGACATCTAAAAGTCTAAAAATAAATGATTTTTTATGATTGATCTGCTTTATGATGATCTGCTTACTATATACTTCCTCTTGTCCCTTTCTTCTTGTTGTCCTATTTGAATCTATAAGACAAAGAAGTAGTTTGCCATTTTCTTTTCCAGAGTGTTCCCTATTTTACAGATGAGAAATTGAGGCAAAAGGGATTTAAATACCTTGTCCAAGGTTAACAGATAATAAGTATCTGAGGTGGGATTTGAACTCAGATTTCCCAGATTCCAGGCATGGTGCTCTGATTTACTTCATCACCTGGCTTTTCCTTAAATCTTATTGTTTTGCCAATCTGGCTACAACCCTACATCTTAATGGGAATTGTTATCATCCTTGTAATTTTCTCTAAGGCTGCTAAGGGAAATAATGGATAGAGTCCCAGACCCAAAGTAGGGAAAAACTGAGTTCAAATCCAGCCTCTTGTAGTGATCCTGGGCTAGTCACTTAACCTCTGATTCAGTTTCCTCACCTGTAATAAGGTAATACACTTACCTTATAGGATTGTGGTGAGAATAAATGAGACAATTTTTTATTATAGTTTTTTTTATTTACAAGATATATGCATGGGTAATTTTTCAGCATTGACAATTGCAAAACTTTTTGTTCCAATTTTTCCCTTCCTTCCTCCCATCCTCTCTCCCCAGATGGCAGGTAGACCAATACATGTTAAATATGTTAAAATATAAGTTAAATACAAACTAGGTATACATGTCCAAACAGTTATTTTGCTGCAAAACAAGAATCGGACTTTGAAATATGTACAATTAACCTGTGAAGGAAATCAAAAATGCAGGCAGGCAAAAACAGAGGGATTGGGAATTCTATGTTATGGTTCATAGTCATCTTCCAGAATTCTTTTGCTAGATGTAGGTGGTTCTATTCATGACTGCTCTATTGGAACTGATTGGGTTTATTTCATTGCTGAAGAGGGGCACGTCCATCAGAATTGATCATCATATAGTATTGTTGAAGTGTATGATGATCTCCTGGTCCTGCTCATTTCACTCAGCATCAGTTCATGTAAGTCTCTTCAGGCCTTTCTGAAATCATCCTGTTGATCGTTTCTTATCGAACAATAATATTCCATAATATTCATATACCACAATTTATTCAGCCATTCTCCATTTGATGGGCATCCACTCAGTTTCCAGTTTCTGGCCACTACAAACAGGGCTGTCACAAACATTCATTCACATACAGGTCCCTTTCCCTACTTTAAAATCTCTTTGGGATATAAGCCCAGTAGTACACTCCTGGATCAAAGAGTATGCACAGTTTGATAACTTTTGGGGCATAGTTCCAAACTGCTATGAAACAATATTTGTAAAACGTTTTACAAACCTAGTGCTAGATAATGCTAGCATTATTATGAGTAGTATTTCCTAACTGTTTGCCTCTTTGCAGCATCTGAAACCTGCATCGTTTGGGACCCTGTTCTTGCAGTTTTTTGCGACATTACTGTCTCGCTCCTCGGCTTCCTCTGCAGGACTATCCTCCATCAGGTAACTGACAAGCTTGGAGAAGCAATTCCCCAGACAAGCCGGCGAGACTCAAGGCGCGGTTAACCGCAGCACCGAGCGCTACCTGCGTTACAACTCTCAAAAGCACTCTCCCTGGGACTCCTGCCTTCTAGCCCTGGGCATGCTCAGTGGCCTGGCGAAGTACTGGAAACTTGTCCCGCCTCCCTTGGCTACGCGCGAGTGTAAAGCGCAGGCGCCAGTGCCCTGGAAGCCCGGGAGTTCTGGCTCAGATCCGAGCTGAGTGTGGCGCGAGAAAAGATGGAGAGGTGCAAGCTGGAGAAATTCAGGAGTCCGGGCCGGGGGAACGGACTCCGGGCTGTGGCACCGCTGCGGCCCGGGGAGCTGCTCTTCAGGTCGGAGCCCTTGGCTTACACAGTGTGCAAAGGGAGCCGAGGTGTAGTGTGCGAGCGCTGCCTGTGCAGGTACGGGGCAAGCTTCTCTCACCTGTGCGTGCGTGTCCGGGGATGCTGTGGAGGGAGTGTAGGGGAGTTGGGCGGGCAGAAGGACGGAGACTGGAAGGCGCCGAAGGTCCTGGAGGCGGGAGGCGGGACGGAGCTTGCCCTTCTCCATTTAATGTCCAAGGACTGCGGAAGAGGGGCACCTGATTCCAGCTGCCAGGCTGCAGGTGGGACCGCCTTTCAGGTGCCAAACCCCGGGCGCCAACCCACGTGTTTAAAGAGTTGTCCTGAAGGGACGTGCGTACTTGGGAACACCCTCTTCAACTCCGGCCTGTCTATCCTTTCCTCCCGTCTGCCAAAGTCCTTGTTCCTCCGTGGAGGTAGGGTAGGAAGAAGGAGATGCGTGAAGACGGCCAGGTGGAGTTGGAGAGAGGGGTTCCACCTGGGGAAAAGAGCCGAGAGGTCTCTGGCAACTGACAGGGGTGGGAATTAGGCAAAGGGAACCACCCAGAGGGAGGAGCGAGCGCTGCGGATTGGGGGAGAGCCTCCGGAGAGGTTTTGGGGTAGCAGGCTTGGGGAGGAAGAAAGTCTGAAAGGAAGTGCATTGAGTTGTGCGAATGTGTGTGTACACACACGTACGTGCACCTGATCTAAAATTCAGCATTCAACACTTCTGCCTGCCAGTCTCCTTATTTATAAATGGGGATAAAAATAGCGTCTACCTCCCAAGGTTGTTGTGAGGATCAAATGAGATAATTATTGTAGCACCGTTCCAGGCACACAGATAATGTTAACTATCATATAAATTTATCCACATAAATACAACATATCCAAAGTGTCCCAAAAGTCTTGGTGCAGGTTTAGTCTCTTAAAGCTTAAAACTTGCATAATATATACTATATTAGTTTATATGTCTGTGTATACTTACATGCAGAGACACATAAGTATGAGAACCTTGGATAACGGATAGAGAGCTGGCGTTAGTGTCAGAAGAATCTAGATTTAAGTCTTCTGCCCTGTGGGACTCATCATGAAACATGAAGTTCTTGGTAACTTTAAAATTAAAAATTAATTTGTATAAGTATTTGTATAAAGTGACTTACCCAAGGTCATGTCATTAGTAAAAAGTGAGCCTAAAGGCCTGTCTTTAATCTAAGACTATAAATTGCAGATTTGAAGCCTCCAGCTATAAATTGCAGAGAAGATGCCATCTGCATAGGAGAGGGAAATTCCTTATACCAATGAAAACACAAGTCCAGTGCAAGTATGTGCATAGGAATTCTTTAGATCATAAGATCATAGAGTGTTGGGAGGGACCTTAGAAGTCATTTTACAGATGAGGAAACTGAGGCCCACAGAGATTGTGGGCTTAAAATTATACAACTAATAAATGACCAACATGAGATTTGAACTAAAGTTCTCTCACTCTAAATTTGTTGTCTTTTCCACTGCCTCTCAATTTCAGATGTAGAGTTGTTGCTTTTGTTTTATTTTTTGTTTTGTTTTGTTTTGTTTTTGGCTTGGACTTGTGATTCCCTAGGTGCAAGGAAATCCCAATATGCAGCCTCTTTCTTCTGCCAGATGAAGTACTTATTTGTAACATATATACCTTGGAGAGTTGCTTGAGTTAAGTAATTTACCCATAGTCCCTCAGAATGTGACCAAGGATAGATTTGAATTTAGATCCTCCTGGGTATACTGGGTTTTCCATTAGTTCTACTGTTCTAGCAATAGCTTATCTTTCCAGACTAATTACTTATTATCCTCTCTCATGACCGTCTAGGCTCCATCAAAAGAGACCTACTGGTTGTTCCTAGTAGTTTGACATTCCATTTCATGTCATCCTGACTTTGCTCAGACTTTCTGCAGTTAAGATTGTTCTTTCTTCGCTCAGTCCTTAGGGACCTCTAAGTTGCCTTCTAGATACAGTTAAGTGTCATCTCTTCTAAGAGGCTTTTCTTGAGTTCCTAAATTATTCCTCACCTCAAGCCAGAGCATAATTTTTTTTTCATTTTGTATAGGTTTCATTTCATTTGTATAGGTGTATAGCATCATAGCAATAGATGCTAATCTATTAGCATGTTATATGCTCCCTCCTTCTGCCCCAGTGTAAACTCCTTGAGGATAATAACTGACTTTTATATTTGTATCTGCAGGGACCAGAACAAAACCTGGCATGTTTATTGATTGACTGAAAGATATTTATATACTTAGAGGAGGACTGATGCAGAGCTCTCACTGTGGAAGAATAAGATGTTGCTTTGAATCCCAATTACTCAGTGTCTTTGTGACCTTGAGCAACTTATGTCATATTTGCAAGTTTTTTGTGCAAGTGAATGAAGGCATGGGACTAAGTGACTTCTGAGATGCCTTGCAACTGATTCTTGGTCCTTTACCTCTCTAGGGAGACAGAGACAGAGGCATACAATATGTTAGCTTGGAAAAGGGATATGTATATATATATGTGGGTCTAAAAATTATGTTAAAATTTGTGTTTCTAACTATAAAGAGGTGGGGATATTCCCTTCCAAATACTCGCTTTGCCCCATAATTAACCTGTAATTTAAATTTTTAAGTGTCAAGCGGTGGTAAGTTTTCTTGAGATGGAGATAAGTTGTGCAAGCTTGTTGTGTTTCTATTGGAAAACAAATTGCTTGCTTCTTACTCTTTGGTTTAGATGGACAGCAAGTCTTGCAGTCTTGGATATTTAATTAAGTATAGATTTTAAAACTGTGCAAATCCCTGAGGATACAAAGGAAAAAAAAAGAAACACTTCTTCAAGCACTTTCATTCTGTGATGGGGAAGAAATACAATACGCATGTCAGTAAGTACAAAGTATGTATATATAAAATAATTGCAAGAAAGAAGAGAATGCTGGAAACTTGGAGTATTAAGATAGACCTTTTTTTAAGAAGGCTGCCTTAACTCTATCTTGAAGTGAGGGGGGGGGGGAGATTTTAGGAGGTAGAGGTTAAGTTAAGGTGGTACATTAAAAAAAAAAACAGATGCTGAAAAAGGCACTGATACTTTTAGAGACTCAGTATCTATTCAAGGAGCAACTAGAAAGCTAGATTGCTTGAAATGTGAAATAAGACTGAGAAGTGCCGTAGATAGAGCACCAGCCCTGAAGTCAGGAGGATCTGAGTTCAAATGTGGCCTCAGACATATAACACTTCCTAGCTCTGTGACCCTGGGCAAGTCACTTAACCCCTTCTGCCTCAGCAAAAATAAATAAACAAACAAACAAATAAATAAATAAGACTGAGAATATAGTAGGAGCCAGATTATGGAGGACTTTAATTTTCAAGGTAAGAATTAATTCTTTTTCCCTTAAAGGCTGTAAAAAGTTTTTTTTTTTTTTTATTGTTGTTGTTGTTGAGGGGAAAGGGAATGATATGGTTAGATCTGTCTTTTAGGAACAGCTGTTTGAAGTTATTTGGAAAGTAAATTAGAGAAGGAAGAAGCTAAGGAAGGGGATTGGAAGCTACTGCAGTTAGGATACTTATATTGACTTTTGAGTGAATTATAGGCTGTGGAGGTGATGTTTGGAGTTCTCTCCTTGTTACATCCTCAATGTTTTATCCCAAAATTTACATGTCCAGGATGAAAAACTTGCATCTGAAAATTCTCTTTTTCTTTGTAGAATATATGGATCAGCTTGCAGATAAAAACCAACCTGGCAAATTATTTAGAGCTGGAACAAAAGCCTCCTGGAATTAATAAATGATGATGAATTAGTAGCTAGATTATCAGAGATCAGCACTTGAATGATTTGAATTGTTTGGCTTCTGAAACAAGTCCATGGCAGACCTCTTCAGTTTTTGATATGATTCCTTTTGAGTATACTATTAATTGTCAGTGTGCCTCCCTATAATGATGTTATATGTAGTAAGTATTTGATTTTTATGTCATCTATTTGTGTACCTAGACTCCAGTATTGGTCATTGTAAAGTTATTATTAATTGAAGGGATTCAGTGGAAAAAAATATTAAAGGAGAATTTTGGAAAAATTAGAGGTATGGAAATTATTTATGTAGGATCAGAAAATCTGACTGGGTTAAAGTCCCTTACTATTTATGGTATCAGGGGTAATTCATTTAAATTCTGAAACTCAGTTTCCTTATTTGTAAAAGAGAAGTAACACTACATTACCTGGTCATGGGCTGGTCAATAGGAAAGATCTTGTGCAGCTGTGTGTGAATATGAATTGCCTTTTTTCCCCCTGAGATGTTACTAATAATAAATAATAAGCCTAGCAGGAGGGTGAAGGAAAAAAAATTGTGTTTATGCCTTCAAGCAATTCACAATGTAATTGTGAAATTGTAAGACATGGAAGATAAAACTTGAAAAGTATAGAGTTAAGGTAATGTAAATTGAAAGCTAGTTAGGATAGGGAAGACTCTAATTTAGATTCTTTCTGTTAAAATCTTGCTTCAAACATTTACTAGCTGTAAACCCCAGGCAACTCATTTAACTCCTATTTACCTCAATTTCCTTATTCACAAAATAGGCATGTAATAGCACCTGCTTCCAGGTGTGGTGAAGATGAAATGAGATCCCATGTAAGAGTCTTGCAAACCATAAAAAACTATATAAATGCTAGCTGTTGTTATTATTATCATTATCATCATTTTATTGTTATTGTTATTATGCTAGGGACAGAGAATACCAATTGCAAGAAAGAACCTTCATATTGGATTAGTCATCAAAATCTTTCTAGGGAGAAGAGGAAATAGAATGTGGTATGATATTTTGAGACCTGTTTTGGAAAGGATACGGATGGTAGGGAGATAAAATGTTGAATACTCACTAAAGATTTATCAAATGCCTACAATGTACTGTCCTGACTGCTCACGCTATAAAGATGAGGGGTGGGGAAGACAATCCTAACTTGGCAAATTGCATATATATATATATATATATATATATATATATATAGGCAATTGGGGTTAAATGTAATTGCTTATATTCCAATGGGTAGGTATAATTCATCACAAAAATTTTCTAAAACAGACTGGACCCAAAATTATCATAGTGAAAATCTAATACTTTAAAAAAAATTCTCGAGTTTTTTTCTTTTAGTCTTTCCTGTTTTCCATCTTAATAGAGTTATAGAACACAAGATATTTATCTGCAACATATAATTTCCCCATAAACCCTCTCTTCAAACTGAGGTCAAAATAAAAAGGAAGAATATATTCATCCATCCTTTTCTTAGATCCACTGACCCATTTTCATTAGATTTGCCTGAATTCATTTTGGCTCTGCCTGACCTATCTGGATTTGTGCTTATTTTCTGGTCTGTTATAGTATATTTGTTTTCCTTAGTGGAGAAACTTAAACCAGCTGCTTTTTTCATCAAAGACTGGTTTCAGGTTGCATCTGATCTTACAGAGAAAGAGGAGTGTGGAGGAGAAAGGGATGCTAATAGTGGACGTTATGGGAATCAGTGGACTTTAGGGAAAAAAAAGAGTATATTTTCTCTTTTTTATCTCTTATTTGTTCATAAGTCTTTGGGATATTTTTCTCTTTGGGTAGGAAGAGAGTCAAAGAGAAACACGTTGAGAGTATTTGCTGCAGCTTCAAATTAAGGACCACTAAATTCTGGCCTCATATTGATTTAGAATAACATGCATTAACCTTATCTTATGTTCGATTGTATTTTTATTTATTTTATTGAATATTTCCCAATTATATTTTAATCTGATTCTCCTAACATCCTCAATTGGGGAGTATAGATAGCTATAGGCCTTAAGAGCTCCCTTTTTTCTCAGCTTCTAACAATAATTTTTATTTTCATTATAGGATTTATAAATTATTTCATAGTACTTTATGGTGTTGGAGTTTTTATATAACATTTTAATTAATAATCACTTATTAATCAAATATTTAATAATTAATTAATTAATAATTTAATAAATAATATGAATATTAATTCTAGACCAAAAGAAAAATAAATCTTTAAAATGTCAATTAGAGAGGATTTATCCTTTTATAATCTGTTGTGAATTTCTTTGTCCATCTGGCAACTGGTGACATGAGACTGGAAGAAAAGAGAGAATTTCTAGTTAACATTATTATTTCACTTACATAGTCATATTTGCCTTGTTCAAACTGGCTGATAGGGACTGAAATGAATGGTTATCCTTGCTCAAAGACTATGATTGAATATTTTATAAAGAATTTTTTTTGGTGGTGGGGGAGAGGGTACATTGTAGTCAGGTAGTCATTGTAGTCAGATTTTTCCTCCTCTGATTGTTCCAAACCAAGACAGTCTTTGTGATCGTTCAATTGCCTCCATTAATTAAGCACCTACTCTTTGCCAAGCAGTGTGTTAGGTCTTGGTGTATATATGAAGATAGTTAAGATGTGGATCCTGTTCTCATGAAGCTTACCTATTCTTTTGGACAATTGAGGATATTGATTTCTTCAGACTCCCCTCCCCCATTTTTAATTGCTTGCCTCTTTTATTCAATTCATTTTACAGGAACTGCTTTAGCATCCTGATGTCATATATTTCTCAGGATAATTCAGACTAGCAGATGAGCTGTAGATTTGATGCTTTTTGAAGTGACTTGCTTCTAGATCTTATTACTGAAGACTGTCTTGTCACTTCATTTGTGCATATTAGTGTCACTGGTCTGAAGTTTTCATAGACTTTGTTTTATGCTTCCAACTTTACATGGTGGATCCAAAATTGAATTCAGGTGGCTATCTTATTTATCAAATAATCAGTTGCCAAATGTGGTTTGTGTACCTGTTGTGCAAAGTACTGTGCTAAACATTAGACAGATAAACATAAAATAAGGTCCCCTTTCTGAAGAAATTTAATAGATGAGGGAAATTAATACTATATAATAGCTTTTAAAATTCTGTACTACAGTTATGTAAGATGAGTCTATTTATAGCTATATCTGATATATATCCATATTTATGTTATCTATGTATAATATATATATATCTTCTATATCATCATCTATATCATTTTTTATCTGTATTTATATCTTTATATCTATACTTATATCTGTCTGAGGCAGTACAGTATAGTGGATAAAACAACATCTAACTGGAAATTGGAGTCACTTTTTCTGATAGCTTATCTGGGAATGGGACATTTAATCCCTTAGTGTCCCAAACCACTTTCAGATCTACCTTGGTAGAGGGAAATTTACTTTCATGGTATTAGAAAGTAAATAAATGTCAAACGAATTCAGTTGAGGTCACTTTTGGTTGGAGCAGTCAGAAAGCCATCACTGTATAGATAGACTGGTTTTGAACTGTTCCTTCAAAGAGAAGAAAGATTTTGACAAGTGCAGAGAGGGAAAGGGAGTGGTAACAGGATGAGAAAAGTTATAGAGTCAGGAACTTGTAAAGGGGTGCTGACAAGATTAGTTGTCTGGAAGGAAAGATTAAGTAGAGAGAAGTATTTAGGGAGGGGTTAGATTGTTGTGCAGTATGTACGTCAAACTAAGGAATTTGAACTGCAGAGGCAGTGAAGGGTAACATCATCAAATTAATAGTTTGGAAAACAAAACTCAGTGGAGAGAGATGAGGAGTCAGAAGACTCTATATATGAAAGCTAAGGACTGAATCTTGGAGAATACTGTTGTTTAGGCATAGGATAATAGGAGGAAGAAGACCCATGGGTCAACTGAGGTGGAGAAGAGTGATGATTTTTCAGAACAAAACCTCTGACTTTTATCTGCATTAAAGGATCTAGTCTATAAGGTATTTAGTAGTCATGCTATTCTTTTAGCAATTTGGTTATCAAGCCATGTTTCAAGGCATCACAGAGGCCAGAGGACAAGATAATAGAGAGAGGAACAGGGAGAGGGATTGAGAGTGTAGGTGGAGAGTTAGATTCTTCTGAAATCAGAGGAAAGGAAAAGAATTTATAGAAAGAGACCTTTAGAAGTAAGGAAATGGTATGAGATGAGATTTTATGTTGAGGATAGTGGAGAAGGCTTAGAGTAATCATTATACTGATTTTGCTAGTGAGTTGATAAGAGATGATTAAAAGGATTGTTGATGGATGGTCCAGTTGAAGCTTGCAAAGATTTGTAGTGGACCTGTTCTTCCATTAGCTTTGTTTGCCAGTGTTTGACCAAGCATAGGGTGTGGCCAAATGAAGATCCACTGAACAATGTTTTATAGCTCATTTCTTCTGTGGGAAGATAATCTGAAGAATAAATATCCACAGCTTATTGATATTCAGAGGCTTCAGAATTATTAGATTTTCCTTTTTTTCTTCTTTTTCATTTTATTAAATAGTATTTTTCCCCAATTACATGTCAAGAAAATTAAAAAAAATTATTATAGCTTTTTATTTACAGGATATATGCATAGGTAATTTTTTAGCATTGACAGTTGCAAATCTTTTGTTCCAACTTTTTCCTTCCTTCCTCTTACCCCTTCCCCCAGATGGCAGGTAGACCAATACATGTTAAATATGTTAAAGTATATGTTAAATACAATATATGTATAGATGTCCATAGAGTTATTTTGCTGCACAAGAAGAATTGGACTTTGAAATAGTATACCATTAACCTGTGAAGGAAACAAAAAATGCAGGTTGACAAAAATAGAGGGAATTCTATGTAGTGGTTCACACTCATTTCCCTGAGTTCTTTTGCTGCGTGTAGCTAGTTCTATTCATTACTGCTCTATTGGAATTGATTTGGTTCATCTCATTGCTGAAGAGAGCCACATCCATCAGAATTGATCATCATATAGTATTGTTGTTGAAGTATATAATGATCTCCTGGTCCTGCTCATTTCACTCAGCATCAGTTCATGTAAGTCTCTCCAAGCCTTTCTGAAATCATCCTGCTCGTCATTTCTTACAGAACAATAATATTCCATAATATTCATATACCACAATTTATTCAGCCATTCTCCAATTGATGGGCATCCGCTCTTCCAGTTTCTGGCCACTACAAAGGGGGCTGCCACAAACATTGTCAAGAAAATTTTTAGTATTTTTTTAACAAGATTTTGAATTCCAAATTTTTCTCCTTCTCTCCTTCCCCTCCTCCAAAGGTGGTAGGCAATTTGATATAGATTATGCATATGCTATCATGTAAAATATATTTCCACATTAGTCACAATTGTGAAATAAGAAACAAATCAAAAGGAAAAAAGATTGATAACTGAAAAAATATGTTTCAATCCGTATTCAGAGTCTATCAGTTCTTTATCTGGTTATGGATAGCATTTTCCTTCATGAGTTTTTAAAATTTGTCTTGGAACATTATGCTGCTGAGAAGAGTGGAGTCATTCATAGTTGATCATCACACAGTATTGCTGATGCTGTATATAATATTTTCTTGATTCTGTTCATTTCACTTTGCATCAGTTCCTAAAAGTCTTTCCAGTTTTTATGAAATCTACCTGTTCATGATTTCTTATAGCACAATAATATTCCATTATATTTATATGCCACAGCTCATTCAACCATTCCCTAATTGAGGGCATCTCTCCTGATTGCTACCATGGAAAGGGCTGCTATAAATATTTTTGCATATGTATGCCCTTTACTTTTTTATGATCTCTTTGGGATATAGACCTATTGTTGGTTGCTGGATTAAAATTATGTTCAGGTTGGTTGCCATTTGGACATGATTAGATTTTTCATAATACTTGTTTTACATATTATATATTTATAGATCCAGTACTGGTGGTTATACATAGGTAGAGAAGTATCCCCCCTTCTCCTACCCTCCCCAATCCTCTGAACTTTGTCTAAAATGGAATTGGGGATACAAAATGCATAAGAGTTGACTTGGAGGTGATCTCTGTTGTTAATAATAACAAAAACTAACACTTATATTGCACTTTAAGGTTTGCACTGTGCTTTATGTATATAATTTCATTTGTTAGAAGAGCGCTGGGATATTTGGGGGAATTAAAAATCCACAATTTTTGTACAGTGTAGAATATAGTGCTATGTGCAATTAATCATTGAAGCCTTTCAGGGCCTATCTTAAGGTCTGCTTCAGGTCCTACTTCCTTCATGAAACTTCCCTGATTCATGTCTTAATTACAAAAATGATATTTTCTCCTGATGACCTTGCTTAACAATGTGTATCTTCTATATGGTAATTCAAATGTAGAATAGAGTTTAATATCTTAGTATTAAATATTATTGTGTTATTTCTCTTGCACCTGATGCCTTCCTCTCATCTATTAGACTATAAGTTTCATGAAAGCAGAAACTGAATATCTTTTTCTTTGTCTAAAGATAAAGTGTCACATACCTCTCAAATTGGCTAAGATGACAAGAAAAAATAATGATGAATATTGGAAGGGATGTGGGAAAACTGGGACACTAATACATTGGTGGAACTGTGAAAGGATCAACCATTCTGGAGAGCAATATGGAATTATGCCCAAAGGACTATCAAACTGTTCATACCCTTTGATCCAGCAGTGTTTCTACTGGGCTTATATCCCAAAGATCTTAAAGGAGGGAAGGGGACCCACATGTGCAAAAAATGTTTGTGGCAGCCATTTTTCGTAGTGGCAAGAAACTGGAAACTGAGTGGATGCCCATCAATTGGAGAATGGCTAAATAAGTTATGATATAGGAATGTTATGGAATATTATTGTTCCATAAGAAATGCTTAGGAGGATGATTTTAGAGAGTTCTGGAGAGACTTATATGAACTGATGCTAAGCGAAATGAGCAGAATCATATAAACAACAAGATTATATGATGATCAATTCTGATGGATGTGGCTTTCTTCAACAGTGAGATGATTCAGACCAGTTTCAATGATCTCGTGATGAAGAAAGCCATCTACAAGTAGAGAGAGAACTCTGGAAACTGAGTGTGGTTCACAACATAGCATTTTCACTCTTTTTGCTGTTGTTTCCTTGCATTTTATTTTCTTTCTCATTTTTTTCTGTTTGATTTGATTTTTCTTATGCAGCATGATAATTGTATAAATATGTATGCATATATTGGATTTAGCATATATTTCGACCATGTTTAACATAGATTACTTGCCATCTAGGGAAGGGAGTGAGGAAAGGGGAGGGAAAGTTGGAATGTAAGGTTTTGCAAGGGTTAATGTTGTGTTTACTATGTATATCGCTTTCTTGGCTCTGCTTATTTTACCATGCACACAATTCATGTAGATCTTTGCATGCTTCTTTGTATTCATCTCATACATCATTTCTTATAACACAGCAGTATTCTACTTTATTAACATAGCATAATTTGTTTAGCCATTCCTCAACTAATGGGCATCTACTTTATTTCTAACTATTGGGTACCACAAAAAGTGCTGCTATGAATATTTTGGAATATATGAGCCTGATGTTATTTTAAGCTTTATATTTGATAGAATTCATCACATATTTGACGATTATTCCATAGTCTAATTTTCAAGATTTTTTTTTAGTAATAATAATTACAAAAAGGGAAAGGAGGATGATTAGAAGTCAATAAACATTTATTAAGTGCCTATTAGTTCCCACTCAGAGAATTTTTTGATGACCTGAGGCAAGGACACAAGAAGTAGTGTCTGGGAAAGTTTAAATCTATTACAACTCAGTTGTTTCTGAGAAATTTTCTTGAACAGTGACACCATGTTTAGAGCATCTGTGGATGTGTCATATAGCACAGGCATTAACTATGTAAGCAAAAGAGCCAAGGATTTTAGTGAACAATACAAATAAAGGTGAAACATGGCAACTTTCCCCTCTAAAACTCCCCCCTTCCAATCTCCTCACCAAACAACCCCCAAATTCTAAAGAAATCTTAGATTGCATTGGAAGAGGAATGATTATTGAATATAGTAGGTAAAAATTCAGCTGTAATGTGCTCTAGTCGGAGCACATTCGAATTTTGTGTTCAGTTCTGAATGACAAATTTTAAGAAAAACACTGCTAACTGGAGAGTGTCCAGAGTAATGTGAGTAGTATGATAAGAGCCCTTGAGATTATACCATATGGAGCTTGAGCAAAGGAACTGAGGATGTTGAAGTAATAGGCAGGGGATGCAAGGCAAGTATCTTGTCACAATTAGTAGTTAGTACTTTGATCATGTGGCTGTCACTTGACCTACCTTGATCATCCAGATAGAAATACTTGGTCAGTGGCAAAAGCACAGATGTCTTAATCTTCATTTCCTTTCTTTTCTCTACTATAAAATGGATCTGGTTATTTATTCTCTCAAAGCACTGTTCCCCTTACCTTATACACTTTAAAGATTTTATAGACATCCTCTTGCTTATTTGTTGGAATTTATTAATTTTCGTTATGGTTGCTGTTTCTGCTTGTCCTTTTTCCTCATCTGGGTCACCAGACAGCAAGTCACCTTATTAGCATACCACCTGGATATCTATCTTCTCCCATTGATAATTAATTATCCAATCTGTCCCCTTAGAACTAACTCCATTGTGGCTATTGCCTTACCCACTTCTCACTTTTTAAAGGAGTATGATTTATTCCATCTTTGGCCCATGTCCCCACCTACTTAGACTATGCTCTTTTTTATCCATTTCCTTTAGTTGTGTCATTTATTCAATTTCACTGACATTGTGATTTAAATTCACCATTGAATTAAATTTAAAAATACATAGTAAAAGTAGAAACATCATTTGGATGTACATCTTCATTGGGAAGAGTTGATCTATTATGACTTTAAATGTACCATTTAATTAGATTAGAAATACATAGTAAAGAAGACCCATCAGTTGAATGTAATATAGGCTTTACATCTTTATTGGAGAGGCTTGATATGTTATGATTTTAAATGTACCATTTAATTAAATTAAAAATACATAGTAAAAAAGAAGTCAAGTTATGTAGCCTATACATCTTCCTTGGGAAGAGTTGATATGTTATGATTTTAATTGTGTCATTTAAGTAGATTAGAAACTATGTAGTAAAAGCAGTAGCATCAGTTGGATGTAATATTGATGCTGTATCTTCATTGGCAAGAATTGATACTTGTAGTCTTAAGCTGGCATAGTTTTGATCTCAGTAACAGGGAGATGGAATATCTATATTGTCTAAATCTTAATTTCTCCCTATCTTTTAAAATAGTTTGTACCAGCTGTCTTGCATCAGTTCAAGTGCTGCATTTCTCAGAAGCCAACCTGGGGAAAGGAAGCAAGGCCAGAGAATAAGTGTACCAGTGGGGATCTAGGTGATACAGTAGATAGAGCACTGAACCTGGAGTCAGAAAAACCCAAGTTCAAATTCAACCTCAGACATTCACTAGACATTAGGGCAAATCACTTAACCCAGTTTACCTCAGTTTCCTCATTTGTAAAATGGGTAGAGAAGGAAAATCACTTAAGTATTTTTACCAAGTATGAAAACCTCTAATGGGGTCACAAAGAGTCAGATGTGACTGAAACAATCGAACAGCCACAACTGTACTGGTAAAAAGATTGGAATGTCTTTATTACATCTCTATCCAGGGTGTCCCACAAATCTTAATGAGCTATTAAAGCATGCAAACCTCATGCAGTTCACATTTACACTTCCCACAATCTACAGTCTCTTCTAAACAATTCTGTAAAACAGCATAAAAATGAAACTATATGAGATCTTAAATTGCAATGGTTTCCTTTTTAATTAAAAAAAAGGAAGAGTGATATCTTTATTTTAAATAAGTTAGATTGATGGCCATTGTTTTTGATATGTTTTGTTGCAATTGAAAACAATTTTCACTTATATAGTTGTCAGTATTGTATATTTTGTTTTTTTTAATTTGCTTTCTTCACACTGTATCATTTCATTTAATTCCCTCCATATTTCCTTGAATTCTCCTCATTTGTTTTTCTTACAGTACTGTGATTTTCCATTAAAATTAAAATTTAAAAATGAAATTATAATAAAAAATTAAAGTGAATTGAATTAAAAAGTTAAATTTTAAAAATTAAAAATATTAGAACTGTGATTTCATTACTATAGAGAAATGTGTGTGAAGCAATTCTCTTTATCAGTACAGATAGGCATCTGCCCTGATCTATCAGGAGCAAAACTCAAGAAATATTTCTTAATTATTGGGGATAGAAAGAGAAGCAAAAAATAGGTCCCTGCCCTCGAGAAATTTGAATTCTAATTGGGGAAAGAACATGTAAATAACTATGTCCATATGAAATATTTACAGGGCAGATATTTCAGAGATGAGGCATTGACTAGGGTGACACTAGGGAGATCTGGGGGAAAAAAGGTAATAATGGAGCTGAGAAAGCAGAGAAGTGGACATAGGAAGAAAGCCATTGAAAAGACATGAGCTAGAGAGATGGAGTGTCATGTGTGAAGGGCAGATCTAGGTGAGTGCTGCTAAATCATGGAGTGCATTGAAGAGAGCACAGTGGAAGAATGGAAACATTAGAAAGGGGGCAGGTTATGAAGGGCTTTAAATATCTAAGAGGAGGTATTGACCCAGAGACTGAAGTTTATTAAGTTTAGGGAGTCACATAGGAAAAATGAGTCAGACCTGACATTTTGGAAGATCACATTGGCAGCTGAGTGGAGGATGAACGGACTGGAGAGAGAGAGTTAAGGCAGGGAGATTAACCACAAGATTATTCCAATAGTCCAGGCAAAAGGCAATGACGGCCTGTAGTAGGGTAATGGCTGTTTGAGTGGAAAGATATCAGAAAGTTTGTTGGAACCTGGAGAATCTAACAGCTAATATACATCAGAGAAAGACTGAACTTCAAATTTTCTGATTCCAGAACTAGCTCTGATGCCTCTGTATATATTGTCAGAGTATTTTTCATTATATATATTTTCAATACCCTATGTTTTCACATATTCATTTATTCACCTTCCACTATGATGGAACATATAATTTGTTTCTTATTTTTTGCTCTTAAAATATTGCTGTTATATTCTTAACACAGTTACCTTATTGAGAGTTCAGAGAAGTTTTGAGGTACACATGGTAAGACCTAGTGGACTGAGAGAAGTGGGCAAATGTTAAATCCTTTTGTAAAGAGTAATGTTGGAGCAGCTAGAGGACCTGAGCTAATCTGGCTTCAGACACTTAACACTTACTGTGTGATTCCAGGAAAGTGATTTAACCCCAGTTTGCCTCACCAAAAAATAAGTCTTCTATCTTGCCAGAAAGTGTGTTTGATGACTCCCTGGTCCTCCAAGTGGTATGAGTCACCCTGGAGACTATAGGGGCCTAACTTGGGACAGATGAAAGAGGATAGAAGTTGAAATGGAGCTGGGCTCTGGGTTTCCTCCCACAACATAGGGAAATGGAGTAGAGAGGGGTGATCAGGTAGGAAGGTAAAGTAGGAGGGCTATTGGTAAGAAAGTTGGGAATAAGAATTGCTTTCAACACCCATTAAATAGGTGACATCTGGGCAATAGAAAGGTAGGGGAGAAGGAAGGTTTCTTTCCACTCTTGCTAGGCTTCCTGGGCTCAGGAAGACTTGCATTTCACCTCAAATATTTAATACTAGGTGGTGATCCTGAACAAGAAATTTAACTTCTTAGTGCCCCAGACAATTGTGTAAGACTAGGTTACAGATTAATTGCTAAGCTATATTGATGGAAGGAGTTTCCACACCAGGGTGTTTTCCCTTCTCACATGAAATGTTTTATTTATTTATTTATTTATTTATTTATTTTTTAAAGCATTATTCCTGTTATAATAAAGGCAACCACTAACATATAGAGATCTAGCATAAGTAAGATAAAACATTTCTGAAATAATAATACTGTGAATCTAAAAAGAAAGATATTTGATAAAGATTAAATTTATGCATAACTGTTTAGGGATGGTATTTTTGTAGAAAAAATGATACTTGTACAGAAGGTTGTGTTGGTTAATACTTTGACTTTCATATTGTGCTTGTAATGAAGATTGGGAACTGTATGGGAGCTAACTGGGTTGTTTTGAATGCTATTAACATTTCATTCTGGATTCCTTCATGTTATTACCCCAAAGTAAAGTGTATTAGGATACCTACTGTAAACTTTAATCTTGATGGTTGAGATAATTACAAGCTCACCTGTCTTTTCCCAGGTGGAAAGAATCCAATCATCTATCTGTCCGGGGCATAACTGGAACAGTTTGCTTAATTAAAAGGCTAGAAAAGATAAATGTGTATATTTTAACATATAGCCAAATGTCCTTATACTTAAAGGTTTCCAAGACAAATTGCAGGGTTTCATTATATTAATTCTATGCATCTTAAGTGTGTACTGATTGAAATCATTGGGGAACTTCTATGAAGCAGGACTATTTTGCCTTCCCCCTCTTTGATATTCTAGCTTTTCTTACACTCAGACCAATGCTAGATGATAGGAAGCATCATGATGTAGTGAGAAAGAAGTACTGGCTCTGGAGTTAGAGGTCCTGGGTTCAAATCTTCTGTTAAATGTTTGTTTGCTGGATATCATTTATGACCTTTATGACTTTTCAAGCAATTAAATTTCCTTATATTTCACTTTTCTCCTCTGTAAAATGAGGGGATTGGACCAGATGACCGCTTAGATTTCTTCCAGCTCTAGACCTATAATCTTATGATAATAACAACAACAATAATAGCTGAGTATCTTATACAGTCCTCACAACAACCTTATGAAGTGGGTGCTATTATCTCCATTTTACAGATAAGAAAGCATTGTGGCAGGAGGTGGAACCAAAGCCAATAAAAACTGAGTTCTAATCCTATCTCTGATACCTAATGACTATGTGACCTTGGTCAAGATATGGAACCTAATAATGCTCTAGGCAACAATCTAAGACTTTAAGTTTCAGAGAAAGTACTGATCTATATTGGTAGAGGGAATTCCCTATGCCAGTGAAATCACATGACTAATCTCTACTCCTTTCCAGATGAGGAAATCATCAATGCACAAGCATTTATTAAGGACCTACTTTGTACCTGGAACTGTGCTAAATGTTGGAGATATAAAAGGAGGCAAAGGATAGTCCTTGCCTGCAGGGAGCTTATATTCTACTGGGGAAAGACAGCATGCAAATATTGAGAGAATGTGTATGTGTATATATATGTATATAAACATGTACTATATAATCTACATACATGTATATATTGTGAAGACCGAGTTAGCACCCTGGATACCTTAGAATCAGCAAAAGTCCTTGGTCTTTAGGGGTAGAAGTGAATTGGATGGACACAGGATCTCCAGACCTCCTTTTTCCTTGTCTACCACCAAAGTGACTCTGGCTTGTCTTACTCAACCCCCTAATCTCTCCCACAAATCTCTGTATATATCAAAAGATTGAACCAACACAGAATAGTGGGAAGGGCCATTTTCCAAGCATATGCTAATAGAGTATTGTCCAATTGGTAATTAGTCTTAAGTGCTCGGTTGTTGGACCTACTCAGAATTTCAGCCCATTACATCTTCTTCTTTCTGACTTCTCAGGGAAGTGAGAACCCCCAAAAGGAGGTGATTATGCTCTCCCTGACTTCTCAGGAAAGGAGGTGAAAACACCAAAAAGGAGGTGATCATCCTCTACCCCCCTCCCCGACTTCTCAGGGAGATGAAAAGCACCAAAGGGAAGTGGGGAGTCAAGCCAGAAGCCATATATTGTTAGCGGGTTTCTGGGCTGAAGGCTCTTATTAGAAACAGGTATGCACAAACCCATCAGCATGGGAGGTATTAAATAAGCACATAGCAATAACACACAAGCTATTAGTGGTGACTCTCCCCACAGCTGGTGCAGGCTCAATGTGGTGTAACAAACACGCAAGTAGTGATATAACAAACAATATGAATCAACATGGTGTTGTAAAAGATTTCCAGAAATCCTAGAAGGAGGGTATGTAAACAACAGTCACACATATGCCTCCTTCAGCAGCCAGGAGATAGTCCAAAACCAGTCTATTGTCCATTGCTTCACATGTCAGGGAATCCAATTATTCCTGCAGATTTTGAAGTCCTGCAAGTCTTATCATTTCTCAGAGAATCCAATGATTCCTGAAGGTTTTCAAGTCCAACAACAGTCTTATAAGAGAATTATAAAAAATTATAAAAGAACAGTCTCAGAGAATTCAGTGATTTCTGAGGGTTTTCAAGTCCTGCAACAATCTTATCATGTCTCAGAGAATCCAATGATTCCTGAGGGGTTTGAAGTCCTACAACAATCTTTACATGTCTCAGGGATTCCAATGATTCCTTAGAGTTTTGAAGTCCAACAATTTTTGATGTCCATGAGTCAAATGCCATAACTGCCATGCTCTTTCAGTGGTGGGCAGTCAGCAATGGAACCACCCAATGTTTCTTGGGTCTTCTTTGTTTCAAGGGTCTGCTCCATCTCTCTCCGATGGACAAGGTGAATATGACTCATTGGCATCCATCTGATTCTTTCTCCACCTGTGGAGATACAAGCAAACCCTCTACCCCAAGCAGTTATCTGGTCCCTTCCATTCACCACTTTCTGGGTCTCTCCATATCACCTGGTTATTATCTAAAGATAGTGGAGCTGCTCACCCTGGACACTGCCTTTCTGGTGGGTTATAAAACCTGTCTGCCGGAGCCAGTGCATCTTTGTCAAAAATCAAGAAGTTAATAGTATAAAGGGTTAGATTTAGAAGTTTTTTAGGGTTACCTGTGGCTCCCCCTTTCTTTTGTTTTTGGAGGAGCGTCTTAATTTCTCTATTTCTCCTTTCTACTATTGTCTGTCCTTGAGGATTAAAGGCTATGCCAGTAGTGTGTAAAATCTTATACTGTGCACAAAAGTGTGCAAAATGTTTAGAAGTATATGCAGGCCCATTGTCTGTTTTTATTGCTTGTGGCACACCCATAATTGCAAATGCTTGGATAAGGAATTCAGTGACCACTGGGCTGTCTCTTTTACTGCTGGTATTGTAAAAGTGAATCCTGAAAAGGTATCTACCACGACGTGGATAAAAGATAGGCGACCAAAAGATTTATAATGGGTCACATCCACTTGCCAGATTTCACTGGGTCTCAAACCATGCGGGTTCTTCCCTGGAGGCAGTGTAGGAGCGTGGAAAGAAGGCAAGCCATACAGGCTTTTACTATGTTCCTAGCTTCCTCTCTTGTTATTCCAAATTGTAAATGTAAAGCTCGAGCAGCCTGATGATATTTAGAATGAGATTCCTGGGCTTCTTGGAATAAAGGAGTATCGACCAACATAGTTAGAAGGCTATCTGCCTTTGAATTACCATAAAAATAGGACCTGGACGTTCACTATGAGAGTGGACATGCAAAATATAAATCTTACCTGGATGCTTTCTCACTTGCTCTTTTGAAGTTCCTTAAAGAGCTGATATATATTAGAGGCTATAAATTTTATTTGGGCTGTGGCAATTCTTTGTACCACACCTACTGAATAGGCCAAATCAGATATTATATTTATGTCTCCTGGGTAATAAGTAAGAGCTAGAATGATTGCATACAATTCATTCTGCTGAGTGGACTGAAAAGGAGTTCAGACTACTCTCTTTATAGTTAAATCATGAGAGTATACAGCACAAATATTACGTTTTGATGCATCTGTAAAGATAGTTGGTCCTTTAAGAGGAACTTTAGAAACTTTTCCTTCAAGAATCCATCACCAATTATGTTATATTTTGGTTATCTTTAATGGGAACCCGAGTGTAAAATTTGGAGCTGTGGCCAATAAAATTTGCCACTCTGGGATCGTTTCACAGCATACATTAATTTGTGCACTAGTATAAAAGGTGTATATCTTGTCAGGTCTTATCCCAGATAATTGTGCTGCTCGCTTAATGGCCTTTAATAAAATTCTAGCCACAAGCACTGGGTTAGGAGTAGGGCTTTGTTCTGGTTGTGCTGGGAGGTTCACCCACTCTATCACACTGTCTCCTTGGTGAAGGACTGCTGTGGGTGCCTCTTGTGTAGCAAAAACTGATATTTCCAAGGGTTTTTGAGTGACTCTTTCAACCACATTGGATAAAGCCAGTTGAATTTCTCTCAAAGCCTCTTGAGTTTCTTTTGTAAGCTGGCATGGTGAGCTTAAAGCACTATCTCTCTTTAAAATGTCATATAATGATTGTAATTGATAGGTAGTCAAGCCTAACACTGGACGCATCCATTGGATATCTCCTATCAATTTCTGAAAGTCATTTAAGGTGGTCTCTGTTCATAAGGAAAGTTTTTGTACTGTAAGCACCTTAGGGTATACTTCATATCCTAAATATTGAAAAGGAGCATGTCTTTGAATTTTTTCTGGAGCTATATGCAATTTGTAGTTCCTCAGTGTTTCCATGATCTTTTGTAGACCTACTTCTAACATTTGTTCCTCAGGTGCACATCCCAATATATCATCCATGAAATGTAATAACATAACTTTTGGAAATGCTTTTCTTACTGGAGTAAGAGCAGCAGCAACATACATTTGACACATAGTAGGGCTGTTTTTCATTCCTTGTGGCAAAACTGTCCATTCATATCTTTTATAAGGCTTAGCTAAGTTAACGCTGGGCACTGAAAATGCAAATCTTGTCATATCCTCCTTATCTAGAGGAAGAGAATAGAAACAATCCTTAATGTCTATAATCCAAAGAGGCCATTCTCTAGGCAATTGAGTAGGAGATGGAAGTCCAGGGTGAAGAGTTCTCATAGTTTCCATCTGTTCATTTACCTTTCTTAAATCAGTCAACGTCCTCCATTTTCCAGATTTCTTTATTACAACAAATACTAGGGAATTCCGAGGACTTAGAGAAGGTTGTAAGTGTCGTTGGTCAAGTTGCTCCTGTACTATATCTAATAAGGCCTGAATTTTATTGCTTCCTAAGGGCCACTGTTCTATCCACACTGGTGAATCAGTTTTCCATTGGTTAGTTACTGGTGAAAGTGTTGGCAGGCCTTCAACAGCAACCCTGCCTAAAAATTGAAGTACTCATTTTTAATCCTAATTGTTGTAAACTGTCTCTTCCCCACAGATTGATGGGGATTTTTCAACTATAAAAGGAGTAAAAACACCTCAAAGGGGTAGCACTAACTTCAGCTGCTATTGATCCTCCTACGCCAGATATGTAGGTGTCTGCCTTAATCTTTGGCCAGTGACTGGGCCAGTTGGCACCTCTAATGACTGTATGATCTGCACCAGTGTATACCAATCCTTCTAATGGTATTCCATTTATATAGATAGTGAGCATAGGTAGGTCAATTGTCACAGCTGCAGTCCAATATATTCCTGGATTTTGTTGCTTGGAGTCAGAATCTGGGCGACTATCACCAGATTGCTTATTAGGAGTCTGTAGCAGTAAACCTGATGCTACTACTTCTCTTGGTTGATAAGTCACACATTGTCTATTTGTATCAGTGACTGGGATATTATCTATACATTCCCCAGTTTCCCACATCAGTGTATGAATGGACACTGTTTTGTAGTACTCTCAGGAGGTGAAATGGTCAATCCTACTGTTCCCGGAGGAAAGGGATCCATAGGCTGGAGAGGAACAGATTTCACCTCTCCAGGGGGTATCTCAGTTGTCCCAGCTGCATACAACTCTATTCTCCCCAATTGTAATCCTTTTCTCCCACCAGATGGCTTCCTGGCTGATTGGTCATGTTTGAGTACTGAACTTCTAGGCACTCTCTGGGTATAGCATCGGCTGCCATCATGTCCCAAGTATTTTTTGTCTTGGGCCCTGGGGCTGGGCCCCTCATCCCATTTCCCTGAATCAGTCTACATTCTGATGCCCAATGGAAGCCTCTGTTGCATTTTGGACATGGGGTATTGGGTCTTGTTCTCCCACCCTGTTTTCTTACTCTGTCTCTATGTCAACATTGAGCTTTCAGATGCCCTACTTTACCACATTGAAAGCATTGATGAGTCTCTCTGGAAGTTCCTTGCCAAAAGGGACCCTGTCTTCCCATGTTCGGATCTTGGAAAATCTGCATCATAGCCTGGCTATAAAAGGTATTTGTGCCCACTGTGGCTCAGTGTCTTATGATCTCCTCTAAAGGAGCATCCTTGGGTAGTTGTAGTATAATTCTTCTACAAACCTGATTAGCATTTTCATTAGCAAGTTGCCTTATCTTAATGTGTGTTACTGCATTTTCACCATTCGTTCTTACGACAGCAGTCTGCAAATGTCCCACAAAATCAGCAAAGGGTTCATTTGGCCCTTGTGCAATTTTTGTGAAGGCCTCATCCTTGTCGTTTTTACCAGGGAGAAAAGCCCATGCATGCTTTTATAGTAGCAGCAGCAATTTGCTCATATGCTGCTATGGGGTAATTAATCTGTACTGAAATGTCTGCATGAGAACCCATGCCTGTTAGTTGGTCATAGGTGATTGGAGGATTAACTCCACTATGACTCTTTTGTTGGCTTGTATCCTAACAGGGCTCACTATATTCAGAAAGCCACAGCAAGTTTTGTCCAGGTTCTAAGCATGTCCTTGCTATAGATTTTCAGTCCCTAAGGGTTAAGACTTCATAAACCAAATTCTGTAATAACATCTTAACATAAGATGATGTAACCCCATAAAGAGTGCAAGCCTTTTTCAAGTCTTTGAGGATTTGTAGGAATGATTCTTCTACTTTCTTGACCTGAAGAGTTAAACTGTTGAATCACAGGATACATTCCTATTTTCAAATCAGCTAAATCTTGCCCTTCTTCTATGACTTTAAGTAGTGCCTTTTGAAATCTAATCATAGGAGGGGGTGATTGCTGGGGGGGAGGTTCTGGCAGTATCACTGCCCCTCCCACTACTCTTCCTCCCTCCATCCTAGAAGGTGAAGTTGATGGGGACATGTCAAGAACCAGTTCTGGTTTAGGGGGGTTGAAGCTGCCTTGTGAAAGGGAGAATCACCAGGCCCTTCACCACACCCTTAAATTTCACTTAAATCCTCATGCCCTCTGGTGATATTGCAATTAATCTGTTCTTTGTCTTCTTCTTTTTCCTCATACTTCCTCATCTGGCTGTTCTTAAAACTTTTCTTTTTCTTTTATAACTTGTAGGATTCTTTAAGGTCAATAATATTATGTTGTATATATAGAATGTTTCCTTAGAAATTGAACCAGGATCTTTATCATTGTAGTATTCACATAGTTGATCTCCTACTAGTTTCCAATTATCTGGCCCTATATCTTCTTCCTTTAAGAACCAAGGGGACGTGTGTTCTAATGTATCCAAGAGTCTAGCAATTTGCTCCCAAGTTACAATTAAGCCTTGTCTCTTGATCAACTTAAGTATGTTCTATAGCACCCCCTCGGGGGAGGCGTGGGGTTGGGGCTGGGGGAGAATCTTTTCCTAATATCTGCCCCATTTCAGCTAGAAAAGGTTACTAGTTTAGCCCTTAACAAAGTAAGTTCCCTGTTTGTCTATTAAAATACTCGCCCTATTTCCTGATCACAAGGGACTTCTTCAGTGAAATTAGGGTCCTTGGTCCACACGTTAGGCACCAAATGTGAAGACTGAGTTAGCTCCATGGATACCTTAGAATCAGCTGGAGTCAGGACAAGCAAAAGTCCTTGGTCTTTATTCTTGGTCTTTAGGGGTAGAAGTGAATAGGATGGACGCAGGATCTCCATGACCTTCCTTCTCTTCATCTACGCCAAAGTGACTCTGGCTTGTCTTACTCCACCCCCTAATCCCTCTTACAATTTTCTGTATGCACCAAAAGATCAAACCAGCACAGAATAGTGGAAAGGGCCATATTCCAAGCATATACTAATAAAGTATTGTCCAATTGGTAGTTAGCCTTAAGTGCTCGATTATCCTAAAATACTAATAAAGTATTGTCCAATTGGTAGTTAGCCTTAAGTGCTCGATTATCCTATCTCAGTGCATCAACTCAGCGTTTCAGCCCTTTATATCTATAATATACATATATAGTTAACATATATATGTATAAATAATATACATATATAAGCATATACACAAAGTAAGCTATATATGGTATGAAGGAAACAATTGAAGAGCTTAATTGATTTGACTAGAGTCACCCAGTAACATAGTTCCTAAGCCTAGTTCTTTCTGATGCCAAATGCAGCTTCTATCTGCTGTGACACACTGACTTCTGCCAATTTAAAGGTAGCTGTTGCTCAAATTTTGGAATTATGAAGGAGATTCTAGTTTGCAAATGGGATAGACTTAATGGTCAATGAGGCCCATTCTAATGATTTGATTTTCTGCAATAGAGGGGATTATTGATCAGGTGGCTTCTGAGATCCTATGGTTCCCTCTTAGTGTGGCCACATTCAAATGTACTGATCGTAGGTTTTAGGATTCGTAATGCATCAGCTTTATGGTTTTCTTTAAGGGAAAACTTTAAGCTGTATTCACTGTATCACAGTCAAGGCAGTGGCTATGTGCAAAGAAACAAATAGTATGTTTTTAGGATTTAAAATGAGATATGATCTTATGCTTTAAATAATCAAATTTCCTCTCTCCCATTGCTTGAAATTCCTGGTATCAGGACTGTATAAGAATTTTTAGTTAGATAAGCGCTCCCTCTGGTGGAAGATCTGGTTAACATTTGTTCTGAAACATTAACTTTGTTTTCAGCTTCTATCACTGGATAGCTGTGGGCAGTGAATTGCCAATCTGTCCTTAAACCAACAACATAGATTACCTGTTCTCAAACAGATCAGACAGATAAAATCCTTTCATATCTACAAATGCCTTCTGACAGAGGTTGTATCCAACATGGTATAAACTATTTTGTCTTAGAAATCCTCTATCCCTTTGCTTAAGGATAAGAAATAAGCTTCCTTATTTGTTCCCTGAGACTTCTGTTGATTTTTCCGTTAGACTCAGAGTATATCCTCCTCTTTTAGTGATCTCTTCAATTATATTGTTCTAGTCATTATGTAAATTATTCTCTTCTGCTTATTTCACTCTTAATTCATACAAATTTCCCTGCATTTTAAAAATTCTTCATATTTTTCATTTCTTCCCTCACATAACTGCAATTACATACTACCATGGTTTTTCCGTTGTTCTCCAACTGATGATCTCTCATTTTGGTTCCAGTTCTTTTCTACTTCAAAGAGGACTGCTATGAATATTTTGGTATACATTGGGCTTTTTTCCCAATTTTTCACTATTTATGTCTTTGACTTCCTTAGGGTATATTCTAAAAAGTAGTATGATCCCTGGTTCGAGAGGGTAGAGGCAGTTTGGTCACTTTTGCAGAGTGGAAGTGGGGTTAATATGAAATCCAAAATGGTTGGACCACATCACAGTTCCATTCCCACATTAATAACAAGAACAGTGTGGGGTGAGATCTTCCAGTTGTTATAGTTTACATTTATATTACTGTTATTTGGTGCACATTTTCATCATTTATAGTTTGCAATTCCACTTTTGAAAACTGTTCATTTCTAGTAGTGAATGACTCTTGGTGAATGACTTGATTAACAGGTCTCATACAGAGTTTCCAGAGCCCTAAGGAAATTCAGAAATCTAGCTCAACTGGTAACTAAAAATTAAAAAAAAAAAAAAAGATACAGGAAGCCACACACTCCCATTATTTACTAGTTTTAAAAATATGTATATTAACTTTAACTAGAAAGTAACAGTAACTGGAACTATGTTTCTAAAAATTCAACCTCAAGTCACCATACCTTTTCTGGCTACAATGTCACAGTATAGACTCATTGATTTGTAAGTTCAGTAAAATCTTCAGTTTTTTTCTTTTCCATATATATATGTTTAGCTCCATTCTGTACTTGTGATTAAAAAAAAATAATGGCAGCACTTTATATTTATCCTTTTAAAATCTCATCTTTTCAGATCTGGTCCACCTCATGTCAAGCTTTTGGGATCCTGATTCTGTCATTTAATGCAGCACTTCTCAAACTTAAACTTTTAAAAATTATTAAGGACCCTTCCTCAGAGGTTTTGTTTATGTGGGTTATATCTATTGATATTTGCTATATTAGAAGTTAAGCATCTTAGCATTTATTATAAAGATAGTTTAAACTTCTAGGATCCTCTAAAAGGGTCTGTCTTCTGGTTTTATGCCATTTGCAAATTTCATAAACATACCATTTACGATGTCATCCAAGTCATGGCGAAAATGTTGAACAGAATGGGAACAAGAAGAGATCTGCTTAGAGGCAGAAGTCTCTCCTGTTAGATAATGGTAATTAATCACAACTCTTCCAGATCTTTTCATTCAACCATTTTTGAATCTCTGCTCTACATATCATCTAATTCACAGCTTCTCTTCTTGTTCACAGATAACTGACAAATTTTGTAAAATACCTGTGTAGTTCACACCTGTCAAATTGGCTAGAATAACAGAGAAAGATAATGCGGAATGTTGGAGGGGATGTGGGAAAACAGGGACACTAATACATTGTTGGTGGAATTGTGAATACATCCAGCCAGTCTGGAGAACATTTGGGAACTATGCTCAAAAAGCTATCAAACTATGCATACCCTTTGATCCAGCAGTGTTACTACTGGGCTTATATCCCAAAGAAATCTTAAAGAAGGGAAAGGGGCCTATATGTGCACGAATGTTTGTGGCAGCCCTCTTTGGAGTGGCCAGAAACTGGAAACTGAGTGGATGCCCATCAGTTGGAGAATGGCTGAATAAATTGTGGTATGTGAATATTATGGAATATTATTGTTCGGTAAGAAATGACCAGCAGGATGATTTCAAAAAGGCCTGGAGAGACTTACATGAACTGATGCTGAGTGAAATGAGCAGGACCAGGAGATCATTATATACTTCAACAACAATACTATATGATGATCAATCCTAATGGACATGGCCATCTCCAGCAATGAGATGAACTAAATCAGTTCCAATAGACCAGTAATGAACTGAACCAGCTACACCCAGCGAAAGAACTTTGGGAGATGACTATGAACCACTACAGAGAATTCCCAATCCCTCTATTTTTGTCTGCCTGCATTTTTGATTTCCTTCACAGGCTAATTGTACACTATTTCAAAATCCTACTCTTTTTATACAGCAAAATAACTGAACATGTATACATATATTGTATTTAACTTATACTTTAACATATTTAACATGTATTGTTCAACCTGCCATCTCGGGGAGGGGATAGGAGGAAGGAGGGGAAAAATTGGAACAAAAGGTTTGACAATTGTCAATGCTGTAAAATTACCCATGCATATAACTTGTAAAAAAAAAAGCTATAATTAAAAATAAATACCTGTGTAGTTGAAGCTTTTTTCTGGAATCCAGGCACATTGTATCTACAGTATTTCTCTTATCTTTCCTTTCATTGGACCTGTTAAATAGGAAAGTAAATTACTTAAGCATGACTTGTTCTTGATGAAGCCATACTAGCTTTTATATATCACCACATGTTGCATTCCTAGTGCTCAAAACTGTTTCTCTAATATTATATAATTAAAGTCTATCTTCTTTCTTGAAAAATGAGGACATTTACTTTTCTCTAATCTTGTGGTATTTATATTGGTTTTTATGATTTTTTTTCCCTTTGGTGTTTTAAAAAAATTAAAATATTTAATCCAAACTTAACAGACAACAAATAAGGCAGGCATTTCCATATATATATGCATATACAGACACATCTATACCTACACATATATGTATTTTTACACTCATGTATTACAATTAAAAAACATAGAGGGCCAGAATTTTGAAAAGGTGTACTTGAATCAAGAACAGCAGAGTACTTATAGTTAAGCACCTACTCAGTGTGATTGATTCTCTAGTTAAGCACATACTTAGGTGTAATATGGTGATGTAATGACAACAGCTGGTACATGCTCAGTGTGCTGTAGTGATGTAATCGTTCTGAGATATTTAAGGAAGTCTCGGACACAGACATAAAAATCCCATGAATTTTTTCAATCGCATAGGTGAAAATGTACGCAATAGCAACCCATCCTTGAACTGAAGGTAACTTCCATTTTTACAAGAACCACAGATAGTATAAAGCATCAGAAATCCAAAGTATGCCAATGTGTTCAACCAAAATTTCACAATTGGTGCATAGTAAAAAGTATAAAATTTTTGAGTGATTAGCAGCTTTTTAGGTTTTACTTGTATGTCAAGTTCAGTCTTTCCTTCATTATTTTCCAAAACTTTGATTTCTTTGAAGATTTCATAAGCAATTTCTTCTGTAATATTTTGGAATTTGTTTTCACTGTTTTCCATGGTCATTTGATGAGCATCTTGAAATTGTGGAATGTGGGACATTTCTGCCCTGGTTTTATATTCCAGCATTAATATGGCAGTTGAAACTAAGATGCTTAAAATTACTTTGTACCCTGAGTTTTTTCTCATGTTCAGCCTTTCCATCAGATAATAACATTTGGGTACAAGTATGAGCAACAAATGGTTTAAGTCTCGAAGATACTGCTAACTTAAGGCAGGTTGAATTACTCCAGTTTTTTACTTCACATGTGAGTAATTTCATAGCCATTGTTTCATCTTATTTGAAGGATTATTTTAGAAGCTCTGCTCCCAGCTGACCAAAATCATTTGAATACTGCTTCAGTCATCAATCAGGTCACTTTGTTCAGCTTCATATGCAATGGAACGATACATCTTACAGGCTATTAATGCTTTAGCCATGGATTCTTCACCACGTTGTCAGAAAAAAAAGGCCATAACTTGCCTCTTCATAAGGCAAGTCCAAATTAAGAGTTCATTGAGTGGATAAGGGAACTGTCTAGTTTCAGGATCATTTAATATCAACAATTTCATCTTTAGTTCTTTTCTTATTTTCTTCTTCCACAGCAATATCAATCTTTGGTCTATAATCCCGCTTTCTTTTGTTTTGGTACCTAAGTGTTTTAGAACATAAGAACTCCCTGACTTCTCAAGGAAGTGAGAACTCCAAAAAGGAGTTGATCACGCCTTCCTTGACTCCTCAAAAAAGGGGTGAAAACACCAAAAAAGGAGGTGATCATACCCTCCCTGATGTCTCAGGAAGGGAGATGAAAACACCAAAAGAAATGGGGAATCAAACCAGATTAGTGGGTTTCTGAAGGGTCTCACTTGAAAAAGGTAGACATAAATCCATCAACATGTGTAAAATTTGGAGCTGTGGCCAACAAAATTTGCCACTCTGGGATGGTTTCACAGTATACATTAATTTGTGCATTTGTATAAAAGGTGTATATCTTGTCAGGTCTTATCCCAGATAATTGTACTGCTCACTTAATGGCTTTTAATAAAATTCAAGCCACAAGCACTGGGTAGGGAGTAAGGCTTTGTTCTGGTTGTGCTGGGAGGTTCACCCACTCTATCACACTGTCTCCTTGATGAAGGACTGCTGTGGGTGCCTCTTTTGTAGCAAAAAACTGATATTTCCAAGGATTTTTGAGTTATTCTTTTAACCACATTGTATAAAGCCAGTTCAACTTCTCTCAAAGCCTCTTGAGCTTCTTTGTAAACTGGCGTGGTAAATTTAAAGCATTGTCTTCCCTTAAAATGTCATATAATGGTTGTAATTGATAGGTAGTCAAGCCTAACACTGGACACATCCATTGGATATCTCCTATCAATTTCTGAAAGTCATTTAAGGTGTTCATCTTCTCTGTTCTTAAAGCTTTTGTACTGTAAGCACCATAGAATATACTTCATATCAAAGGAGCGTGCCTTTGAATTTTTTCTGTGGCTATATGCAATTTGTAATTCCTTAGTGTTTCTATGGTCTTTTGTAAACATGCTTCTAATATTTGCTCCTCAGGTACATCCCAATATATCATCCATGTAATGTAATAACAACTTTTGGAAATGCTTTTCTTACTGGAGTAAGATCAGCAGCAACATACATTTGACACATAGTAGGGCTGTTTTTCATTCCCTATGGCAAAAAAATGTCCATTCATATCTTTTATAAGGCTCTTCCTCCTCAGCGGCTCCTGCCATTATTGGGAAGCATCTCTGAAGGCGGCAGCAAAAGCTGCTGGACAAGAACAGCTCAGGGATAGGTCCTTAGAGCTTACTTGGTTCCAGTGCTAGAAGTAGTAGCAGCAGAAGCCGAGCCTTTCATAATTGTGCGACCAACTCCTGCAGGTGGTCCCCTGGCTACACGAATGCGCCCACACTGGCCTCCACCACCTGACAGAGCTGGACATATACCATGTGAACGGGGCATCATATGCCTCTCTCTATGGTGCAGGTCATGTGACTAGTAATTCATGTACATCTTTCTGTGCTTCTTTGTATTCATCATATTTGTTTTTTTTTTTTTTTATAGTATGGTATGGTAGTCTTTTTTTTTTTTTTTTTTGAGAGCAAATAAATGGAACCAAAGTGGATACCTAGCAAGAGGAGAATGGCTAAACAAATTGTGCTATAGAAATGTAATGGAGAGTCTGTAATAGTATAGTATGGTAATAGTATAGTATGGTAGTCTTTATAGTATGGTATAGTATAGTATGTAATCAGAGTCTTCCTTGGTATACATAAGCCTAGTATTGGAATCTCTGGGTCAAAGAGTACAAACATTTTAGTCACTTTATTTGCATAATTCCAAATTACTTTCCAAAGAGGTTATACTGATACATATTTCCACCTATATGTACTAGTGCACAGATAAGTTTAAAAACTTTGTGTAGCCATCTGTTTGTCAGTGATTGATGGCGGTGAACCTTGAAACTGTCCTTCTTGACGTTTGGGGTGGGCCCTGAAACTCTCCTCTGACAAGGACCCACTCTTCAGGCCAGTTAAGTAGTTTCATTAAGATTGGCCCAGGAGCTGGAACTTCAGTGGTCTCATTTAGCTGGAGATCTGGAGCTGATATTTCTATAGAGTAGCTGCACCCTCTATTGACCTGAAAATTAGTCCAGGACCAACAGAATAAACTTCCCTTTTGTCATTCAAACTTTTCTAGTTCTTGAATTCTTTTCTTGGACCTGCTTCGACCAGAGCGGGATTCCCACAACTCTCTGCGAGGCCACTAACTGCATCATGATGATAGGGATATTGGTAGCATTTTTAATTAATACATAAAGAAAATTTCAAATCTTCATTTATCCTTTTTCCTCCCATGGAATCTTTTTTTTTTTTTTAACTTCAAAAAGTAATATAATAGTATGATCTGGAGGTGCAAAGGAGACAGAGAAGATGTAGCCTTTAGGGAGGAGGAAAACAGAGAGAGCACCACTCCAAAAACCTAGAGCAAAGAAAATATTAAGGGGTGTTTAAAAGTGGCAAAGGTTTCAAAGAGCTCAAAATAGATGAAATATGATTAAAATTCATGAAATTTAGCAATTAAGAAAGTGTTAGTAACTTTTAGAGAGAACAGTTTCCATTTAATGATGAAGTTGGAGATAGAAGGATGGCTTAGAGGTCATTGGATTACAAAAGTATGGTAAAAATAGTACATCCATTTTTAGGAGGTAAGATGGAGGACATGCGTTTCAAAGGATTGTTATTGATGGACTCTCTTGCTCGAGACCTAGGTTTGTCAGTATCTAGATGACTCATCCAAGTCACTTTGGGTAAGTCACTTTAATTTTCCTGGTTTGTAAAATACCATCTATAAAATTAGGAGAATGTCCAAGTTCTAAAATTCTGTGATTCTTTGATTGGTCAGATCTATCAAACATTTGAAAGACATAAGGTCCAGGCTAAGGCTGTTTGCTGGTGGCTTTGTACTAAACAAAATTAATTGGCCCACACAAGAAAAATCCCTTGGACTTCCTGCTCAGTAGCATCTGATCAGTAATCATCTGATTAGCATATCTGAACTAATTCTGCTTACCTTCTTTAAGGTGGAACACATCCTTTTAAATTCTGATCCCCTAGATGGCAGTGTAGGAGCATGAGAAGGAGCGAAGATTATCTGCTGTACATATACTTTCCTTTGTAGAAATAGATGTTCTCACCCCCAGATACCTTTAGATTTGTGTATGAATAGCTAGAGGCTGCAGGGCCCCATAAGATCAAGGTGGAATGTGCTACTTTGAAAGTTCTGCTAGTGTAGCAGGAATTGCATTGTCTCCATTTCCTTAACACTTTAATCCCTTATGAAAAAGTCACCAGCTTTTTTACTAAATACTATTCCTACATCTATTACTAAATCCAATGTCCTGTCTTTATATTTCTTACATTCTTCACAGCTTTTAATACAGCAAACCATCTTTTTTTTTTTTTTGAAGTTGTTGTTATTTTTCTGAGCTACCTTGTTTCTTCACATCATGCTTTTTTTCCAGTTACTATTTTATCTGTTGATCCCTAACTATAATATTTAATCTGATGACCTGTACACTTATCTTTTTATACTATCCCTCCTTGAAAGAATTCTACTCTCATTTGGAATTCACTCTTTTCTTTATATAGCTGCCTGCTCAAAGATTTTTTTTTTATGGCATCCCATCATCTATCAGATCATCACCAATGTACTCTTCTGCTTTCCTTCCAAAACCTTCCAAAAATCTATTCTCATTTTACTCATCCAACTGTAGGTTCCTATTTCCAACCTTCTGTTCTGATTTGTCTTCTCACAGTTCCATGAACAAACCATGTTTGTGCTTACATGAATAAGGTCATTTATTTATTTATTTTGTGTGTGTGGCAATTGGGGTTAAGTACCTGTACCACATAAATAAAAAATTAGTACCCACTAAAATGTAAGCTTCTTGAGGGCAAAGGTGCTGTTTTTGCTTTTCTTTGAAGCCTTCCAAAATCTATCCTTGTCTTACCAATCTAATCAACTTTTTCCCTTTACTTCCAACTTTTATTCATTCTGTTCTGGTTTGTCTTTTCTCAGTTCCGTGAACAAGCCATGTTCATGCTTATATGAGTGTCTTTTTTTTTTTTTTTTTTTTTGGTCTGTGGCATTTGGGGTTAAGTAACTTGCCCGAGGTCACATAGCTAGGAAGTGTTTGGTGACTAAAACTGGATTTGAATTCTCCTGACTCTCAAGGGAGGGTGCTTTATCCATTGAGCCATGTAGCTGGCCTGGATATTTTTTCAACATCATATTTCAGTCTTCTGAAATGCCATCATGTCTATCATAATCTTACCTCAAGGTCCAGGTCAAGTCCAACTCTTGTCTAGTAAGCTTTTCTTGAGTAATTAACTCTTAATAGATTCCCCACATTTTAGAATTCCTGCAGCACTTAACCTGTACCACATAATTTTGCAAGCCATTAAAATATAAGTTCCTTGAGGGTAAGGGTGCTGTTTTTGCTTTTCTTTGTTAGCCTTAGCACAGTACCAGGCACACAGTAAGTACTTAATAAATGCTTATTGTTGATAATGTTTAAATGTTGGAGAAGAGAAATTTTTTCTCCTGGGCTAAAATTGTGAGAAAATTTTATGGTCTGTTTGTTTTTCTTAAAGTAAAGAGTATGTTATGGTTTATTTGTCCAGAGCCAGGAAAGCTATATTTTTTTCTGTTAGGCTTCTAAAAGGTCCCTTAAAGTTTGATGATCTTTATAATTATCAGCTCAAGTTCCTACAAGATTCACTTCCCTCTTTACTGTTTGTCATCCCTACCTAGTGGTCCAGTTATACTTACCAATTCAAATCAAATCTTGTCAAGTCATGAAGTGTTTATTAACGACTTACTATATGACAGTATATTGCTGAGTACTTGGAATACAAGTTCAATCAGAATTAAAGACTATCTCTGCCCTCAAATATTTTACACTTTAGTGGGGGAAAACAAAAGGAAATTGAAAAGTAGAAGGAAGAGGAGAGGAGAAGGAGAATATTGCATGGTAGACAAAAGTCTGGAGAGTCAGGAGTAGAGGAAGCCCAAGGCAGAACAAAGAGGTAAACATGGATGATTCAAGATGTACTAGGGGAAGGTCATGCCCAAGGGTAAGAGTTAGGGGAAAAAACAATTTCATTTGCCCATAAAATTCCAAAGCTGGGGGCCCAAAACTTTTACTAGACAGCCAGTATTCACAGATAGCTTCAGTAACTGGCTACAAAGAGATTATTGCAGAAAGCAATTTCACTTGAATGATGAGGTCAGGAGCTATATTGCTAAGGCTTGAGAAATGAGTGAGAAGAAGGAAAGTGGAGGCAAAGAGTATAGAAAGATTTTTCTGGAACCTTGGCTGTGAAAGTAAAGAGAGATCTACCAAAGGGATCTACCTTTAATTTCAATTTCTGCTCTATTTAAAATTGCTAAAACTGTTTAAGTTGGAGCAGTAAGAGTCAATATTTCTGTTTAACATGTGGTTTTAATGGTAGTGCTTCTAGTGTGTCTTCATTTTATCTAGTAACTCATGGTTTCAAATATATATTTTATCCTACTGTGAAAAGATGCTTTTATTCCCATATTTTAAGTTTAAAAAAATAACTGAGTGGTGTATGTTTATTGAAGGCTTTATTTGCATCTTGTGATATGCCCTAATAGTATTTATTTTTTCTCCTGTTGAGAAGATTTATTACATAATTTTTTTTAATACTAAACTACTCTTGCTACTTCGTCACATTGAATAGCTTTTTGATATATGACTGATTTCTTTTTGTGACTACTTTATTTAGTATTTTTGCCTTAGTATCACTAATGATATTGGTCCTTTTCTCCTCAGTGTTGTCTTTATTTTCACTTTAGAAATTAACTCTCATAGAAGAAACTAGGTCATCTCTTCCCCTCTTTTCTCCATGTTTTGGAAATATTTATAGTAAGGGAGTAACTTTTTTTTTCTTTGGTAGAATTTACCTGAGAATCTATCTGGGCTCAATATTTTGCTGTTACCTTTCTAATGACCTCTGATTTTTTTTTCTGTGATAAAAGGAAGGAAAGAAACATTTATTAAGCAATTACTATGTGCCAGACACTGTGCTAAGTGACTTAGCCAGGGTTACACAACAAGTATTTTATTTGAACTTAGGAAGATGAATCTTCCTGTCTGTGGGCATCACATTCTCTCCACTATATTAACTAGTTGCCCTTTTTTTTTTTTTTTAAAGCTTTTGTGTTTTATAATTCTGTAGATATGTGAGTAAAAAGAAAGATTCTCCAAATATGGTGAGGTCCTCCAGATGCTACCTTTTTGTTTTTGGCAATGTGTATGATCATATCAAGCCCTTCTACACTTGAAAGCCTCAATATATAAGATTCTCAACTACTAAAAATAGTGTAATGTAACAATATCTACAGAACAAATTAAATGGATGAAAAATACTATTACCCCAGATTAATTTATGGAGTTGGATGAACAAATAACTGATTGAGATGTAATCAGTTCACCACTTATATTTTATTTTAGAATTAATTTTTTTCAATGAATAAGCATTTATTTTCCCTTTATCTCTGACTCCCACCCTCTAGAGAGTTATATGTCTATAAGATATTTCTTCTTCTGGGAAAACATGAGAGAAAAGCTAGCAATAGTTATTCCATATGTTTCATATTATTAGATTATAGGCTTCAGTTAGGGCATCTAAGTGGTACAGTGGATACAGTGCTGGACATGGAGTCAGCAATTCTCATCTTCTTGAGTTCAAATATGGTTTCACATATTAGCTCTGTGATCCTGGGCAAGTTATTTAACCCTCCTGACTCAATTTCCTCAACTATAAAATGAAGAAGAGAAGGGAAATGGCAAACCACTCTAGTATCTCTGTCAAGAAAACTCCAAATGGAGTCATAAGTGTTGGGCATGACTGAAAATTCTTGATCAACAATGACATGCTGCATAGTAAGGAGAAGATACTTCTTATTTATATCTTCCCAAGTGTACAGTCAGTGCTTTGCATGAAACAGCTTCATTATAAATATTTGTCAAGTTGAATTGGTGATAATAATCATATTTTATTTTCAATGAGTTGATAATATATATGGTCAAACATAATCTGTAAAACCCATCTAATGCTGTTCAACAATTCTAACAGTATGAAGTTGTGAAAAGACTATGAAGCTACATTTGCCTATGTGCTGAGAGATACTTTTTGAAGTTAGAAATTAATTAGTTATTTTACAAGCTTTATTAAGCATTCATTCTGTGTCAGTCACTGGTGCTAAGCTTTGGTTATATAAACAAAGGCAAAAATATTAACTTTCGAGGAGCTCATATGAGGAGAAAATATATAAAGACTCTGTACATAGAAATATACACACATATAGTGTAAATGAAAGGTAATTTCATAGAGAATATGCTGATAGTAGGAAAGACTGGAAAAGGTATTGAAGGGGAGGAAAAAAAAACAATGAAGCTAGGAAACATAGGTGAAGAGTGAGAACATTCTAGGCATTCATGTTTATTGAAAAAAAATGGTGCTAAATGTTTTTGTTAATTGTTTTTCTTTGTCACAAGTGAGGATTAAGTTCTGGTGGGCAACTCTTCCCAAATTACTATGATATAAAGGCAAAAATCATTAACGAAGCAAATTAAAAAACACTCTCTTATCTTACTAGTATTGTGCTCTTGTCAGAAAGTTGGTGAGAGAGGTCACATTTGTATCACAGAAGGTGACCAACCAAACCTTTTAAAAAAGTCTTAGAAGCGTTTGAATGAGAAACAAGAATGCTGACTCTTCCTCCTCCCAAAATTCTTTAGTTGCCCATTGCCAAATATAGTTGTATGTTTGTAAACAAAATATAGTTTTGTTAACATATTGAGTATTTCAGAAATTGAGGCTCCCTTTGTAGAATTAGGAAAATGCCTGGTTGTTTGTCTTTTTAAAGCAATTTAGTTTCTTTTGTGGAAGACTGTTCAACCTAAACTGATTGATATTAAGGATACCTTAATAGCTGCTCTTTTCATTGTCATTTTACTATATCTTTTATTGTGCAAGACCCTTTAATGTTTTGCTTGAATAAGTGTGAATAGTACCTGGGAACACCTAATTTAAATAATTTTCTCAAAACTTAGCTGTTTTGCTTCATGACAAAACACATCAGGTGTCGTGTACATGTTATGAATCAGGGAATCATTTTTTGATTACTTTAACTTTGATAACCAAAGAGAACATTCTGAAAGGAGTCATCTGAATGCAGGAGTGAACCAGTTGTGCTGCTATGAACAGCAAATCCTTTGTTAAACCAAAGGTTTAGGTTCAACATTGGGACAAATGAGCTCATCCTCGTATCCAGGAAACTATATGATCTAGTGAAAATAAATCAGAGTTGGTAGTGGGGGAGGTTGCTCCTTGTCCTTCCAATGACTGCTTTTAATCCTCTGGGCAATCTATTGTTGGCACCTTACTGGAAGAGTATCTGATGTAGTCATGAATTGGATTAACTAATATCTTTCTTGATGCATCATTGTAGTTGGTGAAAGTATCCACAGAGGGCCAGAATAAGTTAGAGTGAAGTTGCCTCTGAGTAGTAAGGATTGTGTGATTGATTTGGAGACTTCACTTCTTTTGAGGGTGGGGTAGGATTTCTCTAAAACTCCACTGATTGCTTTCTGCAGGGGCAGAGCCCCCCCCCTCCCCCCCAAGCCTCCTTGACTCTATATGGGTTTGCCACAGGCAAGAATGAAATGAAGGAAAGAAGTAAAAGTTATTTAACTTTTTTTTTCTTCCACTTTCCAGAAATGAATTAAACATAAAACAGGGGAAAATATAAGATAGACAATAAAGAAATAAATAGTTTTTTTTTTAAATGACTGTTATGAAAGAGCTAGTGAAGAGGGTAGAGGAAATTCCTTTCCTTAAATCCCCTTCCCTTTCCCTTATCACTCATCTCCACATATACACAAATACCTTATCTACTTGGGGCAGTTTAAAAAACATCCAGATAAACATTCGGTATGGAAGGAAAATGAAGTAATAAAGATAATATGAAGTTGATTTTTTTGTACCCAAGTGCAAATATAAAGATTTTCCATTTATCCCTATTGAATTTCATTTTATTTAATTCAGTTTGATGCTCCAGTCTGTCAGGTTCTTTTGGGATTCTGTCATCCATTGTTTTAGCTATTTCTCCTAGTTTGATATCATCAGCAAATTTGTTGAACATTATCATTTATGCCTTTAGCAAAGTCATTAAGACTATGTTAAACATCAGGGGGCCAACCATAGATCCCTTGAAGCACTCCATTGGAGACCTTTTAACCACATTGAGATTGAAACATTAACAACCATTTTTTGAGCCTGTTCATTAAAACATTTCTTAATCCATCTGATTATGTTATCATCTAGTCCATCTTCCTCATAAGAATAGTATGAGATACTTTATCCAAAGCTTTCCTGTGATCTAGGTAAATTATATCTGTATCATTCTCCTCATATACAAGTTTAATAATCCTGTCAAAAAAAGAAATGTAGTTAGTCTGAAATAATTAGTCTGTAATGGTTAAGTAAATTTGTACCTTTTAGATGCTTGCTAAAAATCTCCTTAATGATTCAATCTATAATTTTCAGTCACTAAGGTTCAGCAATCACTGCTGTTAGTTCTTTCAGGACTTAAAAATGCAATTCATATGGGCCTGATAACTTGAATTCACTAAGGGCAGATTGGTACTCTTTTATTATCTCCTTACTTATCTTGGATGTCAGGTCCTAGTTAATCATTTTTGTTTTCTCATATCCAGTGGAAAAGCCATTTTCCTTTGCATAGAAAACATACCAGATTGAGAAGTCTGGTTTCTATCATCTCTCGATTGATTTTTTTTTATCATCCCATCCAATCCAAGAAAAGGTTCTATGCCTTCTTTGATCCTCCTTTTTCCACCATCCATTTTCTTGCCTTTGGTTTCTCTTGCCAGCCTTATGTCATTGTAGCTTTAGCATTTCTGTTGCCATTTTTATAAAATTATGCTTCATTTCTTCTATTTCTTCTCCATTATGTTGCTTTACTTCCTCTGTGTCTACATTAAAAAAAATCTTAAATTGATAAGTTAATTCCCTATGTATCCTTGTCAGTTTCTTCAGAAAAGTTGATTTTTTTTCTAAATTAAAATTATTTCCCTTGGTTTCTTCAGAATTTCATTCTTAAGAATGGCCTACCCCAGTGTTTCTCAAACTTTTGTTTTCAGTATCTTTATCCTATTAAAAATTATTGAGGATCTCTCCAAAGCGTTTTTGTTTATCTGGGTTATATTTATAGACATTTACCATATTGGAAATAAAAACTGTTTTTGAATTTGTAGACCCTCTAAAAGGGTTTCAGAGATCCCCAGGATTCTCTAGACCATACTTTGAGAACCACTGGCCTACCCCTTCTGGGCTGACTTCCCATGAAGCATTTTGTTCTATGACATATCTAAATTTTAGAACACTGAAATGTTTTTTTTCAAATTTAGGTTAATACTAAACTATACCTTGATTTCCCCTCTTCTGAAAGTTTGAATGGCTACTTCTAAAGATTTTCATTTTTGTTCTAGCATTTGATTCCTCCTTGTTTCATAAGTATCAGATGAAGACTAGAATTTACCAATTGTTGGTTTCATCACCTTTAAAAGATTGTAATTATCACTAAGATAAGTCAAGAAGTTAATAGCTGCTTTGCTTATGTAGGAGAAAATTGAAATTCCCCCATATCTAAAAATTTATATTACTTTGCTAGGCTTCTGTTTTCTAAATATTCTAAATATTTCGTCCATCTAGGAGATTTGTAGTATATTCCAGTAACAAAAATCATTGCTGTTTTTCTTTCTTTGGATTTTCACCCAAATACTCGCTGATATCCTTTCTTATTTCTGGTTCCTTGATTTCCTCTCATAAACATGCCTTTAATATAAAATTTTCCTCCACTCACCTTTTTAATACACTCCAGTAGCTCTCTATTGCTTTCAGGGTCAAATACAAAAAGCTTGGTTTGGTGTTCAAAGCTTTTCATAACCTAGTCCTCTCATAGCTTTCTGGTCTTCTTACATCTTACTCAGTGAGTATTTTTCAATATAGTGACACTGACTCCCTGACTGTTTCATGAAGCAGACATGCCATCTCTTAGCTCTAGACATTTGACCTAGCTATTCCCTATTGACTTCCTTGTTTTCCTTGAATTCCTGCCTAAAGTCTCACTTTTTACTTGAAGCCTTCACCCCAAATTCTAACGTATTTCCTTTTGAATTTTATTTATTTTTTATCTTGTATATTTTCTTCCTTTGTCTGTACTTGTTTGCCTGTTGTCTCTCCCGTTAGATCACAAGCTTCTTGAGGGCAGGAAATGTCTTTTGTTGTTTTTTGTATCTACAGTGCCTCAAACACAGTATGGACTGAATAAGTATTTATTGATCTATGTTTATTTTGAATAACTATATCTATTCATAGCCATGGTCCAGTCTGAGATTCATCCTATCAACTTTCTATGATATCCATGAAGTCATATTTGCCTTTTTTTCATTAGGACCTTGAGTTTCTTTTTTGTTGTTGTAAAGACTGTAGGCATTTTATATAGACATTTGAAGATATGCATTTTAATACTTATTCTTTTCATGGATTTTTTTCTTCTGTGAATTTTTGAATGCCTCTGCTGTTCTTCCTTTTTTTGGAATTACTATAGTGTTTAATTTGGAAGATACATACATACACATGAATTTATGCGTGCTTACTTTTACTTCTCCCAATCTTTTTATTTTAAAACTTTTAGGTTTATAAGATATCTGCAAATATGTTACCAGCTTTTATTAGTTGTATTACATCTCTGGTCAGGAAACTGTCATTTCTATATTTTAAGCTATGGTCCAGAAATCCAAATTCCACTCTGATACAATTTTCTCATCCAACTATTCATTTTCCAGATTTATTTTTCTCCTCTGCATTTCTTTCCTTCATTGAGCAATGGGAGAAAAATATTCTACCCCTATGATCTTTGGGTTTTTTTTTTTTTTTTTGCCCAATACATCATATTAGTTGACAATAATTTTTATATGATTTTTAGATTTTTTCTGAACGTGTAATTGTTACCCTAAGTAAATTACCAGAAGTAGGTAGGTACGATTGGATTGGGAGATTCTCTATTATATGTTAGATATATAGGAAGACAATAGGTTTCCCTATCAGTTCAGCAAATAGCTGCCTCAGTAGTCTTTTTTTTTTATTGAAATTTTTTGTTTTCAAGGCATATGCAAGGATAATTTTTTTCAACATTGTTCTTTGAAAAACCTTGTGTTCCAATTCACCCCTCCTTCTCCCATGCCCTCCCCTAGATGACAGGTAGTCCAATATATGTTAAACATGGTAGAAATATATGTTAAATCTAATACATGCATACATATTTATCCAAATATCGGGCCACACAAGAAAAATCAAATCAAACCAGTAAAAGAGAAAAAGAAGCAAAATTAAATGCAAACAGATAACAATAATTTCAAAATAATAAAAATTATTTCATTATTCCTCTTCATTGAAATTATTTCACTTCAAAAAGAATGAAAATGCTATGTTGCATACCATACTCAGTTCCCACAGTCCTCTCTTTGGATGTAGATGGCTTTCTTCATCACTGCATAATTGTAACTGGTTTGAATCATCTCATTGTTGAAGAGAGCCACGTCCATCAGAATTGATCATCACATAGTCTTGTTGTTGCTGTATACAATGATCTCCTGGTTCTTTTCATTTCACTCAGCATCAGTTCATGTAAATCTCTCCAGGCCTCTCTGTAATTGTCCTGCTGGTAGTTTCTTACAGAACAATAATATTCCATACCATAACTTATTCAGCCATTCTCCGATTGATGGGCACCTATTCAGTTTCCATTTTCTTGGTTGGCCACCTCTTGAAGACTGGTTTGCTGAGGTTCTGATTCCTTCCTTTTTGATCTGTCCATGGATAGATAGTGGTACCTATGTACAATGACTGATGGGTGGGAGTTATGTGGTAACTCTATCATTAGGGAGAAGAGTGTAGTGGTCCTTTCATTCAGCTGTCAATTGGATTACATATTGCTTATGCCAATATTAGATTAATTCATCCTTTTAGTTAGACATTTTTGAGTGAATAAAGAATTAAAAGAATGAAGATAAATCTATGTGTTAGAGCTGTTTTGAGTTGTTTGAAAGGTAGAGATATTCTGAATGCATACTTAATCTTAAGTATAATATGGAGGACAGCTTGGTACAGTGGAAGGAATATTGGAATTGGAGTCAGAAGACTTGGTTTCAAGTCCTGACTCTTCAGTTTCCTATGGGTATAATCTTAACGAAATTCTCCAAGCCTTAAATTTCTTCTTCTTGTAAATAAAGGGCATGAACTATTTGATTGTTAAAGTCTCTTTCAGCTGTAAATCTGTGATGCTGTGATCCTTTGGTATCTCACAAACTGTGTAGTAGGAAGAGTACTTGATTTATAATCAGTTCCAGGGTTTGAATCTAGGCTCTTTTACCATCTGTATAAGGATGTGCCACCTGGATAAGTCAGTGTCCCTAGCTGGACTTCAATTTCCTCATTTGTAAAATGAAGATGTTGGATTAAATGGTTTTTGAAGCATCCTTTGGTTCCAGGTCTATGATCCTATGAATAGACAATCTATAAGGTCCCTTCTAGCTCTTAATCCCATGATTGGTGAGTTTCACCATCAGAGATGAAGCTTCTGGCCCAGTATAGCATTTCTAATGGCATATGTCATTATTACATGTATTTGAGAAATAAAGAAATGTATCTTCATGCCACTGAATTTTGAGCTTCTTCTGAACAAAAGGACTTTGAGGAGATGTGTGTATGAGATACCCTTGTGACTTCTGTGATCCATATTGGTTCTTTCTCTCATCCCCCCCAAACAATGATTTGTGAAATTATTTTTTAAGCAGGTTCTGGTGAGGAGAAGAGAGAGAGAGAGAGAGAGAGAGAGAGAGAGAGAGAGAGAGAGAGAGAGAGAGAGAGAGAGAGACAGAGAGACACGCAGAGACACACACAGAAGCATACACACACACACAGACATGGAGAGAGAGACAGAGAAGACAGAGAGAGACAGGAAATGGAAAGAGAGAATGTTCATCATTTTTTCCATCTCTGATTTGAAACTGGAACCAATCTCAATCTGCTTGTTTGAATAGATATTTATAATAAGCCTTACTCCACTAAGACTTAGGATAAATCTTAACAGAATCTAAAATACTTATGCTGACAACCTCAGAGCCTCATGAGAGAGACTAGCAGTCTAGAATCTTGGGGTGTGTCTGGTTTTTGCTTATGAATTAAGTTTAACTTCATGATGAGCCTAAGGCACTGTTTTTTGTAATCTTTGTCAATAAAAGAAAAGGTGGATTTTCTTGCCTTTTCCTTGTTTTAAAAGTCACCTTACAAAATGCCTGTGCTCCAAAATGTCAAAGCAAGAATTAGGGGTGGAAAAGGAGGCATCGTGTTCCATCTAGCAACCAAGCAACCCACACCTCGTATGGCACACCCATGCCCCTGACTGCCCTTGGTATTCAACTGTAATTGCTCTCTGTCACTTCAGGTGAAACCATTCAACCAAAACTTCAGTAATAGTCTCACAATGCAATTGCATTTAAATCTCCATAAAGAGATAAAGCATCAGATATTGAACATTTGCCTTTTTTTTTTTTTTTAAAGCATACATTCCCAGTATTTAATCTTAATCAGTCCTTTATCTCAATATTTGGTACAATCAGGGTAAGCCTTAACAGATAATCTTCTGAAGGTGCTTATGTAGACGGGTTGACATCTATTCCTTAGGGTAATGATACTTATCAGCATTAGGTTGACTTTTATGGTTTTCCTGTTTTCTAAACTTCAGCATTGGTAATGGTCTGGCAGAGTCTAAGTGTAATAGAGGACTACCAATGATGGTACTGACCTTGACCTTCTAAATGACTTGAACTAAAAGAAAAGTCTCTATGTTAGAATGGATGCATCTGCAAACGGATAGCAAATAAGCAATTACTTTAAGTTGCTTAGTATAGATTCGGTAAATTGGGATATTATCCATTTAAGAGTTGGTTATGATAGTGGTGAACTAGAGATTGTACCATGTTTGGAAACAGGTGGTACTGACTTCAAATTCTACCTACTAGACACATGACCCTGGGCCAGTCATTTAAACTCTGTGTGTCTCAGAATATTTTTTGAGCCTAATGGAGAATTTAACTGGTTACCATTTTTTTTTTGGGTAAAAGACATTCCTGTACTAATATTTCTCTATATTTGTATAGAAGAATTTAGAGAAATCCTAGCAAATTATATTATCAATTAAAGAAAGATGTTCTAGTTTGATTTTATTAGATTTCATGTGTTTAAACAATATGCAAATATCAATAATGACATGTTTCAAGTCCAGTATACAGCAATACAGGACCCCATGCTACTTTCTCAGAAAAGAAAAAAAAGCTAGATATTGTTGAAATGCAGAATTCTGTGCCAGAAACAGTAAAAAATATTTCAGTGGTTGAGATGCATAAAAAGATCTAAATTCCAAGCTTATATAAGGTGATCATATTTAACCTCACCTTATTATTGATCTAAATTCAAAATAGCACATCAATTTCCATTCATGTCAGAGAAACAACTTTCAATAAGAGGTCCTATAATATATACTTTAACAGAGAAATATGACTGGTTAGCTCCAACTTACTTTTGTAATCCCTTTTAAAAGAATTAGTGCTAAGCTGGAGCAATATATGCAGAACCAGCTGCCTTTGCATTTATTTATTATTTTTTGGTAGCATATTTAAGAATTGAATGGTGAAGGGTTTTTGTCTCTGATATATCTGTTTTTACATGCAGTATTTAGTCAAGGGCCAAGTTGAGAAGTTGCTGCCAAAAGAGACTTATTGCCTTTCTCTATATTTGTATGGGAAGCATTTTTTGGTCTTAAAAGTAGGAAGGAAAAGGGGCAGAGCCAATATAGTAGAGAGAAGCAGGAATTTGCCCGAGTTTTCCCCAGTTTCTCTTAGAGACAATGTTAAATCAAACCTCTAAAAGAATTTTGGAGTGACAAAATCCACAAAAAGATGGAGTGAAACAATTTTCCAGTTCAAGACAACTTAGAAGGATTTTAAGACAGAGCAGTATGTTGTAAGAAATCATCAGGGAAAACTGCCCTGATACCTTAGAACTAGAGGATAAAATAATAATTGAAAGAATCTACCAATCACCTCCTGAAAGAGATCCCAAAATGAAATTGTAATCAAATTCCAGAATTATCTGGTCAAAGAGAACAATACTGCAAGTAACCAGAAAGAAAAAATTCTAACATTAAGGCATCACAGTCAAGAATACATAGGAATTAGCAGCTTCTACATTAAAGGATTGTGAGGGCTTAGAATATGATATTCTGGATATTCTGGAAGGCAAAAGGAGCTTGGATTACAACCAATAATCAACTATCCAGCAAAATTGAGCATAATCTTTCAGGGAAAAGTTGGACCTTCAATGAAACAGGGGACTTTCAAACTTTACTAATAAAAAGACCAGAACAGAACAGAAAATATGATCTTCAAATACTAAACTCAAGAGAAGCATAAAAGGGTAAACAGGAAAGAAAAAATACCAAACAAAACATGGTATTCATTCAGAAGACTAAACTGTTTACATCTCTACATGAGAAGATGATTCTTATAACTATTAGAAACTGTATCTCTATTAATGCAGTTAAAAGGAATATACTTAAAAGGTGTGAGTATAAATTGACTTTGGTGTGATTAAAAAAAAGATTAAGAAGTGGGGGAAAAAAGAATTGTACTGGGAGAAAAGGAAAGGGAGAGGCAGAATGGGGTAAATTATATCACATGAAGATACATGAAAGACCTATTACAATAGAGGAAAAAAAAAGAAAGGGGGTGAACATTGAACCTTACTGTCATTGGATTTGGCTGAAAGAGGTAATAATAAATACACTTAGTTGGGTAAAGAAATCTATTTTACTTTATAGGGAATAGGAAGGGAAAGGAAAGGAAAGGGGAGAGGCTAGTAGAAGGGAGAGAAGATTGAAGAAGGCAACAGATAAAAGCAAAAGATTGTTGAGAAAAAAGTGTAAATGGGAAAAATAGGATAGAGGGAAATAGTAATCATAATTATGAAGTGAAGGGGATGAACTCTCCCACAAAACAGAAGTGGATAATAGAGTGAATTAAAAGCCAGAATTCTACAATATGTTGTTTACAAGATAAACATTTGAAATGAAGAGACACACAAAGAGTAAATAAAGGTAAAAGGCCAGAGCAGATTATATATCATGCTTCCACTGAAGTAAAACAACAAGAAGAATGACAACAAAAGCAGGGATAACAATCCTGAATTTGACCAAACAAATAATAGAAAATGTTATAAAATGCAAAATAGATAATTTTGATTACATTAAATAAAAACAGATTTAACCCAAAGGAAACCAAATGCAGCTAAGACTAGAAGGAAAGCAAAAAGGGAAACAATTTTCATAGCATCTATTTTTGATAAGTCTCATTTCTCAACTCTATATAAATGAGGATACTGAGGAATTTAAGTATAAAGTGATACTCTGAGGGAGAAAGAAGGTAGTATGTACCAAGAAAGTTACAAAGACAAAATTCAAGCATTTCTTGCCTTTCTTTTAGAAGTTTACATTCTATTAGGGCAAACAAAATTATATTTATGGACATAAATAAAAACATATAAAATCAGTATATAAACATACACACACTGAGTAAATATTGCCACCTTCATACCCCAATGGGAATAGTTCAGAACTCTGGGTCCAATAACTCTGGAAAGGGCAGATGCTGTCTCCCACAGACCACTGATCCTAGCCCAGTTGTCCCCAACACCACAAACCCTCATCCAAGAAATCATTCCTTTTGGTATCAAACCTGCAGTTTCAAGTATTTGATTATAGTCCTTGACATCATCAAATAGTTCAATGTCAGTAAGTAATGCCATTTTTTTTGTCAATAGAAAGAAAATGAGAGAAGGTACAATACCATCTACTTTGCTATTGCACCTCAAAGATGACTTTCCATCTCTCATGCCATTGATAACCCCTGTGAATATCTACTCTTTTATTAGACTATAAGCTCCTTGAGATTAGGTTTTTCTTAAATTGTATCACACTGCTTTTTACTAGTATGAAGGGGTTCATACTATATGAGGGTTCAGTTAACCAGCAAATAATTATTAAGTGACTACTATGTTTTAGCTACTAGGAGTATAAATACAAAAAATGAAAAAATCCCTATAGGTTATGGTGAACTAACTCTGATATCTTATAGGATGGATGAATAGACAGATAAAACATTTATCAAATATCTACTTTGTACCAGGTACTGTGTTAAGCTACAAATATAAGTCCTTGACTTCACAGTGCCAACATTCTAAGGAGAAAAGATAGTATGTAAAAGTATGTAAAAGGAATTTGGGATAGTTTAAAATAGTCAGAAAATACTCTGGAAGCTTGAAATTTGGTAAGGTAAGACCAAAGCTGGCCTATCAAGTCCCAGAGTGGTTCTAGGATCTGACTCTATTTTTCTGGTGGGAGGAGATAATAGACCAATTAAAGGCAAGTAGAGATGGCATGGCTGGAAATTGCTAGGGAAGTGCTTTCCTCTGGGTAACTTATGGGTGTTCCCAGATAAATCTCCATCACTAGAAAAATTGGCAGATATATCTGCTGAAGCACAGTTGGTGATCTAGAAAGATCATGGGGAAGTGTCAAAACCCAGAAAAAGGAAAAATGCTTTCCTGATTTTCAAAAAAAGAAAGGGATTTTCAAATTGTAGGTTATGAGTTTGACTGCAATACCAAAAGTTCAAAAGCATATTAATAAAAAGTATTTCATAAATATCCAGGAAAGGAAAGACTATGAGAGAACAAACATATAGTGCCTACTAGGGTCAAGCACTGTGCTGAGCACTTTTACAGATATCTTAATTGATCCTTAAAACAATTTTTTTCAAGATAGGTGCTATTATTATTCACAATTACATTTTGCATGAAGAAACTGAAGCAGAAAGTAAGTATTGTATAGGATTGCATAGCTATTAAATATCTGAGGCCACATCCTTCTCTAGCTCATTCCATAGATGAGGAAACTGTGGCAAACCAGGATAAGTGATTTGCCCAGGGTCACACAGATAAAAGTATCAGAGGTCAGGTGTGAACTCAGAAAGATGAGCCTTCCTGACTCCAGGCCCAGACCTTTATCTCCTGAACCACTAGCTGCCTTGGAAGTTGTGATCAAAAAATCCTAAAGCAACATCCTTAAGAACTCACTTCTTTTCTTTTCTTTTCAAGGTTGGTTTGTTTGGGAGGGTTAGTTAAATGATAGAATGAGAGAATGTTGTAGATATAGTTTATATAGATTTTTACTAAGACTTGAAAATCTTTAATGCTGTTTTTGTGAAACAGATGGAGTTATGTGGGCTGGACAATAGGTTTGGAACCTGGAAGAATGAATGGACTCAAGAATAGGAATTAATAATTCAATGTCATTTTGAAAGGAGGTCTCCAAGGGAGTGCCACAGATGATCTGTTTGTAACTTTGTCCCATTTAATATTTTTATTATGGTCTTGAAAAAAGGCACAAGCAGCAGCATGCTTACTAAATTTTTAAATGACATTAGCTGAAGGAGAAAGCTAAAAGATTGAATGACAAATTTAGATTCCAAAAAAAATCTTCAAGTTTTAGATGCTGAACCAACTCTAATAAGTTAAAATTTAATAGAGTTTTATACTTGGGTTCAGAAAATCAATGTCAAAGGTGTAGGATGGGGAAAGAATGCCTTGGACTATTTAGTAGATGTAACGTGAGGCATAGTGAGAATATGGAAGCAAAAAAACTGGGGCAGTCTTAGATTATTAATTAGTTAACAAACATTTTAAATTGTGTGCTATAAGTTAGGTGCTGAGGTTTTGGGATTGCAAAAACAAATGAAAGATTTCTTGTCCTAAGTTTACATGCTATCAGGGTAAGCAAAATGTGTATGTATTTCAAAATATATCTATGTATATATTGTTCTAATAAAGACTAAATTAGATAAACTGTATAATAGATTTTAAGTTCCTTGAGGGGCAGCAAACTTTGTTTTTGTCTTTTTATCTCCAGAGTCTGGTCCATAATAGACCTTTTATGATTAGGTCCTTCTGATTTTGAGGAGTTGGGTTAACCAGCAAGAGAAGGCAAGGCTATTTTGGATAATCTTTCTTACTCCTTTTATCTAATTATTCCAGGACTCCTCCCTTAGGTCTTTTAAGGAAGAATGAAGACTGACTTGGAGGTGTGCATAGTCCTGGAACTAGGTGGTTCATAGTGGAGAACCTGTAGTTATTATAGCTTGTATTGTTATATAGCTTGTATTATAGCTTGTTTTGTCATCAGAACAAGACTGATGACTTAACATAGCTCTGACTGACTTAAAACCAATTCATTTGTAAGTCAAGACATTCTCCTCATGATGTCATTCCTCTTCTGAGATGAAGGATAAACAAAGATCTGTGAGTAGTAGTTGCTGCCTGAGTTGAGGGGGCTCAACTGACTAGTTCCAGTTGGGCAATGTTCCTTTCTTCCCACTCTTTCTCCTTCCCTTCCCTTTCCTAGATCAGAAGAGCAAGTGACATCAGAAGAGTAAAGAAAATTGTAAGGAGTCACATCATTGATGAATTGAGTGCCTTTTGTGCACATGATTGTGTCTTTAGCCCTAAATAATTTTTTCCAGAGTTTGGAGACACCATGATCTCTATCCTTAATAAGATGACAATCTGAGGAGTAATTAGATAGATTAATAGCATCCTACTAACCCCTATGATGTTTTAATTGACTTGTACATATCCAGGTCAGTTGACATACTTGTGGCTAAGACATAGATTAAAATTTATTTTTCTTTGCATCCTCAGCATTTAGCACAGTGCCTGGCATGTGTTGTTATTGTTGTTCAGTTGTTTCCAACTCTGTGACTCCAACATAGATGTTGTCTATGGAATTTTCTTGGCAGAGATACTGGAGTCCTTTGCCATTTCCTTCTCCAATATGTCCTCATTTTGCAGATGAGGAACTGAGGCAAATAATGTTTAAGTGTTTTGCCCAGGGTCACACAGCTAGTAAATGGCTGAGGCTACATTTGAACTCAGATCTTCCTGATTCTAGGTCTGATGCTCTATCTACTGCATTCCGTAGCTGCTCCTGACTGACATATTATAGGTATTTAAGAAATGCTAGTTGACTGATTGACCAATCAAGCACTGTGTTGTGTTATGAGGGTAGTAAGAGGAAGATAGTGTGCTGAATAATAGAATCTCCAAAGTGTTAAAACTGTGGCAACCCAAAGGAACATGGAGAATTGAATGACAGACATTACAAATGATCAATTATGCAAAAATAGTGGTACAAAATACATTAGACAAGGACTTGGAAGAGCCCAAGTGCTATATCGATGGCCCTTTCATGATATTAAGAGGAAAAATTCTAAAGACATTGGATGGATACCTCCTAATGCATTTATGGGAGGACGCGGACAAGAATCATATAGGATTAAAAATGTGTGAATAGGTTGAGGTTTGTTTCATTGAGTATCCACATTAATGAAATTATTGAATTATTTAAAATTTGGTTCCTAACCTTGAGAGGTCTGTGGGAAAGACTTTAGAATAGCACTTGAATTGAGATTTAGAAGACAGTTACAATTCAGATCAGGGAAGGTACTATAGCTCAAAGGAATAGCAGGACCATAGAGGTAGAAATAAGTAAATATATAACAATAGATTCAGACTCACCATGAAGATAATAGGTACTCAATGACTTAAATGCACTCTCCTCCATCTTGTTCCTATGTGATGATGGGCAAGTTTTAAAAAAATCTCTGAGTCTTAGTTTTCTTATTTATAAATGGAACTCAAAGCCCATAGTACCTAGTTGTAGGGTGGGAGGGAGGGTGTTTAAATGAGATAATGTATATAAATTACTTTTTAAACCTTAAAGCAACATACAGATGTCATCTGTTGTTACTATTATTAGTATTTCCCCTTGGCATTTCTCATGGCAAGACTCTGATTCATTTATGGCATCTTCTTTCTTCTCAATCCATTGCTTAGCACAGTGCTGGCACATAAGAGGCAGTTAATATGTGCTCATTGATAGGTGGATTGTTGGTGTTGGATTAATGAGTTTGCAAGAAAAGACATCGGTGATAAACATATCTCCTGTTTTAGTATATTGTTTTATTTTGGATTAAAATGAAAGATTAGTGATCTTTAATTCCCTTCCAGTTCTAGCATTCTGGGAATCTGTGATGAGAAACTGTATGAAGTGATTATTCTTTGGCTTGTGTTCTTAAAGTATTCTTTATAGAACATAGAGAAACACTGGGAATATTCAGTGCTATTTGAATATCATCCACATCTTAGATCCAGTATGTTATAATCACAAGTGATATCCTCTTTAGTTTTTAGTTCTTTAAGCTTAGTTTTAAATGTATTCCTTTTTTTTTCCTTCTGTATTTGCATGTTGTTTTCTTTTAATGGGCTTTTAATAGCTAATAAGATTAGGAGCTAAAATTGGGCTATGTACAATTCTTAATCTAGTTGACTTTTGGTTCAGCATTCCTACTTTTTTTTAGGGGAGTTTTTGATTCAGATGTAAAGATCTATTTATAGATAAGAGATAAAATGTTTTAATCCTACCCAAGGGATCCCTGATGAGCCCAGAATGAACACTAAACTGAGTGGAACACTGTGTTGAATATCAGTGCATAATTGCTACCTTAACAAAAGCTTTAATCCTCTTTTCATAAAATATTTAGCTATTCTGTATATCATATTAGTTGCAGTTCTGTTTTATCTAAGAGTAAATTTTGGTAACAATATTTTTGCTGACATTAAAGACTAGCTAAATGTAACTTGATTTTCCATAAGTGATAAGAAAACATAAGGAGACAATATATAATCAAGGCAGGTAGAGAATAATGTCTATTTTTTTCTTTCTTTTTTTTTTTTTTAAATGCATTTAAAAGTGCCTTTTGGCTTTATGTTACCATCATTTCTGAAGAAAGACCTCTTTCTCTCCCTCTTTATTTTTTCTCACCCTCCTCTCTCCTCTTTCCAACCATTGAATCCTCCCTTGGAATACATTTAAAAATCCCCAAAAAACATTTAAGCAAAAATATCTGAAATAACAACTGCATCCAAAGAGATGTACATCATTTACAGATGAAGAAATTAAGACCCAGAAAAAGTTAATGAATTGCCTTTGATCATACAGGTAATATCAAAGGCAGGATTTGAATACAGTTCTTCATCACCCCCAAGTGTAGAGGATTTCTTCTCAAAAGTTGGATTCCTTTTAGTGATCTCCTCTTACTGTTGTAGTTATTGTGTATATTACCTTTTTGTTCTTTTTATTTAATTTTGTATCACTTCATTCAACTCTTCTCATATTTCTCCCATTTTCTCTTATTCATAGTCATTCTCCCCCCTTCGAGTAATTATATTCCATTACATTCACAAACGTAATTATTTTAATTATTTTCCAAGTGATAAATACATACTTCAGATTTAGTTCTTTGCTACTGCATGAGAGCATTACTATGAATATTTTATTATGTAGTGAATCTCTCTTTCTTCTCTCTTTCTCTCTCTTCTCTCTTTCTCTCCTCTTCTCTCTCTTCTCTCTTTATCTCCTCTTCTCTCTCTCTCTCTCTCTCTCTCTCTGTGTCTGTGTCTGTGTCTCTCCCCCTTCCCCATTGGATATTTTAAATTCATATGTTGAACCTTAAAAAAACCCTATAAATTGGATCTTTTAGCAGATGGGCCAATTGTTTTGTTAAAATTCCCATTTAATATCAATCATTGCATTTTAAAAAGTGAACATCTTTTAAAATAAAAGGGACATAACTTTTTATTTTATTTTTTCCATTTTAATAAAATTAGTATTTTATTTCCCCCAACTATATATAAAAACAATTTTTAACTTTAATTTTTTAAAATCTTGAGTTCCAGATTTCTTCCTCCATGCTTCCTTCTACTCCCCCCACATTGATCTAGATGGCAAATAATATGATATAAGTTATATATGTATAGTCATGTATACCATATTTCCACATTATTCATGTTGTGAAAGAAAACACAGATAAAAAACTCAAGAAAAATAACATAAAAAGGTATTCTTTGATCTAACTCCATCGGTTCTTTCTCTGAAAATAAATATAATTTTTTATAAGCTGAGAATAGTTGTCATTCACAGTATCATTGTATGTTATTGCTGTTACTGTGCACAATGTTCTGTATCTTCTCATTTCACTTTGTATGAATTCGTACAAGTTTAAGTTACTTTTAAAAGCATAATAGAAATATTCATTTGGTTTTTATTTTCCAGCTGGTATCAGTAAGAGATGAGGTAAAGTTTTATTTTGGATGATTTTTTTTTTAGTTGAGCCATTATTGTCTTTGTATTGTGTTAATTCATTTGTATCCCTGATATATGACTACCCCAAACAAAAGATGCTTTGACTTAGCTTTTCTGAAGTTTTTCAAGTTTACTTTCATTCTCCTTAGTAGAACATAGGAGAACCTTTTTTTCTTTACTCTATGTCAATCATTCAGCAAATGTTAGACATTTGCCCTCAAAGATCTTATCATGGAGTTGGAGAGAGAAGACACATAAAATTTAGGGCAATTTCACTATGATTCTCCCAGCTAAGTGGGGTCCTTGGTGGTGGGTATTTGCAAGAAGCTATTAATTGGTGTATAAAGTCTTAAGAATCTTGCAATCAGAAATTTCACCTTGGCACACAACACAGACAACATTCAAGGTTGGCTTGTTTGACTAAAGGATATTTTGTTTTACAAAAGGTTCATTAAGTTAATAGACTTCTGATACAACCCATTTTATTGGGTTGTAGCCCTTGTAGTTTAAAATAATTTACTGAATGACCTACTCATTAATAACAACAAGAATAAAAAAACCCTAGTAGCTGACAGAGCTTTCTGGTTACAAAATGATTTACGTTTAATATTTTGTGATTCACATAAACATCTCAGTGAGCTCTTTGGACCAATTGCTACTTGTTCCTGCCCTATCCACCATAGAATACAAGCTCCTTAAGGCCAGAAGCTGTTTGCAATTTTTTTGTTTGAGTTGCCTTGTAACTTAGTGGGTGTCTAATAAAGATTTGTTAGACTGCAATGAAATTTTATTACCCCCTTTTTATAGATGGGGAAACTCAGGTTCAGAAAGAGACCAAATGCCCCAAATCATGTGGCTCAGAAGACATAGAAGGTATAGAAATACCTTATAGAAATACATAAAGAGGCATAGAAGGAAATAGAACCCAGTTTCCTGATCCGAAATAAAATGTTCTGCTTACTACATAGTATGATTTTGCAGCACTCTTTCAGAAACAAATCAAATAAGACACACCAGAATGGGATTCAGAGCATTCAAAAAATATATTTTAAAATTATTATTCACAATTGAGGAGTGTGTGTGTGTGTGTGTGTGTGTGTGTGTGTGTGTGTGTGTGTTTGAGAGTAGTGCAGGTTTTCCAACCCTGATTGCCTTACTCAGATGGAGTCTAGCTAGTCACTGTGCAACATAGGAATTAAGAATCAGGAGTGAAGCAGACTTACTTTCTTATCATTTAATAAGAATTTTGAATGTACCACATAATGTAGGTATTTGAATTCTTATTGCTTCCTCTAAATTTGAGAGTAAATAATTGCAGTAACAAGGTGTAAGAAAGCTAGAAAATCTAAAAGGAATCCTAAAGAGACATCCTAAAAGGAATGTATACCCGTTTAAGAGATGCAGCATATTCCATCAACTAAAATTTTTTTGACTAGACTCCTGAAATGTTAAATTTTTATTTTATTTTATTATTATAAACATGCACAAAATCAAAATTAAAATTAAAAAAGAATGAGATAAAGATGAAATAAATAGCATAATTTTTTGTAATGGTACAAAAATATTTTTATAGTCTCTGAAATATGACTAATGTTAAAGTAATGTGATTAGATAGGCTTCATTATTTTATTTTATATGCTTTTAAAATTAGTATCTTATTTTTCCTAAGTTACATGTAAAAACAATTTTTAAACATTTGTTTTTAAAAATTTGAGCTACAAATTCTTTCCCTCCTTTCCTAGTCATGCGCAACATTTCGATAATAGTAATGTTGTGAAAGAAAACATAGACCAAAAAACAAAATCAAAAAATCCTGGAGGAAAATAAAGTTTTTAAAAAAAGGTATATTTCAAGCTCCATTCAGACACCATCAGTTCTTATTCTTGGTATGGATAACATTTTTTTTTATCATAAGTCCTTCAGAGTTGTCTTGGATCACTATTGATGAGAATAATTATATCATTCAAGCTAATCATCTTAAAATATTGCTTTTACTTTGTACACAGTACATTTATTTCACTTTGCATCAGTTCACGAAAGTCTTTCCAGGTTTTTCTGAGAGCATCCTGCTCATCATTTCTCATATATGCTTCATTATTTTAGAAAAACTAAAGTATAGTCTGGAATATGGAAAGAATTTGTAAATAATAACTATTTGTTAGTAATTATTTATATATATATTCAGTTTATTTATATATATTCAGTTGATTCAATCCATGTAGCTAGTCAAGCAGATGAATTTCTTTTTAAAAATCATTTTTATTTAATTACAATAATCAAATTATACATCATTGAAATATAATAATAAAAAACCTAATAATCAAACAATGGGTCATAAATGGTAAACTTGATAGTTGTTCAACAGGCATCCTGTTTCTCTCTGTGTGAATTTAGCCACCATACATAAAGCAGAAGCAACAAACAAAAAGTGAATTCTCTGATTTCATCTCAGCAAAATGTTTTCAATACAAATTCATTCCTTTTGAAAAAAGTACTTAATAGATCTTACAGGATGATTGCCCCAATCTCATAGGATAGGGGCAAATGATATGATGGATTTGAAGATTTATATTAGCTTAAAGAAACATAAAATGCCTAATGGATGATACCGTACCTTAATTTCCTATTCATATTTGTATATTTTAATTGTGTTTTTGTCTAAGTATGAAGGCCAGTTTGGTTGGAGTCTTGAAGGTAAGAAGGAAAATAATAACACTACAGTTTTATAATAAACTATAGTATAATAAAACTATAGTTTCAGGATTGGGGCAGGTTGTGGAGAGCTTTAAATGTCAAATAAAGTAATTCATATTTGAGCTCATGGTCATGGTAGTTATTAGGATTTGGAGGTGATTCAGATCTTACCCATGCCTTAGAAAAGTTTCTTAAGTATCTGTATGCAAGATGAATTAGAGAAGAGAAAGACCAATTAGGTAGGAAGTCAGGCAATAAGCATTTATTAGGTTCTTCTGATGTGCCCAGGATAGTGCTAAGCAATTATTATTTTTATTATTATAGTATTGAAATAGTCCATGCAGGTAAATGGTGAGGAAGGCTTGATCTAGAGTGTTGTCCCAGTGCAGTCACCTCATCATTTCCCACCTGACTGAACTCCTAGACTTATCAATGTTTCTAGACACTCATCTTCCTGAATGATCTCAACTCTGAAAGTCATACCTCTTCTATATTACTTGTCTCTGGAACCTCTCTCTTTCTGATTGGAGAGTTTGGGGAGTTAACATTGGATTGTTTCTTCTAGATTCTGCATTTAAGGAAGGGATCCAGAACAGCCACCTCATGTTTCGAACCAGATTCAGGAATATATTGTGCTTTATGCTGGATCTCCTCTCTCTTCTCCCTTCTTCCTTTTCAGCTTCTATTTATGTGTTGTCTTCTCTCGTTAGTTTGTGAACTCCTTAAGGACAGGAACTATCTTTAGCTTTCTTTGTATATAGTACCTTAATATATAGTACCTGACACATAGTAAGTACTTAATAAATATTTATTGACTAATTATAAATGAGTATAACAGAATAGATGAAAGAGATGTGGCGATAGACACAATAAAATGAGGTAAATGTGTGGCCATGTGGAAGTAAATGAAAGTGTGACATTAGGAATGACATTGACTGACTGAAGGGATGATGGTGCCCTTGACAGAAATAGGGAGGTATGGAAAAAAAGCAGTTAGGATAGGAAAGAAAAAAATAATTTCTGCTCATTTATATCTGCTCATTCTATGAACAATGGACAGCCCACCCAAAATGAAAGTGGAAGGAGCCTTATCATTAATTACTCCAGAGCACAGAATTTGAAATCTAAAAGTCACCTGTTCCAGACATGAAGCTATTGAAGGGGGAAGGAGGGATTGGTGGCATTTTCTCAGTGGCACTTTTAGAGCTGCTTTGGGGGGTGCCTAAAACATATTAGGCTATGATTATCCTGAAGGGTTGATATCAGACTTAAAAAAAAGGCAGGGCGGGGGGATAGATTGAATTGGAAGTTTACACTATTGGATGGAGGTGGGAGAATGAGGTTGGGATAGGGATTAGAATGGAGGGAAATTTGTCTGAAATGGGGAAGAGTAGAGGACTTGTTTTAGAGACAAAATTCCATATGACTAAAAAGGAAAGCTGTCCTACTCCTGTGCTTTCTTTCATGCTCTGGAACCAGGAAGCAATTAGTCCTCTGAGCTAATTAACTCTTTGGAGAATTTCAATAACATCTAAGAAAAAATTAGCTTTGCCTTTGTGGACTACAGCACTAGGAGAAGCTAGCTCAGGCTATTTTGTAAGTCCCTAGGGAAGATGTACCTACTATAGTAGCCAATGCATTATGAGACTGGAAAGGTGACATCACACATCCTTAGCATATTGAAATTTTCCATTTAAACTTATTTTTCCAAATCAGTGCAATCTAGAAAGATAATCTTTTCTGAAAGATAGCCATTAAAATTGTTTAGGATTTTAAAGTTGCTTTAACAATTGAATGCATTTTATGCTGTATTTTGTGTTTCTCAGAGTGGGTCCAGCAGACATGGATGATAAGTTCAGTTTAAAAAAAAATTTAAAAATTTTTAATTATCATTTTTTTGCTCCCCCTATTTTCTCCCTGAAAAAAAAAAAAAAAGAACAAAAGAAAGGAAAAAAGAAAGAAAAAAAATACAGTATCTTTCTGTCATTTAAGTATAATCAAAACAAATTCCCCATTGATGACCAAAGATACATTTCTCATTCTGCATACAAGTTCATTGCCTCTCTTGTCATGAGTGGCAATGTCCTTTTTTCATTAGTCAGGTCTGGTTTCTTTTTTTTATGATTGAATTCTTACTTGATAATCCTCTTGGTGCCATGATTTAGATTAGAGCCCTTGAAGTCTCCCTCTGAAATGATAGCCTCTTTCCCACCTCTGCCAAGGCTGCCTTTCAGAAACATTCAGCTGTTAATTGTTGAGAAGGCAAATAACCAGCTAGACTCCACTCCGGAGCTAATAGAGAGCACCAAGCATAATAATAATACAATTTACTAGAGAAAATAATTTCTAGCTTCCCTGAAGAATATTTTGTCTCTTATCAGAGGATGGCTTTTTTTTTCCCCCTAAATCCTTCACTTTTCTCATTAGAGTGTGAGGAAACAGTTATTTATCCTACATTGACAAGAAAAATCTGAGCTCTCATTGTCACTTCTGCTAGTTTTGGCAGTATTAGCTTCAAAGGATTACCTAAAATTATCTGATAAAAGGAGATGACTGTGACCTAGATGGATCTGATAAAAGGAGATGACTGTGACCTAGATGGTGGCTAGCTTTTATGGAGCCTTCAGGATGATGTGGTCTAGAGGCAGCTGGATGGGAGTTAGGCCCTGGGTTCCAACATTAGCTCCGTTCCTTACTTGAGTTTTAGTTTCTTCATCTATAAAATGAAAAAATTGGACCAAATGATTTCTATGCTGCCTTCTAACTCTAAATCCTATATACAATGGCTACAGTCAAGCCTAATTAATTTGGACTCTACAAATTCAATTTGTGGAATTTGGGACATGTTAGTTGAAGGTTTCCTTTCTGAAAAGTAGCTGAAAAGTATCCACTAAGCCAAACCAATTAATAATAGCTAATAGTGCTTACTGTGTGTTAGGCAGTGGGCTAAAAATGATTATTTCATTTGATTTTCACAATTAGTCTAGGAGGTAGGTACTATTATTATCTCCATTTTATGGATGAAGAAACTGGGATAAAACATAGGTTAAGTGTTTTGCTCAGCTAGTCGGAGGCTGGATTTTGAACTCCTGTCTTTCTGAACAATAGCCTCAAAACTCTTGAGTATTATGGTATACTATATGTACTATGAGTATTATGAGTACTATAGACTGCCTGTTTAGTTTTGTCAGTTTATTGCCCTAGTAGTTTAGGAGACTAATTTAATCAGCATCATTACATAAGGGATAGATTACTTACATTTCTTAAATATTAAAGCAACAGAATGTATAAATTTATATGTTAAGAATTATATAACTATAAATTATATTATTATTATTATATTTTTTGAGATTGATATCTAAAACTATTCCTATCCATCTTAGCATTTACTATTTTGAAGTTAATGAGATGATTTTATCTGAAGTTTATCTGAAGTTTTTAATTTATCCCAACTGAGGTGAGGTTAATTATTATTTATGAAAAACATTGTGAATCTGACCAAATGGCAGTTTCTTTTATGGTAAAATATAAAGCATACCAAATACAGAATTAGAGGTTTTTCCTGTGTCTAAATCTGATTTTTACCACTTATTATTAAAATGAAGTTGGATTGATCACTTATCACTTTCTTTGGGTCTCATTTTTTTCACCTGTAAAATGTTGTTGTTGGACTTGGCCAGCTCTAAATCTACAAACCTAATATTAGTATGTTTAGAATAACAGAGGAGACAACTTTGCAGCTAAGATAACATTTTGTTCTATAATATTTTATTATCTGTGTCATAAAGTATGGAGACAAAGGTTTATCAAAGTTGCCTTCCAACTTATGGAAGATATCCTGGACAAACTCAAAATGGAAAACACATTCCCTTCAGATGGTATATATGGCCTGTCTGTGGATGGCAACATGATAATTTCTTTAAGTCTCAGAAAGCTACATTGCTCAATCACTTTAAGGAGATTGGCCTAGCCATCCACATAGGAAAAACAAAGTGGATATGCATAATATCACTCTAGGTCATCAGTATTAAACATATTTCATTATAATTGCAGTGAATAGTTTTTAGAGCACTTTCATATATATGTTATGCATATTACCTCAATAGGAGTGTGATAAATATTTGTTGAAATTAATTGAATTATATTAGATGGGCTCAGTTAAGCAAAAAGAAGTGTAATTACTTGAGAATTATATTATATTACATGATAATAAAACTGTGATTAGCAATGCTTTCCTAAGGATTAAGCAGCATGGGATAGAAGTTTCCCACTTGAGTCTTGATAATAACTTTATGTGTGTTAACTCATAAAATGTTGCATAATGAAATTTTTTTTGTTGTCTGTATGATAGGGATAGTTACAATTGCCCTGATTACCTATTCAGATGTTGGAATAAAAGAAATTTATGCTATAAAGCCCTTCATAGAAATAGTTTAGTAGTCTGATATCAATTCACTTGAGTTCAGTTTTTTTCTTATTGGTAAAGTTAACATTTCTAGTACAATATTGAACAATAGTGGTGATAATGTGCAACTTTGTTTCACCCCTGTTCTTATTGGGAATGCTTCTAGCTTATATCCATTACATATAATGCATGCTAATGATTTTAGATAGATGCTTCTTATTTTAAGGAAAACTCCATTTATTCATATACTTTAATGAGCATTTGTCAAGTACTTTGCGAATGCTGTCTTCAGTAAATTTATATTTTACTGAAGTTTGTGTTGGGGAACAACATATTAAGTATAAGATACATGGTCAAAAAGCATTTATTAAATGCTTAATATGTATCAAGCCCTGTGTTAAGGAATGACACAGAAATGCAAAAATACTGTTCTGTTTAGGAGGAGCTCACATTCTCATTAAAATATATAGATGCATAGAAGCTTCATATAGAGTAGGTGAAAGTTAACTTAAGAGGGAGGTTCTAGTAACTATGGGAACTAGGAAAAGCCTGTAGAAAGTGGCATTGGATCTGAATTGTGGAAGAAGACAGACAAAATCTGTGTACAGCACACATTCAGATAAATATATGGCTTAGCTAAATTTTTAATAGCATAAAATTGCATCAAGACTTTTGAGATATCCAGGATGTTTGTGGATATCTCATAAAAATTTTATTATCCATGTGCTGATTTCCCTGATAGATTATAAATTCACTGAAGTCAAGGATTGATTCATTTTGTCTTTATGTTTCCAGCATCAGGTACACTGCCTGGAACATAGTAGATGCTTAATTGTCATGTTAGTCTCTTATTAATAAAACTCTTATTTATACAATAGATTTAACTTTCCAAACATGCCAATTATTTCGCACATTTGTAGCATCCTTGTAAAGTTAGTGGGATGCAGCTATTGTCCCCAGTTGGCAGATGAGTTGAGATAAAGAAAGGCTAAGGGGAAAATTTAAAGCTAAGTTATTTGTTAGTAGCAGTGGGAGTAGCTAGAACTTAGATCTTTTTGTTTATTCCATTTTTTTCATGTTGAGTCTCATCGAGTTTTAATCACTGAATTAAAAAAAAAAAACCTATAAGCTTGTCCTCACATTGAAATTTAAAACTGCCTTTGGACAGTGAATTTGTACTTTTGCTATTCTGCAAATAAGACACTTCATCATTCTGTCTCTGTGCTCCAGACAGTTTCAATGGCTATTCCCTTATTCCTGGAATGCTCTCTTTCCTCATCTTTATCCCTGGCTTCCTTTAATCCCCAGTTAAAATTTGCCCTTCTACAGGAAGTTTTCTCCAATCTTTCTTAATACTAGTACCTTCCTTTTGCTGATTTTGACCTATTCATCTCGTATGTAACCTTTTTGTCCCTAATTATTTGCATGTTGTCTCCCTATTAGCTTGTGAGCTCCTTAAGGTCAGGTCCTTTTTTTTTTTTTTTTTTTTTTTAATATATCCCCAGGCATAGCACTTGGCCAGTAGGTGCTTAATAAATGCTTGTTGAGTATCTGATTATTATTCAGGTTTTATATCAAGAGACTGATTTTTTTTCTTTTTCTTTTCTCACTATTATGTTTATTGGCTTATAAAATCATAATGACAGGGACTGTGCTACTAGTTGACATATATTACACATGCTCAATAGATACATGCTCTGTTCCCTGTGGTTGCTCCCTAGTGAATTTTTGTTGACTGTCAGACTGTAGCAGTTGATGTTAGGAGATGAATGTTGTTTCTTTATCATTGACCTAGAAAAATGTGACCTTTAATTCTTAAATCAGTAACAGATTCCCATGCATCCTGTAAGTTCATTTTTTTTTTTTTTTTTTTTAAGAGAGAATGGCATGAAAGTAACTATTTGCAAAAATCCATTTTATTTTCTGGATTCAACGTCACCTGTACCATGTATCTATCTCTTTTGGTCCCTTTTGCAGTAAATTCTTTGAGGCATGAAATAGCCTGCCAGTTGTCTATTTCACTCAGAAGCTAATGAATGGTTATCAATTTATCATGGGTAATAACCTAGCTACAAATTATAAAGAATGCTTGCTATCATTTCCTAGCATTTTTTTTTCTTTTACCATAAGATAGTCCCTTCATTTTCTAGTAGATTTACAAGTTTGATATTCTTAAAGCTTTAAATAGAGCATATTTTTCAATAAGACACTTTATGATACTTTGTGATTTCTCCTTCATTGAAATACTATATGGCTGCACTTCAGTTTATGTAATAGAAGTGTTATTGAAAAATTGTATAAAAATGTTTTTGTATGTGTATTTAACCATAGGTTTCTCATGGAGTTTTATAGTTATATATATAATCTAATTTAAGAGATTCTTTATCTTTATTTATGATTGATTTTTTGGGTTGGGGATGACCCTTAAAGCTTTCATTGTACCATTAACTTGTGGGTCTTAGTTGTAAACACACATGTATCAAAGACTTAATTTAAAAAAAAAAAAGACTTAGTTGCTAATCAATTATTTCATTAGACTATTTCTTCTGTCATCCCAGATTCTTACCCTTTTTAAAAGCTTAGTAGAATATCTTCAAGAGATACTGTTGCCAAAAAATGCATAACTTTGTTGCCAATTCAGACTTATCATTACCCTTTACAAACCTAGCTATCCTTGTCAGTTAGATATTTTGTTCTAACACAAATGCACGCACAAGTACATATGTGTGCATATACATATGTTTTATTATCAACTCTGTATACAAATTATATATTTATATATGTGTATTTGTATTTATATATAGTATAAAGATTTTTGGAGTTTTGTATATATAAAATGCAACATAACATATACATATATGTTTGTGTTTGTCTATGCATATATACGTACATATATTTCCCTAAAACCGTCCAATCTATTATATCTTAAAACTGTAGTAAGACTAATTGGACAATATGTGTACTTGTGTGTCCACATCCACACAATTTTTTTTTTTTTACCAGCTTTGCATTCAAAAACCTTTGCTGCTTATTGAGAGTTTACCCTTTGTTATTGTGTAATCCAAACACCTTAGTACAAAAGTTTACAGACTTTATATAGCAATGCAACCCTAATCTTTTTGCAAAAAAAGTGTTGCTCCACACTTTTCATGAAATAATCTATGCAGATAATTTTATTTATTTAAATGAAATTAAAGATTTATTTTAAATTATGCATAAGCATCTTAAATATTCATAAATAAATATTAAAATAACTTGATTTACATAGATGTTGAAAATCTTTTGTGATTTTGATGTTATAACTTAAAATTGTCATGATAATATTATTGTGTTAAAAGAGCTTATTTTTTATGCAAAATTTCTTACTTGATGCATTAATCATATGGCTGCTTGTGATTATTCTTTCAACCACTAGTCATGTTTACTCTTTTGTCTGTATAACAACTATAGCAGACAACCTCTTTTCTCATAATAAGATGCTATAAATACTAGTAAAATTTGTATTGTTTTATTTGATATTAGAGAATTCTTTATTTGTCTATAGCTAAAAATAATAGTGTCAGGTTCAAACATTATTTTCAATGTACTATCACAAGACAAGTCTGTTTACTTTATCTTCAGATAAAATAAGATCATATATATCTTATTTGCTCATTGGGTTCTTTATCCATTAATATTTTGAAATAAGTAGTTCATAAAAATAAAATGAGAATTGATCCTAGCAGTCGGTCAAGTAGTTCATTAGCTGGCTTTTACTTTCTTCTCTTTCATTTTCAGGGCAAGTTATTTTTTTTTAGAATTGGGAAACATAATGAAACTATTATTTTCTGAACTCATTCATACAGCTTTATTTAATAATGATAGTCATTTTATCTTTCTGGATTATAGATATGAAGACCTTGCATTGTTTAACTTATTTATTTAAAAAAATGACATCTTATTTTTTTATGTATCAAGCAATTTTTTCTTCCTCTCATTTCACCCCTCAAATAAGGAAGAACAAAGCCTTTGTAACAAACATGCATGGTCAAGTAAAACAAATTCCTATATTAGCCATGTTTAGAAATATGTTTCATTTTACCTGTTTAGTCCATCACATCTCTGTGAAGAGGTAGATAGCATTCTTCATCATTGATTTTCTGGAATCATGGTTTATCATTACATTGATCATAGTTCAAAATTGTTCATTTCTAAAATTGTTTATTTCTACCATGCTGTTGTAATAGTATAAGTTATTGGTTCATGCAGGTGAAAAATTTAAATACATACATATATACATATATATATATATATATATTCACACAATAGTAAAAAACTTCCTTGTTTGTCTGTCCTTTTCTGAATGCAATTCTCTTTTAATAGTAATTTTTAAAGATTTAATTAAAAATTGTTCTCTGTTTTTAAAATATCTCTGTCCCAAACACTCCCATCCCTTTTTGTAGGATTCAAGGGAGAAGGGTAGCAATAGAATCTCTATAGCTTTGGGAATCCCTCTCCTAGGTACCACCTCAGGTAATAAGAAGAATGCTTTCCCCCATTCCTCTTCCTCATATGGTTGGGAAGAAGCACTTGCTGCTGCATTTTGCACTGGATTGAGATAAGGTCAGGAGGTGACATATGCTGGTAAAGTGTTGAAGTGAGGGGAAGGAGATTCCAGTATGGGCTTCAAACATATGCCCTTACTTTCATTTGTATCTCTGAAAGGAATATGGAAGAACAAGGCTGAGTGAGTACTTTAAGGATTAACTTTCTCCAACATGAATTCACAAGGATTTTATTTTGTTGCAGTTTACTCTATTTTTCAGATGAGATGGATTCAGTCATAATTGCTCTATATCTGATAAATCTCATTTGGAAGTTTTTTGTGGAGTTGATGAGAACAGGGGAAATTGTCTAGTCTTCCATCCTGTTGGTCCTGGGACAATGAATGTCCTAAACAAAATCATTCTTGTTGGTCCTCACTAGAAATGGAAAACAGCTGGTTTGAGGCAATTGCTGTCGTCTAAAATTAATAACTTGACTATAGTATTCATCAGATACTTAACTAAACACTAATTTAATTAGCAGAACTGTGTTATCAGATTGAGTCTTATATATGACATGTCTCAGGTCATTTAAGAACTGGCAAGTGTTACTATAACAGAAAAACTAAAATGTAAAATTCATTTCAGGGAAAAGAGGTCATTTATTAGGAATAATGAGTAACTTTTAAGCAATAAAAAACCAAGAGAATACCTTCAATATACTGATATCTATAAGAGCTTATCATTTGTCACACATTCCCTGTGTCCAAAAGGGCATTTCAAAGAGGACAGAACTGATAATGTTTATTTTATTATTTTATTGATGCCTTTTGCATTTTAAATGCCATAGTTATTTCTTAATCTATTGCTTTTAAGTCTGGTACACATGTGTAGGTATAATAAAAATATTCAATGCATTGCAAAAACCAAGATCCAATAAGCATCTTTTATGTGTGCTGATGGAACTGATGTTAATTGAATTGTGTCCTGAGCTGAGAATTCATTTAGATCCACTCAAAGTCGGTCAACTTTGAGACTGCACAAACTGCCTGAGAAATGGCTTTGCAATAATAGATATGAAAATTATTTTCCTCTTTTTTTCATCGAGGGCTGACAGAGAACTTTATTGGTTTTTATTTTCAATAGCACTAGAATGTATGACCTACACTGACACCTTAATGAGCATTCTATATACCCAACTCTCCACACAGGTAATGCAGTGGATTGAGTACTGTTCCTGGAGTCAGGAAGTTCAAATATTGCCTCAGATGCTTAGTTCTATAACCTTGGATAAGTTACTTAACCTCTCACTAAGGCTGGCTGCCCATTTCCACAATTGTAAAATGGGGATCTTGATAATATCTGTTTCCAAGGTTGTCTTAAGTCTCAAAAGAGATAAAATATATAAAATGCTAAGACAGAGTGTTTGGAACATTTTAATTAAAGAAAAGAAAAAAAATTACTGATAAAACAACTGATAAAATTACTGACAAAACTGATAACATATGAAAAATCTCATGCCCACAATCCCCCCAACTATTTAGAGGAGGAAAATGTGTTTTAAAACTAGTCTTCCAAGACTAGAATTAAATTGAGTTTATATATTTTTAGCTTCAGTTACATGATTGTGTTCCTTGTGAATAGATCATTCTGTTATTTTTGACTATTTCACTCTGTATCAAGCAAGATGAATGTAGTCAAGAATACCATGCTGGCCTTGAACCAAGAAGGACCTGAGTTTGAATATTGTCACAGTCACTATCAGTGGAGTTCTAGGGAATTGATTTAACCTCTTTAATTCTCAATATCTATTCAGCCATTCTGGAGAGCAATTTGGAACTATGCTCAAAAAGTTATCAAACTGTGCATACCCTTTGACCCAGCAGTTTTCTACTGGGATTATATCCCAAAGAGATCATAAAAGAGGGAAAGGAACCCACATGTGCAAAAATGTATGTAAATGTGATAGAATATTATTGTTCTGTAAAAAATGATCAGCAGGATGATTTCAGAGAGGCCTGGAGAGATTTATATGAACTAATGCTGAGTGAAATGAGCAGAACCAGGAGATCATTATACATGGTAACAAGACTATACATGATCAATTCTGATGGACATGACTCTTTTCAACAATGAGATGATTCAAACCAGTTCCAATTGTTCAGTGATGAAGAAAACCATATACCCAGAGAGAGGCCTGTGGGAACTGAGTGTGGGCCATAACATAACATTTTCACACTTTCTATCGATATTTGCTTGCATTTTGTTTCCCTTCTCAACTTTTTTTTTCTTTCTAGATCTGATTTTTCTAATGCAGCAAAATAACTGTATAAATATGTATACATGTATTGGATTTAATATATATTTTAACATATTTAACTTGTATTGGACTACCTGCCATCTAGGGGAGGGAGAGGGGGGAAGGAGGGAAAAATTTGGAACAGAAAGTTTTGCAAAGGTCAATGTTGAAAAATTACCCATGCATATGTTTTGTAAATGAAAAGCTTTAATAAAAAAAATTCTCAACATCCACATTTGTAGAATGGAAATAATATGCTGAGCCTACTTGGTCATATTGTTATGAACAATAAATGAGAGAATTGAAATAAAGAACTTTGCAAACATTAAAGCACAGTATAAATACTATTTATTCTTATTTCTATTTCTCATCTTCAGTTATTTGTGACAGCACAATAGTAAGGGATTGTTAAATTGTAGTTTTGCATGAATGTTTCAAAACAAAAAAATTGGTATACACATACAGAAGATGGAAGCAAGTTCAAGTAACAGAATATAAGTAAATGAACAGGCCATGATCCTGTAAAAATAGTGTCAGGAATGCTACAACTGAGAATGAGCTGAGGTTGGTAAGGAAGAAACTGAAGATGATAATTTTTTTTTTTAAGTTTTCAACATTCCTTTTTAAAAGATTTTGAGTTTCAAGGTTTTTTCTCCTCTCCTCCCCAAGAGGGTAAGTTCTCTGATAGAGGTTATATATGTGCAGTCATGGAAGCATATTTCCATATTAGTGAAAGTAATTGTTGTGAAAGAAACAAAACAATAGGAAAAAGCCATAAAGAACAAAAAGCAAAGAAGCAAATTGAAAATAATATGCTCTGATCTGCATTCAGACTCCTTAGTTCTTCTCTGGATGTGGACAGCATTTTGTACCATGAGTCTTTTGGAATTGTGTTGGATCTTTGTATTGTTGAGAGGAGCTAAGTTGATCATTGTGCACTATTGCTATTACTGTGTACAGTGTTCTGGTCACTTCACTCAGCGAGAGTTAATATAAGTCTTTCCAGGTTTTTTGAAATTATCTCATTATTTCTTCTAGAACAATAGTATTCCATTACATTCATATACCATAATTTATTCAGCTGTTCCCTAATTGATGGGCATCCATTCGATTTTCAATTCTTTGCCACCACAAAAAGGGCTGTTATAAATATTTTTGTATGGAGGTCCTTTCCCCTTTTTAAAATGATCTTTTTGGGATAAAGACATAGTAGTGGTATTGCTGGATCAAAGGGTAATTATAGTTTGATTGTCCTTGGGGCATAGTTCCAAATTGGTTTCCAGAGTGGTTAGATCAGTTCACAACTCTACCAACAATGCATTAGTATCCCAATTTATCTACATCTTCTTCAACATTTGTCATTTTCCTTTTCTATCATATTGGCCAATCTGATAGGTATGAAGTGTTACTTCAGAGTTGTTTTATTTTGCATTTCTCTCTCTAATTGTGATTTAGAGCATTTTTTCATATGACTATAGATAATTTTAATTTCTTCATCTGAAAGTAATCTGTTCATATTCTTTGAACATTTATCAGAGAATGACTTGTATTCTTAAAATTTGACTCAATTTTCTGTATATTTAAGAAATATTTTAGCAAAAACACTGGCTGTAAAACTTGTTTCCTATCTTTCTGCTTTTCTTCCAATCATGGTTACCTTGGATTTTTTTGTGCAAAACCATTTTAATGCAATAAAAATTGTTCATTTTGTTCACAATGTTCTCTATCTCTTGGTCTGATTATAAATTCTTCCATTATTTATAGATCTGGCAGACCTCCTTGCTCTCCTAATTTGCTTATTGAATCCCCCTTTAAATCACGTCCCCATTTTGATCTTATCTTGGAATACAGTGTGAAATGTTGGTTTATGCCTAGTTTGTGCCATACTGTTATTGTTTTTCTACCAGTTTTTGTCAAATAGTGAGGTCTTCTCTGGAGAAGCTAGGGTCTTTTGGTTTATCAAACAATAGATTATTATAATCATTTGCTACTTTATCTTGTATGTCTAACCTATTCCACTGATTTACCACTCTGTTTCTTAGCCAATAGCAAATAGTTGTGATGATTGCTGCTTTATGATATAGTCTTTTAAATTTGGTATGGCTAGGCCACCTTCCCTTGCATTTTTCACTAATTCTCGTGGTATTCTTGATCTTTTGTTATTTTCAGAGAATTTTGTTGATCTTTTCAAGCTTTATAAGATGATTTTTAAAATAATTTGGTTAGTAAGGAGATGAATAAGTAAATTAATTTAGGCAGAATTATTTTTATTATATTAGCTAGGCCTATCCATGAGCAATGGATATTTTTCCAGTTGTTTAGATCTGACTTTATTTGTGTGAAAAGTGTTTTGTATTTGTGTTTTTATAGTTCCTGGGTTTGTGTTGGTAGATAGACTCCCAAATATTTTAAATTGCTGGCAATTGTTTTAAATGGAATTTCTCTTCCTTTCTCTTGTTGCTGAACTTTTTTGGTAATATACAGAGATGCTGGTGGTGTAGGTAGGTTTATTTTACATCTTGTGATTTTGCTGAAGTTGTTAATTATTTCAAATAGTTTTTTAGTTGATTCTCTGGGATTCTCTGTGTATACCACCATACCATCTGCAAAGAGAGAGAATTTTTTTTTCTTATTGCCTAGTCTAATTCCTTGAATTTCTTTTCCTTCTCCAATTAGTAAATCTAACTTTTCTAGTATAATATTAAATAATAGTGGTGGCAATGAACATCTTTGTTTCACCCCTAATTTTATTGGGGAGGCTTCTAGTTTATCCCATCACAGATAATATTTGCTGATGGTTTTAGATAGATATTGATGTTTTTAATAGTACTGTATTTTGTCAAACACTTTTTTGCATCTATTGAGATAATAACATATTATTTTTGTTATTGATATGGTCAGTTATGCTAATAGTTTTCCTAATAATGAACCAGTCCTACATTCCTGGTGTAAATCCCACCTGATTATAGTGTATGGTCCTTGTGATAAATTGCTGTAATCTCTTTGCTAATATTTTATTTAAAATTTAATATCAGTATTCATTGGGGAAATTGGTCTATAATTTTCTTTCTCTGTTTTGGCTTTTCCTGGTTTAGGTATCAACGCCATATTTGTATCATGAAAGGAATTTGTTAGGACTCCTTCTTTGCCTATATTTCTAGATAGTTTATATACTATTGGAATTTATTATTTTTTAAATGTTTGGTAGAATTCACTTATAAATCCATCTGGTCCTGGAGATTTTTTCTTAGGAAGTTCATTTATGGCTTGTTCAATTTCTTTGATTAAAGTGGGATTGTTTAAGTATTTTATTTCTTCTTTTAATCCGGGCAATTTTTATTTTTGTAAGTATTCATCCTTTTCACTTAGACATATTTCTTAGCATATAATTGGAGAAAATAGCTCATAATTAATTTCTTCATTGGTGGTAAATTTACCATTTTCATTTTTGATACTGTTAATTTGTTTTTTTAAAATTTTAAAAATCAAATTAACTAAAGGTTTATCTCTTTTGTTGTGTTTCCCCCATAAAACTGGCTTTTAGTTTTATTTATTACTGCAATGATTTTCTTACCTTCAGTTTTATTAAAGTCTTCTTGTATTTTCAGAATTTCTAATTTGGTGTTTGGTAGAAAAATTTTAATTTGTTCTTTTTCTAGCTTTTTAAATTGTATGCCCAATTCTTTGATCTGCTCTTTTCCTATTTTAGTCATGTACACATTTAAAGATATAAATTTTTTTGTAAGTTCTGCTTTGGCTTCAGTCCATAGATTTTGGTATGTGTCCTATGCTTGTCATTCTTAATGAAATTATTGATTGTTTCTATAATTTGTTGTTTGACCCACTCATTGTTTAGTCTGAGATTATTTAGTTTCTTGTTAATTTTTAATCTATCTTTCCATGGTCCTTTATTACACATAACTTTTATTGCATCATGATCTAAAAAGGATGCATTTAATATTTCTTTCTGCATTTGAATTTGTGGTTTTTATGCCCCAATTTATGATCAGTTGTTGTGTAGGTGTCGTGTACCACAGAGAAAAAGGCATATTCTTTTCTATCCCTATTTGATTTTATTCAGTCTTTTATATCTAGCTTTTCTAAAGTTCCATTCACCTCAATTTCTTTCTTGTTTACTTTGTGGTCTGATTTATCTAGTTCTAAGAGGGTGTGGGGTTGAGGACCCCTTTTAAGTATACTTTTGCTGCCTATTTTTTTCTGCAATTCACATGACTTCTCTAAGAATTTGGATGCTATGCCACTTGGTATATTTGCTTAATATTGATATATTTCATTGTTTATGGTACCTTTTAGCAAGATGTAGATTCCTTTATTATCTCTTTTATTTAGATTTGTTTTTTGCTTTTGTTTTATTTCAAATCAGGATTGCTTCTTTTTTTTTTCTTTTTGCTTCGGCTGAAGCACAATATGTTCTGCTCTAGTCTTTTATTTTTACCCTGTGTGTCTCTGTTTAAATATGTTTCTTGTCAATAATATATTATAGAGATCTGGTTTTTAACCTATTCGGCTATTTGTTTTAGTTCTATAGGAGATTTTATCCCATTCACATCTTCAATTATCTTTTTTTTTTTTTTTTTTTTTTTTTTTTTTTTTAATAGCCTTTTTTGGATATATAACATGGGTAATTTACAATTAAATTTCCAAACCTCTTTTCAATTTTTCACCTCTTACCCCCACCTCCTTGGTTGGGATGACCATAGATGTTAAATATATTAAAATATAACAGTACTAAGTATAACCAAAACATTTTTTTGCTGTAAAAAGAATCAGACTTGAATTATTTTTGGTTTGAAGGAAATAAAGATGCGGTGTTATAAATATAAAGGGGAAATTAATGTAATGGTTTTATATCTCCCAGAGTTCTTTTTTTAGCTATTCAGTTCTTTCTCTCCATTAGAAATGATTTGGTTGATCTCTTTGCTGAGGATGGCCATATGTGGTATAATTGTTGTTGAAGTATTTGATTCCTGGTCCTCTTTTCCTTACATCAGTTCGTGAATCTTTCAGGCCTTTTGAAATCATCCTTTTATTTTTTCCAGAACAGTAATATTCCATAATTTTAATACCACAATTTTTCAGCCATTTCCAACTGTGGACATCCATTCAGTTTCAGTTTCAAACTACAAAAGGGTACAAACATTCGTGCACATAACCTTTCCTTCTTTAAATCTCTTTGGGATTAATCCCCGTGTAACACTGTGGATCAAAGGGTATGCAAGTTTGATAACTTTTTGAGCATGTTAAAACTCTCCAAAATGGTTGGTTGTTCCTCCACCAACAATGAATGTGTCCCAGTTTTTATCCCTCCAATCATATTATTTTTCTGTCTTAGCCAATTGAAGGTTGTAGGGTATCTTAGAGTTTTTAATTTGCATTTCTCTGATTAATAATGACTTGGAGCATCTTTCATATGACTAGAAATAGTTTCAATTTCTTCATCTAAATTGTCTGTTCATATCCTTTGCCATTTTCAATTGGAGAATGGGATTTTTATAAATTAAGAACTTATATATTTAAATGGGGCCTTTATCAGAACCTTTGACTGTAAAAATATTTTCCCATTTATTGTTCCTTCTAATCTTGTCTGCATTAGTTTTGTTTTTACAAAACTTTTCAGTTTTATTCAAATTTTCTATTTTGTGATCAAATGATTCTAGTTCTGCTTTGGTCATAAAAAACCTTTTCCAAGGTCTGGGGGTAAACTTCCTATGTTCCTCTAATTTATTAATAATTTACTTTTGCCTGGGTCATGAACCCATTTTGACCTTATCTTGGTGTCTGGGTTAAGTATGGATAATCAGTTTTTATTGTTTCCAATTTTCCCGCAATTTTTATCAAAAGTAAGTTCTTATCCAAAAGCTGGGATCTTTGGGTTTTCGACTAGGTTGCTATTTTTGACTGTTTTTATCCCTTGACCTAATCTATTCATGATCAATAATTATTCCTTAATAAAATAGTTTTGGTAACTGCTGCTCTATAGTATAGTTTTGATGGTATAGCTAAACCATCATTTGATTTTTTTTATTAATTCCTTGAAATTCTTGACCTTTGTTTTTCCATATGAACTTTTTTTTTATTTTTTCTAGGTCATTAAAATAGTTTTTTGGGAGTCTGATTGGTATAGCTAAATAAATGTTATTTATAATAATTTCATCTTTATTAATTTTGCTCGCCCAAGGCATTTATTTTTCCAATTGGTTAGATCAGACCACATCTTCAATTATCAATACTAGCTGCGGATTTCCTCCCATCCCATATTTCCCTTATGCTTTTTTTTTGTCTCTCTCCTTTACCTCTGTCCCTCCTCAACTGTGTTTTATTTCTGACTAGTGCCTCCCTCAATGCCCTGTCTTTTATCACTCTCTTTCCCCATCTTTTCTTTCCCCTCCTTCTCCTACTTCCCTGTAGGATAAGATAAATTTCTCTACCCAACTTAGCCAAATCAAATGAGAATAAGGTTCAAACAATGCCCATATCTTCTCTTTCCCTCTTTATTCTAATAGGTCTTTCATGTCTCTTCATGTAATATAATTTGCCCAATTCTGCCTCTGCCTTTACTTTTCTCTTAGTACAATCCACCCCCAATTTTTTCCCACCCCCTAATTTTTTATATCATCACATTAAACTCAGCCTATACTTATATCCTCTAAGTATGTATTTCTAATAAGTACTCTAATAGAGATAATGTTCTTAAGAGTTACAAGTATCACCTTCCCATGTAGGGATGTAAACAATTTAACCTTATTGAATACCATATTCTTGTTTTGTTGCTTTTCTTCCCTCTTTCCCTTTTTATGTTTCTCTCAAATCTTGGATTTGATGATCAGTTTTTATGTTCAGCTCTGGTTTTTTTATCAGGAAAATTTAAAAGTCCACTATTTCATTTAGTATTCACCTTTTCCCCTAAAAGATTATGCTTAGTTTTGTTGGGTAGTTGATTCTTGGTTGTAATCCAAACTTTTTTGCTTTCCAGAGTAATCATGTTCCAAGCCTTCCAATTCTTGTTTATTTGTTTTAACGATTGAATTGAGAGAAAAAGGGAGAATCAAATAGGAGATGGAACCTTTGCTGGTAGTAGATGGAAAATGATATCCCATAGGAGAGAGAAGGCAGGGTTATTTAATTGTTGTTGTTTTTGGTTATGATTTTCTCTGCAAAGGAAAACATTTACACTGGGAATGCCAGCTCAAAATGACTAATAAGAGTTGATTTCTAAGACAAGTAAGGAGATAGTAAGTATCCTTGATGAATTCAAGTTACCAGGCTCAGAGGAGTTGCATCCTTGAATCCCAAAAGAACTAGCAGATTGCTAAGCCACTGTCAGGGATAATGAAAAGATAATGGAAAATGGCAGAGGTACCTATCACAGGATTGGAGAAAGGCAAATGCTCCTATCAAAAAAAGGAAGAGAACAGCCTGACAATTACAAGCCAGTGAGCCTGATAGTGATTCCTGGGGAAAATTCTACAATGGATCATTAAAGAAATAGTTTGTGAAGTGCTAGAAAGGGAAGCATTGATTATAGAAAGCCAGCATGGCTTCATCCACAACAGATACCGCTAGACAAACCTCATTTCCTTTTGTTGCAGGATTAATAAGTTAGTAGATGAGGGGAATGCAGTGGATGAAGTTTGCCTGGAGTTTGGCCAAACTTTGTATATAGCATTATCTGTTATTGTAGAAAAGATGAAGAAATATGGATTAGATAGAGTCTGATGATGGCTGATTAGATGGCCAGACTCCAAACATTATTGTTACTTGGTTTATGTCAGAGTGGCCATGACATATTCTAGTAATATGTTCTTGACCTTGTGCTATTTTAACATTTTTTCTTAATGAGGCTCATAAAAGCATTGATGGGATGCCATTAATTTATAGAAGACATAAAGCTGGGGAGGGTGGCTAACATTTCTGGATGACAGGATCCAGAAGAATTTTGACAGGCTGGAGCATTGGGTTATCTCTATAAGAGGAAACCCATTAAAGATCCATGTAGTATTGTACTTGGGAATGTAGGAAGGAAGGAAAGTTTTAAAAAAGGAAGAAATATTTGTTAAGCACTTACTATGAGTCAGGCATTGTGCTAAGCTCTAGGGATATGAATACAAACAAAAAGAAAGACAATTTCTGCCCTTATAGTGCTTAAATTCTAATAGGGAAAGGCAATCTAGAAAAGGGAGATGAAAATCTTGGGTGGAGGTTGGGGAATAGGGTTAAAACACAACTCCTTACTTGTATTTTTACTGTTGTGTATAGTATGTTCACATCATTTTTGTCAGTCTGGGTCTCACTTTCTACAGCAACTGAATCAGTGCACAGTGTGTACCCAAAAGGGAATAATGATGAAGCTGAGAAGTCAAATCTAATCTATCCTGGCTTGTTTGAATTATTGAAGCTGATTTTGGTTTCCTGTCCCTAGAGAGGGGTGTTAGCAGGAGGCATCTGGAATTCAGCCAACATAACCCTTATGGACCCCTTCCACTAATTCTTTATTTTAGTGAGCAGACACAAATCAGTAATTCATTTGATTTCAGGGGTGAGGATTGGCTATATGCTGTGTATTTGAAATTTATTTCAGTATCACATTTTATCCAGTATTGCAGTTAACCACTATGAGTCATAAAATAACACTTTTTCTTCTTCTCAGATTCTGAGCTAATTTAAAATAAATGATTTCAGAATTTTCTCAACCACCTGCTGATTTTTTTTCTCCCTTCATTAGAGAAGCATAAAAGCAGGAGAGACCTTGTTTTGAATCCTGCCTCCCACATTTACTAGTCAAGTGAACATAGGCAATTTTTTCCCCTCTGAGTTTCAATTTCCTCATACGTAAGATAAGAATAATAATCACAACTATAGTACCTACCCCATAGTGGTGACTGAAGGAAAGAATGTATATAAATAGCTTATAAACTTTAATGGGATTCATAAATATCCACTATCATTATTAACAATAATACCATTTCCATTAGAATAATGATAAACATGATTTTAGAAAAAAAAAAAAGATAGTTTAGATCTATATCCATGTTGTGTTATAAGTGCAGGGAGCTTTTAAAGAGATCCTTTAACGGAGTCTTAAAATCAGCTGCAATACTAGTATATTTGAAAGAGCCCTATCTCTAATGAATGTGAAGGATGATTTATTGGGATCCCTACTCTATTCCAGTCAGGATTAATCAATTTGATAAAATCATATCTAAGTTCTGTGTATAAGGCCCCCAGAGCTGTGAGCTGCAGATTCTAAGTTTACTTGCTCAACTCTAGGAAATTAACTAAGAGTCTTCAATTCTTATTTTTCCTTGTCATGGTGATCAAACCCAGCATGGCAGAAGTCACAACTCATGGGAAAATCCCCCAAAATATGTTTGCACCTCTGGATCAATTACTTGTCCAGTGGGAGCAGATGACCATCTTATGACCATTTAGGCCACTGACTGAGATAGCTTATACCCTTTCCTTGTGCCTAACCTATGGAGAAAGCCTGTGTGTCTTATATGATTATTTTGCTTATTTTAGTTTATCTGACACATGTTAATCAGTGAAATTGTTCTGTATTTGGTATAGCTGTTCAGGAATGATTGGATATATAGCCTTATAAAATTAGGGCCCTGGAAGGAGGAGGCATCTCAGATAGTGAAGAAGAGCTGAGGTCCACTTCATTAGAGGGAATCCTGGAGATTTTTCTTAATAAAGGGCTATTGACTCAGTGCTTTTATTGTAGGTGAAATAATTTTAATCCCCACACAAAGGTGAAGTTCCTCAATAGAACACAATAATAAACTATACCTTTGTAAGATATTTATTTTTTTATTAAAGTTTTTATTTTTCAAACATTTTCTTTTTCAAAACATATGCATAGATAATTCCGCAACATTAGCTCTTGCAAAACCTTGTGTTTCAGTTCCCCCTGTTAATTCCACCTCCCCTTCTCTAGATGGCAAGTCTTCCAATTTATGTTAAATATGGTAGAAATATATGTTAAATCCAATATATGCATACATATTTATATAATTATATTGCTGTACCAGAAAAAAAAATAAAACCAGGAAAGAAAATGAAGAAAATAAAATTCATCCTTTGTAAGATATTGAAACTTTAAACTTGTCTCTGTGTTAAAAAGAATAGTTTTCTGGTTGGGCCAGAATTATTTACTTATATGCAATAAGAGCCAAAGCTTCCAAAAGAGTCTGAATGACCTCAAACATTTTACTGCTTTTGATTAAGGGCAACATAGTCTAATGGGAGGAGTGCAATCTCTGGAGTTTGAGGATCTGGGTTCAAATTAGAGGCTCTACCTCTAATAACCTCAACCTCTTTGGTCCTCAATTCCTCATTTGTTAAATGAGACAGCTAAACTAAATGATTTATGAGTCTCCTTCTAGTTCCAAATCTGATTCTCTTGCCCCAGTATCCATTCTTGAGTAGATGGTATATCATTTTTAACTGGAGAAGTTTCTCTATTTGGACTGACATCAATATTATATCACATCACACACAATATCAACATTTTCTTAGGCTTGCAATTTACCCTTGTTTGCTATATGTTAGTGCATTGTAGGACAGCAACAATAATCAGAAAAATGTTTGCCACTATTTATTATTTCTTACAAAGCCAACTGTTGCAAGGGACAAAGAAATGAACATGATCTGGAATTTACCATCAAGGAATTGAGTTGTGTTGACCATAAGCTGGCAATTGCAAATGGAAAAATTTGGCTATTCTGTGGAGTTTCCTTGGCAGATGACTTCAATATTCAGATGCATTATTAGTTGATCTTGGTGCATTTATTTTTCATATCGTGTTTCATTATTAATTAATCAATAAACATATATTAAACCAAGTGTCAAAATACAATTTTGGGAGAAATTCTTGCATAGAAAGCAGTAGAGCTGATGTTAGAAAACTATGCGGTTATATATATGTTTTGGTGGGTACTGCATAGATAACTCCAGATGTGGCAATAAATTGAGGTTGAAAGAAAAAATTCTGGATAAAGCAAATTTCATACATTTCTTGCTACTTGAAATGATCAGATGCTGCCACCAGGTGGTGATAGAGCCACACCTTTGGTTTAAGCAAGATAGGTGGTCTAACCAAGCCCTGATGAATTAATAAAAATAGCTTTCTCTATTATAAAAATCAGTTACATAATTATCAAGTAAGAAATTTCAAGAATAATAATTTTTACAGCAAATAAAGTGAATTTAAAAATTTCATACAATAACTGCTCAGTGGTATTTCTTGACACTAGGCTTTTTGTCATTGACTTCTCTGTAATCTTTAGCCTGTCCATTGGCTGGTCAGAAGATTAATCTTTTTTCAAACCAGCTGGATTTAAAAAACCTCTTTCCTGGAAGTCAGCTTCATCTTTTTTCCCCCCTTATCAACTATGACCTTCCTGCCCCTCCCTCCCCCCCATCTTCTAAGTCCCTATCCTACTTTTCACCCAAGCCTTTGCTTGGTGAAAGGTAAGCTTCCCAATGTTCATATATTTTCTTTTTCTTTTTTAAAAAGGGGCTTCTGATTTACTAAACTGATGTTTCATTCAAGGGTCTTTCTTGCTTTATTTATAATATGCATAATTAAACAACTGAAGATTTTATTTTTATAAGGCATGAAGAATTAAAAAAAATAGTAATTGCTGTGTGAAAATTACCTGTGTCATTTAAATGAGTTCACAAGGGATCATAAGATTTAGAGTGGGAGGATATCTTGGAAATGATTTAATCCAACCTCATTTTACTGAGAAAGAGACCAAGGCTTTTAAGATTAAGTGACTTATTTAATGTCAAGTAAGTTGCAGACACAAATGAGATTTCAATCTAATTCCTCTGATTTAAAATCTAAATAATAACTATATAATATAATAATAAGGTAATAAAATTAGAAATTTTTTGAAATGAGATTTTCTTGTTGTCTTGTGATAATAGTGAGGTTTTACAAAAAAACAAAAATTATTTCTTTAAAGCAATAGCAATGAAACAAGGAGAGGTTAACAACCTTAGCAGGGATGGTCGCTAAATTCACAAGAGGAGAAAATATTGACTTCCAGAGGTGGAAAAGAAAATTCACTGTATAATTGGCTACTTAGGAAAGGAGCCAGTGAATCCTTCATGATTTATAATCTCTGTGTGTGGTTTTATGACACTTGTTATATGGATACCTCTGTAAAAATACCACCTTGGATAAGGAAATATTGGAAAGCTGAACATTTCTTGTAGTAAGAGAATTAATCATAAAAAACTGGTAAAACTAATTCCAATATTCTGTATATTCTTATTTAATTTTTAGGATTAATTGTGAGAAAAAACTTTTAAAGGTAAATTTATATGTAGAATTAAAAAAAGTTTCTCTTATTTTTTTTCACCCATGCAAGTTGGATGGGTGTTAAATGAATTTAAAACTAGAGATCCAAAGTGCTTTTCTCATATTTTGTGATCAGGCCTTTCAGTGATGACAGAAGCAAAAATAGACGTTGTGGCTTTGTGTCACAAGTGTTCTTTTCCTGACTGCTTTTTCGTTATTCACTTTAAAGATAACAGGACAGGAAAATAGTAATGAAACATTCTTGCTATGCTATTAAGTTGCCCATTTTCTCCCAGAAATCCCTCCATCCTTTGACCCACTATTTTCCCATTAAAAATGATTCTTGAAAGAATATATTGGAGACGAGGGACAGAATTTGAATAAACTCACTATTTTTGAAATTTGTTGATGATGGAACCATAAAGGCTTACATATAGGCCAAAATGAAAAGTTCTCCATTGCAAATTAAAGTCTGACATAGCTGCTTAGACCCCTCACCAGTGGTTAAGTGATTTGCGAAGATGATACAGCTAGTCCATGTCAGAAGCTAGACTAGAATTCAGATCCTCCTGGCTTTGAGGGCATCTTTTTATCAACCATACCACAGAGCTCTTTTTCATAGTGAAGTATTTAGAACTTAATTTCTTGTTTTTACAGTATCAATGAAAGCTGCTTACAATTAGGTAGGATAGTATGAGATGACACTATGGTTCAGTAGAATATAAGTTGTAAAGGAACTCAGAGGTCGTATGTTACCTTCCATGCATATACCAATTTGTTGTAGTTGCTTTTAGGAAAACTGTCTACAGAATAAGTAGACTAATTAATAAGTACTAAGGGCAATAGGCCTTTATTTACTGTGTTTTTAACTCTTCCAAATAAATGATTGTTAACTTTACCTGAAATATAAAGGTGTGAGGAAGGGAGCAGGGGAAATAGAGAGCGATGATATATGTGGTTCATTCACTGAGAGAAACAAAGATACCACTGGCTTTCTTAAAGATTTTGGAATTATGGAATGGTGTTCCAGTAAATTTTTTAAAATAATATTTTTTCCAATTATATGTAAAGACAATTTTTAATATTCATCTTTTCAAATTTTTGAATTCCAAATTTTCTCCCTCTTTCCCTCTTTTCTTCTCAATATGGTAAGCCGTTTGAGAAGTTATAAATGAACAATCATGTTAAACATCTCCATATGAGTTATGTTATGAAAACGAAATAGAACAAAAGAAAAAAAAACCATGAAAATAATAAAGAACGTGAGGACAGTATGCTTCAATCTGCATTCAGAGATGTGATGTAGATGTGGATGACATTTTCTACCATGAGTCCTTTGGAATTGTCTTAGGCCATTGTATTGCTGAGAAGCTAAGTCATGAATTGATCTTCATACAGGGTTGTTGTTTCTGTGTGCAATATTCTTTTGGTTCTGCTCATTTTACTTTACATCAGTTCTGTGATTCTTTCTGGGTTTTTCTGAAATTCTCCTATTCATCATTTCTTGTACTACCAAAGTATTTCATTATATTCATATATTACAGTTTGTCCAGCCATTCCCCAGTTAATGGTCATCTCTTCAATTTCCAACTTTTTTACCTAGTAAATGTTTAATACCCAACTTCAGGACAGAAGTGGGGACAGGGTGGGAATAATATGCTTTGAACATACTTTTGTCTGAATTTATTTTTTCCCATCGGTTTCTTAAGTTGAGATCATCAACAAAACAATATAGCAAGCCCCGTTTTATAGTATCTGCTGCTTCTTGACATGTGAATATTCACATTGAAAGTTTAACAGTTGGCTCATAAGAGCCGATGCAAGCTGGCCATGGTAAGAAAAGGAAGCCAGTTACAGACATCTTTCTGCCCTTGATCCCAGATTATACCAGGCTCTCAGTCTCTCAGTTCTGTATAGTTACATTTGGATTATTGTATGTTTAATGGAAAGGGGTCAGAATCTTTCTTTTTTTGATGTCCAAATCAGGAAGGCCCTGATTATCAAAGCTGAATTTTGTCTAACATGGAATATATTAGAAACTGAAACTGAAAGGAAGGGTTTGTTAAAAAGTACAAGGCAAGTAAGGTTGTGTGTGTAGCATCAAAATAGCTCATTACAAGGAAACTAGAGGTTTTTCAGACTATCATACTACAAGAGCAGAGAATATGCAATACAGCATTTACAAATTGGTCATAATTTATTAAATTATGTAAGCATTTATTAAATATCTACAATGATTGTGGCACTTTCTTAATGTCAACTGGGATACAATATCAGCTACAAAGCAATTTGTAGATTTTTATAGATATGGAGTATCCATAGATGATTATGATACATGGTAAAGCATAATAGGAATAAAGAAGAGATCTGAGATTTGCTAGAAACTTTTTCAGAGGGATTGAACACTTGAACTTTGAGGGATTAATGAAGGCTTGATGAAGAAGGGACCCCTGAATTGAGCCTTGAAGGAACAGAAGGATTTTAATAGCTCATTAAGAGGAAGATGTAGGTTCCAGACATGGGAGATAACTTGTATGAATACCTTGAAAGTTGATATGGAAAATCTTGAGGGAAAATATTTTAGTTTGTAATAAAGAATATGTTAAAGAAAGTAATTTGAGATCAAAATAGAAAGGCAGTTTGGGACTATATTGTAGAAAGATTCAAATTCCAGGTTAAAAAATTTGTATTTTATTCTTGAGGAGGCATGGAACCATTAAACATTTTTGAGAAAGGAGGTGATGAAGTCAATCCTAAGCATTTAGAGGATTATTTTGGCAGCTATATGAGAGGTAAATTACAGAGAAAAAAATTTGATGGCAAGAAGATTGTTTAGAAGAATATTACAATAGTTTTATCTTGGTGATGGAAGAATGAATGGAAACATTCAATTCAGTTCAACTTAATTCAATTCAATAAATGTACAGTAATTACTGATTTTGTATCTTTTACCTTGCCATATGCTGAGGGTGCCAAAAAAAAGCATCAACATTGTCTCTGCCTTCAAGGAACTTATTTTTTAAGAAGGCATGACACTATGTACTTGGTTAAGTAAATACAAAATATGTAGAAAGTCAAAGATGATGAACCTTGTTAGTTAGGAAGATGATGAATTAATGAACTGGACTAATAATCATAATCATAATTACTAATAGTCTATATTTCTTTTTTTTGGTGAGGCAATTGTGGTTAAATGATTTGTGAAGGGTCACACAGCTAATAAGTGCAAGTATTTGAGGTTGGATTTGAACTCAGGTCCTCTTGACCGCAGGGTAGGTGCTCTGTCCATTGCACACCTAGATGGTCCCTTGTTTGTATTTAAGTTTTGCATATACTATCTTATTTGATCCTTAAAACATGTGAGGTAGATTCTATTGTCACCAATTTACAGATTAGGAAAGTAAGGCAGGAGGAAGTTGGGACCTTGTTAGAGGTAATAATAATGAATTTAACTTTGGATGTGCCAGTTAGAACATATAATTAGAAACGTCCAGAATACCTTTAGAGATGTGGGATTGAAGCTAATGGTAGAAAAATTGGAGGTGTATATTGGGAGTCATTTGCAACGAAATGATTGAATCTATTGAAAAATATGAGATTAACAATGGAATAAAGAAATAGAAGGAAAGGAAGCTGCAGCTAGAGCCTTGGAACATATGCAGGTTGGAAGCAGGAAGAGAAAATGAACCACCAAGGAAAATGAGAAGAAACAGTCACATAAAAGTGAGAGAGAGAAAAAGAGAGAGAGAGAGAGAGAAAGAGAGAGAGAGAGAGAGAGAGAGAGAGAGAGAGAGAGAGTGAGAGTGAGTGTGTGTCAGAGAGAGAAGATTCTACAAACATTACTGACAAGTTGTAGACAATTTATTTTGGAAAAGAATTCTACTTTAAGCTCTTAAAGCAATGTAATGCTCCCTGTGTCTAGTGCTGTGTTGCAAGACTGAAATACAATCTAATGTTAAGGTATAGTCAGATGCCTCAATTTAAAGAGGATAAAATTATTTATCCCCAGGTGGTACCAGTCTAATTCTTAGATAAGTTTTAATTGAATTTTCAAAAATGAAAACCCCTTGCAGTCACAGTTCCTATTGCAAGCTCAAAGAGCAAGCGTGAATGGATTTAGAAAAACCATACAGCTTATATAGGATCTTTACTGGGGAAGTTCCATTTACTGAAGATTAGTACATTTTCTATCTTGCATCCCAAAATTTGTTGTATAGGCTAACTTCCTTTGGCTTTGATAGCTGTAAGGAGGATAATGTGTTGTATAACTGAGTTGCATTTCCATTTCTTTTCTCTTTAGAATAATACATTGCTTCTAGAGTCTTATACATTTGGGACAACTAAACATGTCATGTAACCATTATCCTGATTGTGTGGTGGGGTGATGAATTTAGTTCTTTGTTTATTAATAATTTGACCTTTTTTACTCTTGTTCAGTTATAACAAGTGGGCACAATGGAGTTTATTTATATGGTAGAAAAAGTACAGGTATTAGAGTCAGAGAACTTGAGTTCAAATTTTTGTTCTGCTGTTTACTAGATATGTAACCTTGGGAGTCATAAGGAGAATGGCAAAGATGGTGGAGTAGAAGGAGGTATTATAGTCCAACTTTCTACCATAATTGCTCCAAAAAAGAATAAGGAGGTGCATCAGACTTAGTAGTGATAAAGAAATCCAAGGAGATACTATAGTGGGTCATTTATCCCAAGTAAATATAAAGGTCTCTAGGCATTGGGGGAAGGGAGCAGGGCATCTAGCCAGGAAGTTTGCAATGAATCTTGCAACATGGGGACTGAGCTGAACTGTATGTCAAGGCAATGAGTGGTCATGGATCAGTAAGGAAGAAAATAAGAGGGTTAGCAACTATCGCTCTGACCAGGAGGGGGATTGAGGATCCATCTGGATTGAAGCTTCAACTTGTGGTTATATATCAGCAATGAGAATAGTGGTCTACCTCCAATGCATCCAGAGCAGTGATTCTGAAAGTTTTGTTCTCAGTATCTTCTTACTTTACTATTAAAAACTGAGGATCTTTCCAGAGTTTTTGTGAGAGTTATATTTAGAAATATTTACCATATTAGAAAAAACAACAAATTTTGAATTTGTAGAACCTTTCAAAGGGTTTCAAAGACACCCAAGATTCTCTAGACCACATTTTGATCTAGAAAAATAGAAACAAGCCAGCAGATAGATGTCTTGCTTTGAATCTGGAACATAATTCTGAATTCTGGATGGACTGAAGCTGCGGTCAGAGGCTATACCATAGCAAGGACTCATCAGATGGAACCTGAAGTTTATACATTCAGGGTAGGAACAGCAGTGAACTTTCTGCTCTCTTGCTCTTACTCCAGAGAAGGATATCAGGATCTGCTCATAAACTTGGACTGGGTCCTCTCTCTGAGTAACCAGGACAAGGAATTTAGTTTAAGGGGGAGCCAGTAGTCACTCAGATCATGCAGGTCTTTTTTGCTAGAAGCTATTGGAGGGACAGCCTACATCTAAGGGAAAGCCTGCAGTATTGTCATACAAACTCAGCAGCAGAGATTAATCACACACCATCTAGCTATAATACAAAGTCCCAACTTAAGAAACAAGGTTGGAAGGATGGGTAAACAAAATGTCAACCATTTGTGGATCCAGAGAGTCCTTAGACACAAACCTAGAAGAGAAAAAAACTTTACAACTTCTTCATGCAAAGCCTTAAAGAAAAATATGACTTGTTCACAAGGTCTTCTAGAATTCCTGGAAGAAATAAAGAAAGAATTAATAAATGATGAAAGTGAAATGAGAGTTTTAGAAGAAGGAATTGAAGAAGATATGAATTAGAGGAAAGACTTGAAAGGAGAATTAACAGTTTAATGCAAATGGTGCAAATCATTCCTCAAGTAATAGATTCTTCTGAAAATTAAATCAGTGAAAATGATCACTTCAGTTCCAGCAACTCATCCTTAAAATGAAGGATTTTGGCTACATAATCGGTAAGATCTCTTCAAGCTTTAAATCCAAGATTATCTGATTCTTATGTATGAGAAGGGATCATCCTCTCATGATCTTTTTTTTTTTTTTTTTTTTTTTTTTGCTTACAGCATTATTATCAGTTATTAGGGATATGACCTAGACCTGAACATGTGATTTCTTTTATATAGGGAACTACCAGGTGAGGAAACTCACTTTCCCAACTTGTGTTGGCGCCTTTTCTGCAATTCAGTTGTCCAAATCCTTGTGAAGTTAAAGTAGGATTAAGTGGTTTGTTGAGTGTTATCCAGCCAATTTATTTCAACGTTAAGGTTTAAATCAACTCTTATTGGTTTTGATTGGCTTTGAAGCTGTCCCTCTAACTACTCTGCCAACCTGCCTTCCTGCTTTAATTTACTAACTTTCTAACATAATCTTTGTATAAGAACCTGGTGCTCTGGCTAGAGAGTTGAGATAATCGGGGTTCAAGTCTAGACTCATGCACTGATTCTGTGACCTTTCTTACCCTTTAAGTGCCATCATTCAACTCAAAGTTATTCATTGAAGAACTGTCTCTAACCTGTATTGGTGTAGTGTGGATCTATGATTGTGGTATAGACCTATGATAAATTACCAGACAGCTCCCAACCTCCTAATTTTTTTTTCTCTAGAAGGCTAAGGCATTGTTATTTGGCATGGATTTTTAGTGTCAATTCATTAGTGTTAATTTTTAATATTAATTCATTGCTTCTCCTTGGGGGGAAGCAAAGTTTTAAAAAATGAGTTTCAATAAAGGTTTTTTTTTTTTTTGTTTTTGTTTTTTGGTCATTTTGAGTCCTGCCTGATCCTTCTTGACCTAGTAAGGAGTTTTCTTGGCAAAGCTTATTGGAATATTTTTGCATTTCCTTCTCTAGCTCATTTTATAAATGAGGAAACTGAGGCAAACTTGCCTCAGCCTAAGGCCAGATTTGAATTTAGGAAAATAAGTCTTCCTGATTCATGCTGTAAAGTAAGAAATTCAACCAAGTATTGGAGAACTTGAGAGAACATTTGATCTATGTGCCATTCATTGGTTGTGCATTCATGTGGTATTTAATGTTAACAGATGTCTCTTAATGTCTTACTTTTTATGAATCATTTAATTTCTTCATTTCCAGGGACTATAATTTTGAAGGCTTTTTTTTTTTTTTTTTTTTTTTTTTTTGGATGTCCACTAACTCTTAGAATTCTCTGAAGCCATCTCAGAAGTGAGAAATATTTGGGGCATTAACTCTGGGTCATCTAGGCAAATTAAGTTCTTATCTATACTTAGCTTTTACAGACAAATGACTGAAAAATCTCCTCCACATTTGAATATATTTAATTCCTAATCTCCTAGTTTGCTAAAGGGTGGGTCTTAATAGCTATTGGGATCTTTTCTTAGGTTTATTTTCTTTATTGCCAACTATGCCCTGTGCCATTAAATCCAGGCCGCTCTAACATAATTTAAAATTAAGATAAAGGCTCAGACATTCTTAAAAGTGAAAGAAAATTAACACTCACTTTGCCCTGTAGGCTAAATCAGCAGGAAAGTACTATGACCTGTACTGTACCCTTAATGAAGTTTAGTGTCTGTTGAAGCATTTTTATGGACATAGGCAATTTTCTTTCAAAATGTTGACTCTCCCCTTCCTCCAAGTTTTAATCTGGTAGCTATTTGGTAGAAATGTCCCAGAGGAAGTTGGATGGTTCAGTGGAAAGAACTTATTATTTAGAATTAGTATTCTTGGGTTAATGTTATAGCTCTGCTAGTCATTAATTATGTTATATAAGGCAAATCAATCAACTTTTTTTCCTGATCTATAAACAAGGATGGAAATTTGGACTTTGATGACTTTATGGTCATCTACCTATCATTCTACCTTTAGAATTAAGATTCTAGCATCTATAATTAAGTATGTGAGTTGCTATGATGTTATATTCCTTAGAGACTGCTGTTCTTTCTTATTTATATATTGACATATTCAAAGGGAAATTCCCAGTGATAAATATACATGTAGGTTCTACATGTAGGTAAGTAGAAAAAAAATGCCTCCAAGTAGGAATCATTCTAAAATCATGCAATCCTAGATTTCAAAGGTTTCTCCAAAGATCAAAGGGAGCATGTACCTTCAAGAAATGTAGAGAAGAACATCAGCTATATGCTCAAGAAAGGGCGTCTGATTACTATGGGTTGTGAGTTCACTCTTTTGCCCCCATATAATATTTACATGTGGATCTCGCTATCTTTGTACTCTAAGTTTATTTTTAAAATTTTAATTTATAAGACAACACTGAGGTACCACTATACACATCTCAAATTGGCTAAGATGACAGGAAAAGATAATGATGAATGTGGTGGAGATGTGGGGAAAACTGGGACACTAATACATTGTTGGTGGAACTGTGAACAGATCCAACCATTCTGGAGAGCAATTTGGAACTATGAAAAAAGGGCTATCAAAATGGGCATGCCCTTTGATCCAGTAGTATCTTTACTGGGTTTGTATCCTAAAATGATAATTAAAAAAGGTGAAAGGACCTATATGTGCAAATTTTTTTTGAAGCAGCCCTTTTCATAGTGGCAAGAAAATGGAAACTGACTTGATGCCCATTAATTGGAAAATGGTTGAATCAGTTAGGGTATGTGAATGTTATGGAATAAAGGATCAGCAGGATGATTCCAGAGAAGCCTGGAGAGATTTCCATGAACTGATGCTAAGTGAAGTGAGTAGAACCAAGAGAATATTGTACACAATAAGTAAGATTATATGATGATCAATTTTGATGGACATAGCTCTTTCCAACAGCAAGGTGATTTAGGCCACTTGTGATGGGGAGAGCCATCTGCGCCTAGAGAGAAGACTGTGGGGACTGAGTGAGATACATTAGTGGGCAAACAGTGGAGGACAGTCTCCCTTACATCTTAATTATTCTCCTCTGGATTCCCTGTATATTGTCATTATCTTTCCTCTTTTGCTGTGACTGGAACTGGACATAGCCATAAGTGGTCTGAGTAGGTCTGAGTAGAATATAGCAGGACTCTTAGTTTTCTCATTCAGTTTTGTTCATTTTTATTGATACAATCAAAGTTTTAGTATTTTTGCTGCCCCATTATATTGATGAGTTTATAATTTACTAAAAATCCCCGTTTTTCACATGAGTCATTTTATATTTATATAGTTAAATATTTTAATTATAAATTTATTGGACATCAACAAAAATAAACATTTCATTGTACAAAGAATAGACCCAGGGGATTATATGTGTTCTATGAACAAAAAATAGTTAAACTATACATTAAATACAATACATCAGCAACAAAATGTCCTCCTTGTCTATGTCCTTTTTTGAGCTTCCTTCTTCTCCCTTCTGGGGTTTTAAATGAAGATTTCACTGAAGCTTTTCTTTCTTTTCTTCTTCTTCTTCTTTCTTCTTTCTTCTTTCTTCTTTCTTCTTTCTTCTTTCTTCTTTCTTCTTTCTTCTTCTTCTTCCTTTTTTTTTGCATTGCTATTACACCCACCCACTTCTCCTGAATCCTGCCCTGCCTTCCAATAAAAGTCTTCCATTTAATAAATAGAAGTAGTCAAACATTCATACATTGTTTTCACCTGAAAATTTATTTCATTTTGCATTTCTGTTCTGTGCTTCATCATCAGTATTCTGGATCAGTTGTTCCATTGGTTGGATTTCTTGTCTTTAAAAGTTGTTTTCCTTGATGTGATTGTAGGTATTCATTAATTAATCTCCTCATTTCACTCTGTATCCATTCATACACATCAGATTTCTCTGAATTCATCCCTTTTGTTATTTTTTATATTACAAAAACATTCATTTGCATTAATGTACCATAATTTCTTCAGCCATTCTCCAATTGATGGGCACTCATAAGAAGTGTCATTATAAATGTTTGTACATATCATTCAGTCAGTAGATATTTATTAAGCGTCTACTATGTGCCAGGCACTTTGCTAAACTCCGAGAATACTAATTAAAAAAAACAAAACACAAGATGCTAAACTCTGAGAATACTAATTAAAAAAACAAAACAAAAAACTATCTTGATCTCCAGGAGCTTCCAATCAAATGGTGGAAGACAGCACACAAAAGGAAGTATCATTGCCTCTGTCTTTAGATTAAATTACATATTAAATTCAGTCCATTTTTTTTTAGCCTATAAAGATTTTTTTGAATCTTTGTTCTGTACTAGAACACATGATTTGAAGTCTGAAGCAGGTTTGACTACTGACTGAGATTCATATTAACTGCCTAATGTTGGGAATTCATTTGACTTATGTGATTTTAAAGTTCCTCATTTGTAAAATCTAAGGTCCCTTTCAGCTCTAATTTGTGAACTTCATCAATCCACTTGTAGCTTGCTTTGAAGTCTGAAAGCACACTCAGGAGATATAAAAATTAAATAAGAAATCTAGATCATGAATAATTCTAGGGACACTTTTGTTCTTTATTTTGTCTTGGAGCTCCATATGAACTTAAGTCTACAGTGCAGAGGAATGAATTATTGGATTCTAGAAAACTTGCCAAAAATGTTTGAAAAAAATCCAACTAAGACCATGGAACTGTCTTCTTTAGGAAGATAGAGTCAATGAATCATGTGGTGAGTCAGTCTCTCCTACACAACCTTCTACTCCTCTTCCATGTTCCTTTCTTCTTAACCTCTTCAACCACTGCAATGTACAGAAATCCCAAAATATGATAGTACTTACCTGCCCTACCAATAATCACTGCTTTTGAACTCTGGGAATTGAGGAAAACTGGGAAAAACATCACTGATGTCTCAGAGATGGGATCTTTCCCATATAACAAGAAGAAGCTGGGAAGCCACCTTTGTTGCTGTCTCTATTCCATATCATGAACTGATCAAAGACTGCAGTGGACAGTCAAAGCTGTTTAATGGAGACCTACATTTCATCTTCTCTGTATCATGTTGTTATACATCCAGTTATTTAAATTTTGATCTCCTTATTAAAATGTGAACTCCTCGAGGGTAGGGTGTGTTGTTTTTTTCTCTCTTTTTGTATATCTAGCACTTGGCACAGTGCCTGGAACAAGTATATGTTTAATAAATTCTTGTTGATGAAATGACTTTTAGGTGTAGACCCTTTAACTTTCACATGGATTCTTCTCTAGCTCTTTTGAGCCTTCTATCAGTTGTAAAGATTAGCCTTTAGCAAATTTCGAGTTAGTATCATAGTTTTGTGCATTGACTCTCTTTTTCCTTTCCTACCATGAAATGTTTCTTTACTATAATGATAACTTGGACAAAGGGGACTGGTCAACTCACCTTTCCATTTTTAAGAGAACTCCTAAGAATATAAAAAAAAAATCCAGCAATAATTGAAGATTAGACCAGGTGACTCTAGAGATCCCTTCCAATTATTTTTTTTTATTATAGCTTTTTATTGACAAAACATATGCATGGGTAATTTTTCAACATTGACCCTTGCAAAAATTTCTGTTCCAACTTTTCCTCTCCTTCCTTCCACCCCCACCCCTAGATGGCAGGTAGTCCCATACATGTTAAATATGTTAAAGTATATGTTAAACACAATATATGTATACATATTTATGCAGTTATCTTGCTGCACAAAAAAAAAAAAAATCGGATTTAGAAAGAAGTTAAAATAACCTGGGAAGAAAAACAAAAATGCAAGCAAACAATAACAGAGTGTAAATCCTCTGTTGTGGTCCACATTCATTTCCCAATGTTCTTTCACTGGATTGTAGCAGGTTCTGTTGAATACTGATTTGGATCCTCTCATTGTTGAAGAGGGCCATGTCCATCAAAATTGATCCTCTTATAGTATTGTTGTTGAAGTGCATAATGATCTCCTTGGTTCTGCTCATTTCATTAGCATCAGTTCATGTATGTCTCTCCAGGCTTTCTGAAATCATTCTGTTGGTCATTTCTTACAGAGCAATAATATTCCATAACATTCATATATCAAAATTTATTCAGCCATTCTCCAATTGATGGGCATCCATTAAATTTCCAGTTTCTAGCCACTATGAAAAGGGTTGCCACAAACATTTTTGCATATGTGGCTCCCTCTCCCTTCTTTAATATCTCTTTGGGATATAAGCCCAGTAGTAGCATTGCTGGATCAAAGGATATGCACAGCTTGATAACTTTTTGAGTATAGTTCTAAATTGCTCTCCAGGATGGTTGGATACATTCACAATTCCACCAGCAATGCATCGGTGTCCCAGTTTTCCCACATCCCCTCCAACATTCATCATTATCTTTTCCTACCATCCTAGCCAATCTGAGAGATGTGTAGTGGTATCTCAGAGTTGTCATAATTTGCATTTCTCTATCAGTAATGATTTGGAATACCTTTTCATGTGAGTAGAAATATTTCATTTTCCTCATCTGAAAATTGTTCATATCCTTTGATCATTTATCAATTGGAGAATGGCTTGATTTCTTCTAAATTAGAGTCAATTCTCTCTATATTTTGGAAATGAGGCCTTTATCAGAACCTTTAACTGTAAAAATGTTTTCCCAGTTTATTGCTTCCCTTCTAATCTTATCTGCATTAGTTTTATTTGTACAAAAGCTTTTTAACTTGATATAATCAAAATTTTCTATTTTGTGATTAATAATGATCTCTAGTTCTTCTTTGGTCACAAATTCTTTCCTCCTCCACAGATCTGAGAAGTAAACTATTTTATGTTCTTTTAATTTATAATCTCATTCTTTATGCCTAGATCATGAACACATTTTGATCTTGTCTTGGTGTACGGTGTTAAGTGTTGGTCAATGCCTAGTTTCTGCCATACTAATTTGCAGTTTTCCCAGCAGTTTTTGTCAAATAGTTAATTCTTATCCCAAAAGTTGGGGTCTTTGGGTTTGTCAGATACTAGATTGCTATAGTTATTGCTCTTTTGTCCTGTGAACCTAACCTATTCCACTGATCTATCTATTTCTTAGCTAATACCAAATGGTTTTGGTGACTGCTGCTTTATAATATAGTTTTAAATCAGGTACAGCTAAGCCACCTTCATTTGAATTTTTGATTTCATTAGTTCCCTTGAAATTCTTAATCTTTTGTTCTTCCAGATGAATGGTCCCTTCCAATTCTGAGATTCTGTGAGTCGAGAGAGAAAGAATCAAAAATATGGGAGACCAGGTGAATGGTGGTACAAAATTAAAAAAAAAATCGGATGAATTTTAGCACTTTCTAATATGACCTTTCAGTGACTACTTGTCCTGGGGATCTCCTTCTTCACGAATGGAAAAAGATTAAAAATACTTTAAGCTTATGATCTTTTTAAAATAAAAAAAATTGACTTATTTTAGTGGATTTTAAGAATAATTTTGAATTCTAAATTCTTTCCCTTTCTTCCATTTTTTTCTTTACCAACTGAGAAAGTAAGCATTGTGTTGTCATTTATATATGTGAAAGCATGCAAAACATGTTTGTTTCTATGTTAGTCATTTTTAAAAGTAAAAATATATATACTTCTGTTTGCATTCAGACTTCATCAATTTTCTCTTTGGAGGAGTTTTTCTCTAGCACTTTTTCATTATGAGTCCTCTGAAATTGTCTTGCATCTTTGTATTGATCAGAGTAACCAAGTCTTTCATAGTCAATCATCATTATGACATCACTGTTACTGTTACCAAATGGTCTCCTGGTTCTGGTCTCTTCATTTTGCTTCAGTTCATAAAGGTCTTCCCACATTTTCTGTAACTACCCCCTTATTGTTTCTTATAGTACTCCTTCATAATCATACCCCACAACTTGTTTAGTCATTCCCTATCTAGTGGGTCTCCTCTGAATTTCCAATTCTTTGATATCACAAAAAAAAAGAGTTGCTATACAAATTTTTGCATGCATAGATTTTTTTTTCTCTTTAATCTCTTTAATCTCTGGGATGCAGAGCTAGTAGTGATATTGCTGGGTTAAATGGTATATGTAGTTTTATGGCCCTTTGGGCATAATTCCAAATTGTTCTCCAGAATAGTCTGACCAGTTCACAACAACACTGTTCATTAGCGTACTTATTTGCCCTTATCCCTTCCAGCATTCATCGCTTCTGAGAAATATAAGGAGATACCTCAGAGTTTTTAATTGTTTGTTTTAATTTGCTTTACTTTTATAAATAATGATTTAAAGCATTTTTTATATGACTATACTTAGTTTTTAATTTACCAAGGAATTGAACTAAGCTCAACCAGCCTGAAATTTGAAGGCTCTTTCCACCCCTCACCCTCTTCCTTGTTTTTGTTTTTGTTTTTTTAAATCAGGACAATTTTTGCCCTTCTCTAATCCTGTAGTACTTCTTCTGTTTTTCATGATTATTTCAAATGTTATTGATCGGCTTAGCAATTCTATTCAGTTGTTTTTCTGCATGAGAAGGCACTGCTAGTATCAAGACACTTAAGTGCTCCCTTACTAATTACTTTATATATCTTGACTATCAGTTCCCTGTTGACTATTTTGATCTTTCATTTCCAGTGTAAAGGCCCATTGCTCTGAGAAAAAACAAACAAACAAAAATTTGTTGCAGATAAAAACTGAGTGAATCAGCCTTCCCTCTGTTGTCAGTAGACAGTTATCTATCCCTGTCAGCTGTCTCATCCATTCTTTTCCTCCCCTAATAAGTAATCTCTTCCTTTTTAAAAATTATCTTTAGTTTCATTTGCCAGCCTCAGATCATTCTGAATGGTAGTACTCCAGAAATAACTTTTACAGGTTTGGATCTTGATGAGTCGTTCCTCCTGTGTGACCTATCTTTGCTACTATTTTCCGTATTGTATGTTTTGTTCAGTCATTCAATTATGTCTGACTCTTTATGACCCTGTGTGGAGTTTTCTTGGCAAAGATACTGGAGGGATTTCCCATTTTCTTCTCCAATGAATTAAGGCAAACAGGACTTAATTGGCTTTTCCAGGGTCACACAGTTGGTAAGAGTCTCAGTAGAATTTAAGCTCAGGGCTTCCTGACTCTTAAACCTAGTACTCTATCCACTGAGCCACCTAGCTGCCTCCTGTATTTTAGATACTTCTTGAAAAATTAAAGTTGAGTCTCTTCAGACAGCTTTTTTTTTTCTTCTCACTATATTTGTTTCCCTTTGTGTTTTTAGCATTTCATTCCTAAAGATTTGCCATTCTTCCTCAATCATTTTTTCTGTACCCTTTTCCAAGGATATTATCAGTGATGGTGTGCTGCATAAGAATGATGTAGGCTGGGTCCTCTGCAAATTCAAAAACTACATTAGAAATAAAAAAAAAAAAAATTGCTATCAGATGTAGAATTGAAAGTCCAGTCTGATGAAAACATTTATATTATAAACCCAAGTCTTACTTTTAGCCCCTTTCAAATTCCTGGGGATTTGGGCATTTAACTGGATTAGTTCAACTGTTATTTGGGGGTGAATACAAGTGTTTGGGCCATTTACATCAGGCTCTGACACTTACTGACCACCTGACTGCCACGCAAGGTGCTCTTGGAAGCTTTCTAAGGCTGTAAATTGCAGAGAAGGTGTGACCTGCATTAGTAGAGGGAATTTCCTCATTTAGGATTTCTATATATCAATGAAATCATAGGTCTTAAAAAAAGGGATTGGGTTTGTGGCAGCCCTTTTTGTAGTGGCTAAAAACTGGAAACTGAATGGATGCCCATCAGTTGGAGAATGGCTGAATAAATTGTGGTATATGAATATTATGGAATATTACTGTTCTGTAAGAAATGACCAACAGGATGATTTCAGAAAGGCCTGGAGAGACTTACACGAAGTGATGCTGAGTGAAATGAGCAGGACCAGGAGATCATTATATACTTCAACAACAATACTATATGATGACCAGTTCTGATGGACCAGGCCATCCTCAGCAACGAGATCAACCAAATCATTTCCAATGGAGCAGTAATGAACTGAACCAGCTATGCCCAGAAAAAGAACTCTGGGAGTTGACTAAAAACCATTACATTGAACCCAATCCCTATATTTATGCACACATGCATTTTTGATTTCCTTCACAAGCTAATTGTACAATATTTCAGAGTCTGATTCTTTTTGTACAGCAAAATAACGTTTTGGTCATGTATACTTATTGTGTATCTAATTTATATTTTAATATATTTAACATCTACTGGTCATCCTGCCATCTAGGGGAGGGAGTGGGGGGGTAAGAGGTGAAAAATTGGAACAAGAGGTTTGGCAATTGTTAATGCTGTAAAGTTACCCATTCATATATCCTGTAAATAAAAGGCTATTAAATAAAAAAAAAAAAAAAAAGGGATTGGGACAAAAAATAATTAATGTCTTTGAAAGTGTGGTGATAGGCAGCTAGTGACATAGTGGATAAAACTTACTGGAGTCAGGAAGATCTGGGTTAAAAACTTGCCTCATATGCTTACTTTATGTATGAACTTGGGTAAGTCATTTAAACTCTCTGCCTCAGTTTCCTAATTTGTAAAATAGGAATAATAAACATACTTATCTCCTAGTGGTCAGAGGAGATGACATTTAAAGTGCTTTGCAAACCTTATAATGCTACATAAATATTTAGCTATTGATATTATTATTAAATCAGAAATCTCAAATTGAATTTTAGGGAAATTGTGACTTACCCATAGCCACACAATAGTAAACTTCCAATACAGAATTTGAACCCAATTGTTCTTGATGCCTATGCCAGTATTCTCTCCATAATTCAATGTTACTACTTCTATTAACACAACAACTACAGAGTTTTTATGGTGTTTCGAACTTTGCAGAGTATGTTACAAATATTCTAAAAATTGATCCTTTGATCCTCATGACAACCCTGGGGCAGTAAGTTCTACTTTCACCCCCATTTTTAGAGATGAAGAAACTGAAACAGATAGAGGATAAGTGACTAATGGAAAGACAAATAGCTCATAAATATTGAGACTAGATATGAACTCATCTGACACCATAGTGTTCTGTAAGTGCTGTGTCTCCTACCTGCCTATCAGAATCAGAGAGGGAATCTATTCTTAGTCAGGAGCAAATTGGACCAAAGGATTATTGGTAGCCTTTTCAACTCTGAGAGTCTGTGGTTGTCCCCAAGCAAAGACCGGTTTGCTTACAAAACCATTGTCTTCCCATCTCTTCTTTCATGGCTGGACTTAAATGGTCCTATTTTTGATGAAAGTTTAGTTCAGGATATGCAAAAACTAAGCTCATCCAAAAAACTGGAAGCTTCCTCTATTACAAAAGAGCAATCACTTATTTAAGGTGTAGTCTAAATTTTGATTTTGATGTGACTAAAATGGAAAGCAAAAGGGAAAAAAATAATTAAAACAACTTATTGCAGCATTGAGTGTACTTTTCTCAGTGAGTAGTTTACAAGATCCACTCAATAATGACAAGACTGGATCTTTTCTCATCCATGAACATCTTCTCTGGCTGCTCTGAATTGTCACTTTTTTTTTTTTTTTTTTTTTTTTGCATTTTCCTAAAGGAAAAAAAAATCTTTCCCTGAAGGGAACTGTGCCTGGCATACCACATGTTGTAAGACTAAATAAGTCTATTGCTTGGTCTGAAGTTAAGCGGAATTATATACACTTGACAGTGAGGGGAAAGCATGTTCTTCCAAATCTGGTTCATATTATGTAGATTCAAATTATAGGCATGCCTTAATCTGTAGGTAGTGCCTTTCTGCTTGACTTGACATTTCTGCATCCATCTGAACCTCGAAAATGTAATGTAGTTTATGTAAAGAAAATTTTTTTTGGATAGAGGAAAGGTATTTATTGATTATAGTCTCTATAATGCAATCTTATTAGAGTTTATTATAAGATGGTTCTGTTAAACAGACTCCCTTCTAACTCCCCCTAGATCTTCAACTTACCTCCAAACATCTTTTCCCCATATTCTCACATCCAGAGGCAAAGTAGCTATGTTTTTCTTGGAGCACTTTGGCCTCTTGTGGAATCTAGTAAAGACTCAGAATTGTTTCAGTTCTATATATGCATCTTCTGGGGGTCTCTTTCCTCATTGAGTAATTAGTTATACTGCAATTGTGCTTTTTCTTTTAGCAAATTTTTGTTGTGATTTTATAATCAATTGAGATTTTCCTAAAATGCAGGTTTGATTATGTCCCCCTATTCAGTAAGCTAAAGTGGTTCTCTGTTGCTTCTAGGATAAATATAAAGTCCCCAGATTTGCATTAAAAAAGCTCTTATAACCCGACTCCAGCCTATTTTTCTAATGTTATTACAAATATTCTTTTTTAGGCACTCTATGGTCCAACCAAATATGACTCTCCTTATCTCATCTTGCTGCCTTTGCCCCCATGTCTGGGATTTACTCCCTCCTTCCTCTTGCTTCATGGAATCCTGGTTTCCTATAAAACTTAACTTTTTAATTATATTTAATTACTAAATTAAATTAAGTTTAATTTAATTACTAAATTAATTAAATTACTAAATGCTCTCTTCTTCATGAATCCTTTCTTGGTCCCCTGTCCCCCCAGCTATTAGTTTCTTCTCCTGTAAGGTTTTGTGTGTGCCTAAAAATGGTCACGTTCTCTGTCTCATTAGAACATAAGCTCTTTGAGAGATGGGAGCACCTAGGACAGTTAGTCTGGTTACACTTAGGTACTTAATAAATTCTGGGTAATTGTCTCATTACTTTCCAAATGCTGATATCACTGCTCAGGCATCAAAAGTCAAAGGCCTTTATGTTTTCACGGATTAACCAACCACCACTGGAAAAACTCCAGCTCCCACAATCCAAGTGTAGGTCTCCTTATTTTAGGACCTCAAAATATTCAGGTTTCTAATAGACTATATTCTTGTTTATTCAGTCACTTTTTCTAAACTGCTCAACTAGAAATAATTACTCTCTCTGCTTCGAGATTATAGCATTTCCTCATCACTCATCACATCATTTCTGTATCTCATTTATGTCACAGACATATTTGAAAGTTCTTTCATGTTATCATTATGATTTCATAACCTCCCAGAGTTTGGATTGCATGGTTTTGAAACTCTTGATAATCCTACTCAGTTAGCTAGATTCCTATGAAACCCTTTGGCCTCCTTAGCATAATAGTGTGACTTTCCAACTTAGACTCCATCCATAGGAGTTGACTCATTTAAGTAACTAAAAGAGCATTTCTTTCAAAGGTCCCCTCTTCTACTTCCCTGACTTCTCTTCAACTACAGTGTAGGGCATGGATTACAAGAATAACTTTATTTTACAACACAACTTTAGTGGATGCCACTAGGGAACCTAAGGTAGTATTTCTGATGAGACTTTGAATTCTAGACAAATGGCTTTGACAAAAAAAAAAAAAAAAAAAAAAAAATCTCCTAACGTTTTAAGGTTTGCAAGTGCTTTATAAATATTGTCTTTCATTTGATCCTCACAATAATTCTGGGAAGTAGGTGCTCTTACTATAATCCATATTTTACAGATTAAAAAATTGAGTGAAAGATTTGAGTGACTTTCCCAATATTATGTGGCAAGTAGGTCTCTGTGGCAGAATTTGAACTCAAGTATTCCCTGACTTCAAGTCCAACACTATCCACTCTGCCTCCTTGCTGCCTGTTCACATGTATATAATAGTTAATAATATATAATAGTTCACACGTACATTGTACTTTGCAGATTTAAAAAAAAAGAATTTTATCTTATTTTTTCAAATTATATGTAAAAACCATTTAGACATTTAAAAATAATAGCTTTTTATTTTTCAAAATACATGCAAAGATAGTTTTTCAACATTCATCCTTGCAAAATGTTGTGTTTCAAATTTTTCTCCCTCTTTCTCCCCCTGTCTTTTCCTCTAGGCAGCAAGTAATTAAATATAGGTTAAATGTGAAATTTTTCTAAACATACTTTCACTTTATCATGCTGTGTAAGAAAAATCAGATCAAAAGGGAAAAAAATGAGAAAGAAAAACAAAAAAACAAATAATACAACAACAGTTCATGTAAATCTTCCCTGCTTTTTCTGAAACCATCTTGCTTGTCATTTCTTATAGCACAGTAGTATTTCATCATACTCTCTTACCATAATTTGTTCACCTCTTACCCAATCAATGGACATTTCCTCAGTTTCCAATTCTTTGCTACCACAAAAAACCTTGCTATAAAGGTTTTTGTACATATAGGTACTTTCCATTTTTCATTTATTTCTTTGGGATACAGACTAGTGAGATTGCTGGGTTAAAAATTGTGTCGTTTTATAGCTTTTTTGGTATGGTTTCAAATTGCGCTCCAAAATGGTTGGATCAGTTTATAAACACCCAAAGTGCATTAGTCTAACTTCCCCCCCCCCCCCCACATCCTCTCTAACATTTGTCATTTTCCTTTCTGTCATATTAGACAACTTGATAGGTGACGTGGTACCTCTGAATTGTTTAATTTATATTTCTCTAATCAATAATAATTTAGTGGTTTTTTTCACTTGACTTTGATTTCTTTGTCTGAAAACTGCCTATTTATATCCTTTGATCATTTATCAGTTAGGGAGAATGACTCACATACTTACATATTTGACTCCATTCTCTAAATATTTGACAAATGATGCCTTTATCAGAGAAGCTTGTTGTGAATTTTTTTCTCTCAATTTCCTTTCTTTCTTTCTAATTTTGGCTGTACTGTTGTTTTTTATTTGAGCAAGACCTTTTCAATTTAACATAAGCAAAATTGTCCATTTTATATCCTGTAGTGTGCGCTCTCTCTCTCTCTCTCTCGCTCTCTCTCTCTCTCTCTCTCTCTCTATATATATATATATATATATATATATTTGTTATAAGTTCTTCCCTTATTCATAGATCTGACAGGTAAAATTGATGACTTAAAGCAGGTTAAGGGTAACTGCTGAACCTCATACTCATTTGTGAGTTGGGGGAATATCTACCCTAAGCATATGAAGACATTTCTTGGTGGAATGGGTGGATGAGAACGATTTCTCCCAATGACCTTGATGTTGGCTAAAGTGATATGGTCAGACAAAAAAATGCCAAAATCATCCACTGTGTTTCTCGGCCATCCCCAAGTGTTTTGATTTTTGTCTTGCCAGTGTTACTTCAGTGACTCTTGAAGAGAGAGTGAGACTAGTGATTTTATACAATTTACCTCAGATCCAATTTACTCATAAGTCAAGATTTTACCTTATGTTGTCATTGATCCTTTTAAAAAATGAAGTAAAAGGATTTCTTGTCCTTAAAGCTTGGACTTTATCAAACTCTAGAGTGCTATGGCCATTTACTACCATGTATTATGTAACTAATATATTCCACTGATCTGTCACTGTATTTCTTAGCCAGTACCAGATTGTTCTGATGATTACTATTTTATAATATCATTTGAAATCTGCTACTACAAGTCACCTTCCTTGATTTTAATTTTTCATTGATTTTTTTCATGGATTCTCATGTTATTTATGACTTTTCATTCTTTATTAGGAAGGTTCAAGTTCAAATCCTGCCTTGGATAAGAGCTTTGTGATTCTAGGCAAGTGCTTAACTTAACTCTTGTGAACCTCAGGCAACTCCCCAGTATTAAACTACCAAGTTGTAGACTGAAAATTCTTTATAGGAAAGACATTACACGTATCTTTATGGTAAAATGAGGCTTAGAGAGGTTAAATAACTTGCCTAGCCCTCCCTCACTTAAATCCAATTTACTTGCATGTCATGGCATCACCTTCCTGATGTCTAGATCCTTTTTGAGACCTAAGGACAAATGACAATAACAACAGTGGAGGTAGAATTCTATTCCAGTTCTATAGCCTCCAAGACCAGTGCTTCTTCATTCATCTGCTCTCTTTCCCCTATGAAATGATTCAAGATTGGAATAAGGACTCTGATGGAAATTTTACAGAATCATCATACACTGTAGAGCTGGAAAGGGCTTTGGAAATCATTTATTCTGAATTTCTCATTTGACAGATGAGGAAACTAATTACATTAAATAAATCAAATAGAATAGTAAGGCATTAAATAGAATAGTCAGAACTTGAACCTAAGTTTTCTGACTAGGTTCTCTTTATAGTTCTCTCTTTTTGATACCAGCAAGCAAAAAAGTGAAGGAAACTTTGTTTATCCTCCCCCCTCAAGTTAAACTGTAAATTGAAGATACTTTTTGGGTGAAGAAGAATTATTTCAAAGACATGTGGGTGATACCTGGTGCTTGAGAGACTGGGTCAGTGACTGGGAAAATGTAAAATTTACAGAACTGCTGGTCTTCCCAGACCCCCTCCAAACACTCTATGCATTAAATATTAATCCACAGGCGTTTTGATGTCCTTTCATCTATGAATTGAGTTTTCACCTGTTTGAGGATATTTTAGGAAACTTACCCATCAAAGTGTTCTTTCCTGTATGTTCTGATTTGAGCTGTAAGAAGATGAAACCTTGATTATATCTATAGAGAGAACATTTTCCTTTAGTGCTTTTTTCTTCCCCCCCTTTTTTATAAGTCACAAAGTAGCTCTATGTATCTCTCATAACAAGATAGGAATTTTAAAAACATGCATATATGTATATATATATGCATATTTTCTGACATTTTTATGCTTTTGAAATTCTAACTGGACTCAATTACAGTCAATCCATTGTTCCTCAATTAACTTTTACAAAAGAAATTGATTTAGATAGATATAATAGAAGGTAAGAAATCAAAGATTATGTTAAAGGTTGACTTTACTTATAAAATTAAAGTAAATCATGCTTTTTTTTAGTTAGACTGAAATTGGAATAAACTTCAAAAGAGCATATCTTCTTCAACCTGGTATACAGGCAGGATTGTTCCAAAATCATTACAAAATGATTCATGTTAATAGAATTTTAGAGCGTTATCTTTAAGTGGTGCTAGAACTAGAATCCCTAAAGTCTTTTTAAGACTGGTCTTACATATTTGCTGTCTGTCTAATCTTGTCAAATAACTTAAATTTCTATCCCAGTTTCCTCATCTAATGGGGGTAAATCTAGAAGCTACCTCCCAGAGTCATGAGGATCAAATGAATAATATTTGTAAAATGTTTTGCTAACTGTAAAGAATCATACAAATGCTTCTATAATTATTATTTTTATTAGGTGACCTTGAAAGCGCTTTCCAATTCTTAGGTTCTGCCTTGGTTTATCCCCAATGTCTACCTAGTTTCCTACATGCAATAGGCATGCAAGTTAATATTAACTGAATCAAATTTTTATTGAATTGAAGTCTCCCACTAAGTTCTTCCTAATGCAGACCTCAAATTTCTTTTGTTGCACATTTGTCCCCTCTTGACCTGTTCTCAATGGAAACCAATATAGATTTCATTAATTCATATTTTCATATTTTTGTATTTTCATATTTTTTTTGTACTTTCATATTTTCAAGGCAATTATGAAATTTCCTGTCAGCTTTTTCTAGCATAGTGCTTGGCACTTAGTAGGTACTCATTGAGTGTGACATAATATTTGACATAGTCCATTTTAAGTAATTAGGAGTCATGGTAGATGAAGTACAGGTTTTTGAGGTCAGAAAGACCTAGACTTCAAATTCTATTTTAAATATTTACTAGCTGTGTTGACCTTGGGCACACAAGTGCCCAATTTCTGCTGTCTTAGCTTCTGCTTCTATGAAATGTTACTTGGTTCACAGGGTTTTTGTGAGGATCAAATGAATTAAGTTATATTAAGTGCTTTTATAAACCTCAAAGTACTATAGAACTGCTGACTATTGTTATTATACCTATGATTCTTCAATGGCAATTTGATGTACTTGCTGTCATTATTGCTAACTTATAGTAAAAGTTTTCTGATTGAGACTAATTAAGGGAAAGTAAAGCTTGTGAAAAAACTTTCAAAGCAGTGTTTCTTGGGGGTGGAGCAATAACTTCATACTACCTGTTAACAGGGTTTCTGAGAGATCTTAGAAAACTTTCATTCAATAAGAGAGCTTTTCTGAAGCATCTAATATCTGTAGGATACTATGTAATTCTTTAATTAATGGATTATTTATATGTAATTAATATTTGGTAGTAAACAATGTTCTATAATCCTTGAAAAATTTCATTTAAAATAGTTACAACCAAGATTAGAAATAAAATAGGAAACTTGGAAAAAGTTTTACTGGAAGTTTCTATGATAAAGGCCTCATTTTTCAAATATATAGAGCATAGAGTCTAATTTATAAGCATATGAGCCATTCCCCAATTGATAAATGATCAGAGGATATGACCAGGCGGTTTTCAGATGAAGAAATCAAAGCTAAATAAAAAGTCATGTAAAAATGCACTTAAATACTGTTGATTAGAGAAATGCAATTTATAATCATTCTAAGGTACTACATCATAGCTATCAGATTGGCTAATATGATAAAAAAGGAAAATGACAAATATTGTCTGGATGGAAAAATAGGGATACTGATGCACTCTGCACCAATGCAGAGCTGTAATTAGATTTAGCCATTTGGGAGAGTATTTTGGAACTATGACCAAAGGGGCATAAGACTGTGCATATCCTCTGACCAAGCAATACTATTATGAGGTCTGTTTCCCAACGAGATCAAAGAAACAGCAGCATTTTTACTGGTGGCAAAGAATTAGAAATTGAAAGGAAGTCCATCAAGTGGGGAATGGCTGAATAAGTTGTACTATATGATTATGATGGAATACTTGTGCTATAAGAAATGACAAGCAGCGTAGTTTCAGAGAAATCTGGAAAGACAACTATGAATTGATGCAAAGTGAACTGAGCAGAGTCAGGAGATTATTATACACGGCAATATTGTAATGATGATCAACTGTGAATGACTTAGCTATTTTCAGCAATAAAAGGATCCAAGATGATTCTGAAGGACTTAGAATGAAAAAATAGCTATCCACTTCCAAAGAAAGAACTGATGGAGTTTGAATGCAGATTGAAGCATAATTTTTAAAGTTTTTCTTTTTTGTCTTCATGCAACATGGATAATATGGAAATGTTTTGCATGACTACACATAATTTGTATCAAATCGCTTGCCTTCTCAAGTTGTGGGGAAGAAAGGAAAGGAGGGAGAAAATTTGAAGCTCAAAATTATAAATAGTGGATGTTAAATATTTTTATTTACATGTAATTAAAAAGGAAATTTTAAAAAAGCAAATTTTTAAAAAGTCAGATAGAGATATCTATTGAAAATAGTAAAGCATCTGAAGTTGGTAGTGAACTAGCTGAGGCATATAGTTGGCACTTGGAGTAAGGAAGACCTTAATTCAAATCCTGCCTCAGACACTTACTAGCTGTGTGATTCTAGGCAAGTTACTTAATTTCTGTTTACCTATTTCTTTATCTGTAAAATGGGGATAATAATAGCACCTACTTCCCATGGTTGTCTTGAGGATCAAATGAGATAATAATTGTAAAATATTTAGCACAGTGGATGGCAATAGTAAGTGGTATCTGTTAGTTATTATTAAATCTTAGCTGTTAAGGCCTTAGATAATTCAAGGGTAAACTCAAAGAATTTCTGAGTTGGAAGTGACCTCAGATGACCTCTGGTTCAACTTGATATTGAACAAGAATCACTTGTATAACATACCCCTAAGTGGTTTGGACTGTTTTTTTAAAAGTAGAGATTAACTTGAAGTAACTTTTCTGCAGGAATATGCGTGACCTTATGTGCTGGGAAAAAAAAGGTAATACTGTATTTATCATCAGTGTCTTCCAGGGACATGCTGAATGTTTGATTTCCAAGTAGAAGACATTGTAGAGGATTTGTGGGCTGGTACATATCAAAAAATACAGGGGAGCCTTGGAATGGTAGGCTTACTACTGGGGAAGTAATTTAATTTCCCTCTGCCTCAGTTAACGACATTTTTAGGCTAAGGCTCCAGCTGCTTCTTATCATTCCCTCAGAGAGCACACCACACTTCGTAAAGTGGTTGCAATGGTAGAGTGTTTATTCATTTACTATTCATGGTTTTATAACTGTAATTTGATCAGGTGATATATTTGAAGAAAGAAAGATTTATAAATAATAGGCAGGACTTCCCTGGCTATTCTTCTCCTCTCTTCACTTCCCCAGCAACAGCTCTTATATTTTTGTTAAGGGGAGTTGGACCTATTTAAGAAAAATTTTCTTTGAACCTTTGCCAGAAATCAGTTTAAAAGAGTTTCTTTTCTTTAAGGCTTACCAGACTTTTTTTTTTTTTTTTTTGCATAGCAGATGGAAAAGATCAATGAACTGCAATGGATGATGATGACAGGGGCTTTTTCACTTTATTTGATCCTGGCTCTCAAGACAGCCTTTAACCCTCCAGTGGCCTCATCCCAAAACACTTGTGAAGCAAAATTGTGGGGGATATGAATACATAGTCATAATTCTTAGGACATTTTGTCAAAACATGGAGCTAATCCTTTTAAGAAATCATTATCCACCTCTATGTGTTTTTTTTCTGTTTTTATTTTTATTTTTTATTTTTTTACCAAATGGAATTCTCACAGTTAGTTGGATGAAATTCTCAGAATTGCTTGACTGTTGAGATCTGGATGCATACAATATTGTAAATATATATATATATTTAGTTTTATAAATTATATTGTTATTTTTTCATGAAATAGGCATGACAAAGTGTCTTTTCTTCAGAGTATACCAGTAGCTGAAATTGCACACATCTAAATTAAATTGTTAAGTAACACTGTTTCTAGTTTTGAAAGTAATGTTAAAATATTTAGATTTTAAAAAATACCAGTACATTGTTAAGGTGACTTCTCAAATTTGCTCTTAGTTCTTGCTAATCTTATCCTTTTAGTAAATAAATCAGGTTTTTTTTTAAACAGATTCAATTCAACAAGCATTTATTAACTATGTGTCAAGTTCTGAACTATGTAGCATAGTGGATAGACTACTATCTTGATTCATCTTTGAGTTAAAATCTCAGAACTTACTAGCTGTGTGATTTCCAGCAAGTCACTTAATCCTGTTTGCCTCAATTTCTCATTTGTATAATGAGCTGAAGAAGGCAATGATAAACTACTCGAGTAGATTTGCCAAGAAAATCCCCCAAAAGGGGTCACAAAGAGTCTGAAGTAACAACTGTGTTAGATGCTGGGGAGACAAAGATGAAAAAAAACACATCTTGCCTTGAAGACACTTATATTCTACTAGAAGATTTATAGTCAATCAATAAATATTTATTTTAAAAAGTTTTTCTTACCTTAAACATCAAATAAAACAAAAAAATCTATGTATTTGTGTATATATATGTATAATAATATATTTATGTGTGTATGTACATGTGTGTGTACTAGAGCAGAAGTTTGCTTTTCTTCTTGAGTATATAATAAATTCATCCTATAACTTTCAAAGCTGTCCTTCTTGGATGTCCTTCTTTTGGACTTTCTTCTGTTTCTGCATTTTAAAAAGAGATGCGTGACATTCTTTTCTTTTTCTTCTTTTTGAAAAACATATTCTATTCTTATTACCCCTTATTCTCTCACCTTACCCACCTCACCTGAGGAAAAAAACAAAACAAAACTAAGATTTGAACTCAGGTCTTGTCAACTCCAGATCAAATGCTCTATCCACTTTGTTACTCCATTAACAACTGGAAGGGTTTTGTTGCTGTCACCAGAAATATGGAAGTCAGAAGAAGGGTAAGTTTAGAGAAAGAAAGTGGTGAGTCCAGTTTTGGATATGTTGAGTTTGAGACATCAGCATGGCATCTGTGGGAAGATAACCATCAAGAAGCTGGAAATGACCCATATGTGAAAGACTGTTTGTAGAAACCTTTTTATCGTGGAAAGGAACTGAAAATTGAACAGATGCCTATCAGCTGGAGAATGGCTGAATAAGTTATGGTAGATGAATGTAATGGAATATTATTATTTTGTAAGAAATGATAAGCAGGCTGGTTTCAAAAAAGCCTGGAAAGACTTATATGAACTGATGCTGAGTGAAATGAGCAGAATCAGGAGAACATTGTACACAATAACAGCAAGATTGTGTGATGATCAATTCTGATGAACTTGGCTCTTTTCAACAATGAGATACTACTACTGAGTCTATCCCAAAGAGATCATAAAAAAGAAAAAAGGACCCACATGTGCAAAAATGTTTGTAGCAGCCCTTTATGAAATGGCAAGTTTCTGGCAATTGAGTGCATACCCATCTGTTGGGGAATAGCTGAATAAGTTATGGTATATGAAGGTAATGAAATATTATTATTCTATAAGAAATAATGAGCACCATTCTCCAATTGATAAATGGTCAGAGGATATGAACAGACAATTTTCAGATGATGAAATTGAAACTATTTCCACTTATATGAAAGCATGTTCCAAATCATTATTGATCAGAGAAATGAAAATTAAGACAACTCTGAGATACCATTACACACCTGTCAGATTGGCTAAGATGACAGGAAAAAATAATGAATGTTGGAGGGGATGCAGGAAAACTGGGACACTGATGCATTGTTGGTGGAGTTGTGAATGAATCCAACCATTCTGGAAAGCAATCAGGAATTATGCCCCCAAAGTTAGCAAACTGTGCATACTCTTTGATCCAGCAGATCCAGAGATATTAAAGAAGGGAAAGGGACCTGTATGTGCCAAAATGTTTGTGGCAGCCCTGTTTGTAGTGACTAGAAGCTGGAAAATGAATGGATGCCCATCAATTGGAGAATGGTTGGGTAAATTGTGATATATGAATGTTACGGAATATTATTGTTCTGTAAGAAATGACCAGCAGGATGAACATAGAGAGGCTTGGAGAGACTTACATGAACTGATGCTGAGTGAAACGAGCAGGGCCAGAAGATCATTATATACCTCAACAACGATACTGTATGAGGATATATTCTAATGGAAGTGGATTTCTTCAAAAAAGAGAAGATCTAACTCAGTTTTAATTGATCAATGATGGACAGAAGCAGCTACACCCAAAGAAAGAATACTGGGAACTGAATGTAAACTGTTTGCGTTTTTGTTTTTCTTCCCGGGTTATTTTTACCTTCTGAATCCAATTCTTCCTGTGCAACAAAAGAACTGTTTGGTTCAATATATGCATACATATATTGTATCTAATATATACTGTGACATATTTAACATGTATAGGACTGCTTGCCATCTGGGGGAGGGGGTGGAGGGAGGGAGGGGAAAAGTCAGAACAGAAGTGAGTGCAAGAGATAATGTTGCAGAATATTACCCAGGCATGGGTTATGTCAATAAAAAGTTATAATTATTAAAAAAACCAAAAAGAAATAATGAGCAGACTGGTTTCAGATAAGCCTGGAAAGAATCACATGAACTGATGCTAAGTGAAGTGAATAGAACCAAGAGAACATTGTATGCAGCAACAACAAGGTTATATGACCAAGTGTGATGGACTTGGCTCTCTTCCACAAGGTGATTCAAGGCAATTCCAATAGATTTATGATGGAAAGAGCCATCTTTATCCAGAGAGAGAAATGGTGACTGTGGATCAAAGCATAGTATTTTCACATGAGTGTGTGTGTGTTGTGTATGTGTGTGTTTGTTGTTTTCTTGTTTTTTCTCTTGTTCTTTTTTCCCTTTTGATCTGATTTTTCTTGCACAGCATGATGATATGGAAACATGTTTAGAATAATTGTATATGCTTAACCTATAGTGGATTACTTGCTGTCTAGGGAAAGGGGAGAAAAGGAGAGGGAGAAAAATTTGGAACACAAAATTTTGCAAAGGTGAATGTTGAAAAGTATCTTTTCATGTACTTGGTAAAAATGGAATACTAAAAAAAGCTGGAGATGCCAGTCTGTCAAAAGGATTAGAAGCAGGATAAAGTTTAGAGCTAGATATATAGATTTGGAAGTCAGTTGCATAAAAAAGATAATTGAGCCTGTGAGAACAGATGTGAACACTAAAGAACAGGAATTAGGGAAAGAAGAGAAGAGGGCTTTTTAGCCTTCTGTGGGTGGAACTTTGGGGAATACTCAGGTTTAGGGATGATAGGAGGAGGATGTGCCAGCAGAGGAGAATGAGAAGATACAAGCAGACAACTAATAGGAGAGAATGTATCATGGAAACCAAGGGAGACTATAGTATATAGAAAGAGGGAGAATTGGCTAATATTGTCAAATACTATAGAAGAGTAAAGAAGATGATTTAAATGTAATTCAGAACAGGGTGTATAATGCAGGTCCTTTCCTAAATTGGGCTTTTGTCCCTTATTGTTAGAACAATATACTAATGAAATAAAGTTTCAGAATGATCTTTTTTTTCTCTTTAAAAGTTTTGGTCAGTTTAGGAAAGTGAGGTGCTGTAAGGTAGTGGATAGATATTTGGCCTCAAGGTCAGACATCTATTGACTATGTGACTTTGGGCAAGTATCTTGATATCTTAAATGCTTTAGGCAACTTTCTAAGAGTTTTAAAAATAATTTTAATAAAGTCCTCAAATTCTGAAACAGATTTCTGAAATTTATTAATGTGGATATTACTACAGATCTCAACCTTATCCATCATGTCCTCCTGTTTAAGTTTGTCAAAGGAAACACCTAATGTTTCTAGGACTTTCTTTAGTTTTTCTTGATTGAAAGGATGTATTGATTGGAATCTACCCATCATACCTTGCTTTTACCATGTGACCAGACTATTTCTTTTACTTCATTTTACCTTGGTAATTATTTTGTGAGTATGTTATATTAATACCTCCCATGCATCTCTTGCCCTCTGGGTGATTTTGTTCTCAATTCTTTGGACACTGTTTCATGATTAACCAATCATTTGACAACAGCAGAAAGATACTGAAATTTTAAAAAGGTGTGCCTTTGTTTCAGAGAAAAATTTTAGGTCACTTACATAGCTTTGCAGTTTTCCAAAGGCAAACCAGTCATCTTTTTTCTTTCTCTTAAATTCTGGGCCTAAGTCATTGTCCATTTGCAACCCGTGAAAACATTAATGAAGATAAGGTGAGAATGATGCAAACTTGAGAGGAAGCGTATTAATTACTGGCAGATTGGTGGTATTTTGAATTCTACTCCATGAAACTGTATAATTTGTATTTGGTAAGGGCTGATTTTGAGCTTTGTTATTCGCAGATTATAATTTAATTTGTCTTCTGTCACTTAAAGTATAATTCTACAGAAAAATCATGTGGTTTAGTCTTGCAATAGAATAAAAAAGAAGCTGGAATAGTGAACTGAGAATTTTCTTTTCAAGTGCTCAAGTATGCTCATCAAAGAGAATCTTTTATAGTTTGTAAACTACGTACAGATTATATATTTCAAATTTTGATAAACTCAATTTCCTGGATAATCTCTCTTACCGAACATCCTCTAATTTTCTTTTTAAAAAGTACCAAACACACTCTTCCCAACATCCCTCCCAAGATCTCTTCTTGGGAACAATTGGAATGATTAACTTTCTAATTGGCATGTGGTGGAGCTTTCTAAAATACTTTCATTAAACCAACTTTATTTTTAAAAGATAGTTAAGTTAAATGTGTAATTACTCTCAAGAGTAATTAAAATGAAATAGTGAATATAATTAGAAATTGTGACTGGCTTTTTGTAGGGCATCTCATAACTGTGGTCCTCTGCTGTATCTATGTAATGAAAATGAACCAGTTGATGTCTCCCATGGAGAGATTTTTGGAGAGCTTACATTTACACTGGCCATTAGAAGTTTGAAACTCTTTTAAATTACTTTTGAATCTCATTTTCAATGAAGCCCCATATTTCTACAAATATGTCTGTGTACATATATGTATAATACCATACATACATACTACATGTATAATTATATATATATGTATACATATTCTCATGATGTGTTGAGAAGTTCATTTATTTCTATTTCAAAAACTTTTGTCTTCTTTTTTTCCCAGCATGTGGCCAAGGACATGGCATTTTTGAAGCTTTTTTTTTTTTCCTCAGAGAAAGTAATTTCTATATTGCTGTCTAATAAATGAAGACAGTTGGGATTTTCCATGTTAATCTTATTCTTTTGTTGTTAAGTTCCTGAGTATTATATCCTTTGCATAGAAGAAGAAAGCTCCAAGCCATGATTTACTCGTGGTTCTCCTTTCAAACTGGGTAGGCTGCTTGGGATTAGAATGAACTGAGACTGAGTTTCCTGGTCACTTAACCAACTCCACAAGAGATTCTTTGGACTTAGAGAGGGACTTAAATATAAATATGCATATTTATATGTCATATATTTTTATATAATATGTAATACATATTTACATGTTGCATTCATTAATATTATACATTCATATAATGTTATATATTTATTTTTCTATTTACATATTTATTATTTATATATTTATATAGCATATATTTATGTAATATATGATATATTTTTATATTTATTCAATAAATTAGTGAAAATTAGTAAAACAGTCAATAATTAGTAGATTAGTAAGTTTATTTATTTATTCCTTTTCTCTGACTTTATGTATTGATAATGGTTACTTTTAGAAAATACAAAACAAAAACTAAGCTGGAATATTTAGTCATTTGATCAGTAAGCATTTATTAAGTCCTTACTATGTGTTAGGCCCTGAGGATATAAGATGAAGGAAGGAAGGAAACTTGAGCATTTATTAAGCACCTACTATATGCTAGATACTGGCAAAGTATTTTCCAAATGTCTTATTTGATCCTCATATCAGCCCTAGGAGTTAGGTGCTATTATTATCCTTATTTTATGATTGAGGCAGGGGTTAAATGTGACTTGGTCAAGATCATACAGACTAAATATCTTAGGATAGATTTTTACCTCAGATCTTTCTGACTCCAGATGCTTTATCACCTGCTCTATCTAGCTACTTCAAGGAAAAAATGAAACAATTCCTATCCTAAAGAAGCTTCTGTCTTATTTAATGAATAAGGACATTTAATTGTTTCTTACAAGATGAATATACATTGTAATGCACAGAATCTTTAAAAACAAAAACATAACAGCCATATCTTCCATCAAAACATCTAAATCAGATGCAATACTGGATAACTTTATATCTTAGAACCCATCATTGATTTAGAGGTAGAAGGCTCCCCATAAATTGTCTCATTTAACCCCTTATTTTACAAGATGAGAAAATCAAGGGCTAGAGAGATTTATTGATTCTCCTTTAGTCACATAAGCAGGAGCCACAGTTCTTAATGTTGCAGACTGCAAAGTGAATTTTTCTGCATCACCCACAGTAGCACAGGACTGGTAACTATCTGAGGACATACATCGTTTGCATTGGCAAAAGTCCTTTGAAATCATCGTATCAAAACATCAGTACTGAGTGCTCGGGATAAAATGGTGGTAAAAAACATTGACCCTGTGCCCAAGGATTTTATGACTTAGTTGGGGTGACAAAGCGTTCATAAGTGACGAGCTGAAAAATAATGCAGAGCAAAGAGTTCAGGAGAACAGTAGGAGAGGTCTCACAGGGCAGGGCAGGATTCATTGCCAGGTAAATGCTGAAGGCTGCCAGAAGAGAGTCAGATCTCTTTAGGCTGATGTGATGGGGGAGAACTTTGCAGAGCCAAGACTTGAAGAGAGTGTTGAAGAATAGAGTTTTGTAGGGCTAGAATTCTTGTGACTGTTAAACTTCTTTTAGAATCAAAAAAGTTAATTTAAATCTTAAAATGTGTCACCTGATTTTCACACTTCTCTCTCATCTTGCTGAGCATGTTTGGAATGTGTCAGATTTTTTTTTCCTCCTGAGAGAGCTGTTGTTAGGAATTAAAGCAATAGAGTGTAAATTAGCACATATTTTACCCCAGTTAAATGAGAAAAGTCTTCCTGAGTGTTGGCTTTATGATGGTTTAAATTCAAGGTGAAGTTTTTTTTGAGGTGGACCTAACCCTTTTATGTTATTAATGCATTTGGAGTTCTTTTGAAACTTATTTATTTGGGACATGGATAGTACATGAAGAGAGTGCTGGACCTGGAATCAAACAGACATGGGTTAGAAAACTGATGGCACTTTCTAGTCACAATAATCAAACCTTTTCTTAGTGTTAGTCACCTCATTTGTTGTTATTGTTGTTCAGTCATTACTGACTTTTCATGACTCTATTTGAGTTCTTCTTGGCAAAGTTTGCCATTTAATTCTCCACTTCATTTTACATATGAGGAAACTGAGGTAAACAAGATTAAGCAACCTGCCCAAAGATACAAAGCTAGGAAGCATCTGAGATTGGATTATAATTGAGATCCTCCTGATTCCTAGGTTTGTGCTCTATCCAGTATACCATTTAGCTGTTCTACTTCACGTATATGAGGAGAATAATAATAATAATATCTTTCAGAACCTACAGAGTATCAACTAAAGTAGAGGTAATTGGAGTTTTGTCCCCAGAGCTCCATATTTAGAAGGCACCGAGAATACTTAATATAAAATCATCAAAATAACATGTGAATGAAAAAGAAGATTGATCACATGAGACTGGAAAATGTAATAGCCTATGTGTTCTCCTTGTATCATTGTGATGTCAGAGAAAATAAGGAAGTCCACTACTAGCATATTAGAGGGACTCACTGTGGCAAACTTATGGATAGATATGGACAAGAATCCTATGGGATGGGCAGTTATAGGTTGTGTTTTGATCTGAATCTTGGAAGGAAAAGCCCCATCAAAGAGATCTATTTCAATTGACCATTGAGAATATTTTCAATCAGTCAGCATCTAGAAATTAATGAATGGATTGTAAAATATATATATATATGAAATATCTATTATGTGCCAAGTGGTGCAATGGATAGAATGCTAGCACTTAAATCAGGAGCACCTGAGCTCAAATCCAGTCTTAGAAACTCACTGGTAGTGTGACCCTGGGCAAGCTACTTAATCCTGTTTGCTTTAGTTTGCTCATGTGTCAGATGAGCTGGAGAAGGAAATGGCAAGTCATTCTAGTATCTTTATTAAGAAAATTCCAAATGGGGTCATAAAGAGTGGAACATGACTGAAGCAATTTAACAATCAAAATGTCAAGTGCTGTGTTCAGTGCTGGAAGTACAAATACAAAAATGTAGACAGTTTCTGCTCTCAGAAAGCTTAAATTCTGATAAATGGAGAATGAGATGGTATGGACACTAAGAAAATGTGTGAGGTCCTTTCTGCTTCAAACTTCTTTGATCCTTTGAGTTGGTTAGTGGCCTTGACTTTAGGATTTATTGAAATTATTTCAGCTAACTTAAGGTTCACATGGAGCAGACAATTCTTACGACTAGAGGTGATAGAATTAGTACTGGTTAATCATTAACAGGATGCTAGCCTTTGGCAACTGCATTGAAAAGACTATATTTTCTTTGAAATTTTCTGTTAATGAGGATTTGTTGCATAAAGCTATTCTTTGAAGGAAGGATAGAAAAAGAAAATTTTATTTTTTTCTTTTTTTATTATAGTTTTTTATTTACAAGATATATGCATGGGTAATTTTTCAGCATTGACAATTGCAAAACCCTTTGTTCCAATTTTTCCCTTCCTTCCCCCCCCACCCCCTCCCCCAGATGGCAGGTTGACCAATACATGTTAAACATGTTAAAGCATAAGTTAAATACAATATATGTATACATGTCCATACAGTTATTTTGCTGTACAAAAAGAAACAGACTTTGAAATAGTGTACAATTAGCCTGTGAAGGAAATCAAAAATTTAGGTGGACAAAAATAGAGGGATTGGGAATTCAATGTAGTGGTTCATAGTTGTCTCCCAGAGTTCTTTCACTGGGTGTAGCTGGCTCAATTCATTACTGCTCTATTGGAACGATTTGGTTCATCTCATCATTGAAGAGGGCCACGTCCATCAGAATTGATCATCATATAGTATTGTTGAAGTATACAATGATCTCCTGGTCCTGCTCATTTCACTCAGTGTCAGTTCATGTAAGTCTCTCCAGGCCTTTCTGAAATCCTCCTGCTGGTCATTTCTTATCGAAAAATATTCCATAACATTCATATACCACAATTTACTCAGCCATGGATGGGCATCCACTCAGTTTCCAGTTTCTAGCCACTACAAAGAGAACTGCCACAAACATTCTTGCACATACAGGTCCCTTTCCCTTCTTTAGTATCTCTTTGGGGTATAAGCCCAATAGTAACACTGCTGGATCAAAGGGTATGCACAGTTTGATAACTTTTTGGGCATAGTTCCAAATTGCTCTCCAGAATGGCTGGATGTATTCACAATTCCACCAACAATGCATCAGTGTCCCAGTTTTCCCACATCCCCTCCAACATTCATCATTATCTTTTCCTGTCATCTTAGCCAATCTGACACGTGTGTAGTGGTATCTCAGAGTTGTCTTAATTTGCATTTCTGATTAATAATGACTTGGAGCATCTTTTCATATGGCTAGAAATAATTTCAATTTCTTCATCTAAGAATTGTCTGTTCATATCCTTTGACCAAAAGGAGAAATTTCTAAGGAATTATTGTGTACTTTGTTGATAGTTTCAGTGTCTTGTAGGGATCCATTTAAATTCAATCCTCATCATGTGCCAGTCATGTCCTATAAAGACAAAAAAGCAGTCCCTGTTCTCAAGGAGTTACCATCATCATCATCACCACTACTATCAGCAGATCATATCTAGCTTTTATTTAGTACCTTAGAGTTAGCAAAACCCTTTGTTTAAGTTATCCCTGGAGAAGTAGAGATCACTTTATCCCTAAAAAATTTTAATAAAACCTGAGATAATGAAAGTAAAGGCTGAGTTTTATCTTTAAAATTTTTAAAAATTCTTTACTTTTTAAAAATCATAATAGTCTTTTATTTTCCAAAATACATGCAAAGATAATTTTTGCCTTTGCAAAACCTTGTGTTCCAAATTTTTCTCCTTTCTCCCTTTCTCTAGACAGCAACTAATCCAATATTGGTTAAATATGTGCAATTCTTCTAAACATATTTCCATATTTATCATGCTGCACAAGAAAAATCTGATCAAAAGGAAAAAATGAGAAAGAAAAAAATAAGCAAGCAACATGAATTTTATCTTTTAAAAAATATGTTGATATTACATGAAAATGCTGGACTGCTTGTATAAGTCCTAATAAAGGACCATTAATGTTGTTACATGATAACTGATTTGTTTTTGTGATTCAGTCATTTCAGTCATGGGCAAATTCCTGTGACACCATTTTGCATTTTCTTGGCAAAGATATTAATTATATAATTTATAATTATTCATTAATTTATTTATTAATTATATAATTAAAATTATAAGATATAGTTCTTTCTTTAAGCGAGTTTTATCAATTTTTTGTTCATTTACATTATTGTCTCTTTCTAATTACCTCCAAACTTTGTAGAATACACTTTATTAGAAAGAAAAATGGTTAAACAAACTGAACTGACACAGTAACAGTGGCATTATTTAATAGCATAGTCCACAATTTTTGAACTGAGAGGAGAGTAATGTATTTCATCAAAATTTGGTTTTCTGAAACCAAAATTAAGCGATATCTTTAATCTGAATTGACATCTCTTTCTGTTGTTTTCATTTATTTTATTGACTTTTTGTTCTCTGGTTCTCTTTTCTCTGCTTAGCATCACTTTATGCAAATCTTTCTATCTTTGTCTGGACTCTTCATATTTGTATTGATTATATCAACACAAAAATGTACTATTAAATTAACATACCACAATTTGGCCATTCCCTGAATAATTTAGCACGTACTTTGTTTATAGTTTTTTGGCTACTATGAATATTTTGGAACATATAGGATTTTTTCCCCCCATCACTTACCTCTTTGGGAATAAATTCCCAATAGCAGTATTATTGGCAAAAAGGGCATGAGCTATTAAGCAACTTTTTTGGTAACTTTTTTTTTCGTTTGAAGTTCTATCTTGAAATCTTCTTACTATAAAATAAAAATTACTATAGTAATTTTTCATTGTGAATTTCCTTGCTTGTTCATTTCCACAGTATTCTCCCCACTTTGGGAGCTTAAGAGTGGGTAGAAGACCCTGATAAAGTATGATTGAAATCAAAGTGACTGAAGAGCCTTGGAGGATATTTCTTCTTTTACTCCATCTAGGAGTTACTTGGTGTCATTTCTAAGGCAAAGCCACGAGACTAGGTGAGATGTATGTATTGGAAAAAAGCCTAGTTATTTGATTTAGAAAATGCATCATCAATAATTCTTTTAAGTAGAAAGCTTTCCTAAAAATTCACACTTTTTATTTCATTTACACACATCTTTGGTAGGAATTAATTTATCTTGGTTATATGTGTAATCTTTTTGTTGTTGTTGGTTTGATTAGACAAGAGGATAGAAGGAAAGGTTGGATCCATCCGTGTGAATTATCATAAGCAGCTTACATAGCAGATTACATTTATATAGCTTTCAATTCACCTAATGCTTTACATACATTATCTCCTGAGATAGAATAGGATATTTCCTTCTTATGGATTTTAATTTTCTCCCCTTAACTTTACTGTTTTCTTTCTAGCTGAAGTTTCTTTTATTTTCAAAATCTTATACTTTTTTTTCATTTTCATACCACCTTCATTTATGAATTATGTTTCTCCCTTTCTTCTACCAGAAAAGTCATTCCTCAAACAAAGGTTTTTTTTTTTTTTTTTTTAAAGAGAACAAAAAAATCCTCTGCCCATAATAATAATAATTAGAGGTAGCATTTATAGGGTACTTCAAGATTTGCAAAATATTTTTCAAATATCATCTCATCTTATTTTCACAGCCCTGAGATTGACAGAGTTTAAATGATCTACCCAGGTTCATATAGTTAATTAATGTCTGAGACTGGATATGAACTTAAATCTAAGTAATTTAAAAGTATTTTTTAAAAAGCTGATTTCTGTGGCCAAGTTTGAACATTATAATTACACAGTATCTTTTGTTGTTGTTATTTTGCCTATTTACATTATTGCATTTATTAATATTAACAATTATATATAACAAATACAGTATTTAACACTGTATTTTTTAAAAAAAATTATTTAAAAAATAAAATTTTAAATTTTAAAATTTTAAAAATTAAAAAAAATTTAACAGTGTTAAATACTGTATTTGTTATATATAATTGTTAATATTAATAAATTATTTTATCATATATCATAAATTTATTATATTAATATATAAATATATAATACAAATATATAATTTATAATAATAAAAAATAAATATTAACAACATTTATATTGTTTTTCCTGTAATAAATATTCAAATCTGCGTCAGTTCATACATCTTCTGATAATTCTCTGAATTCTTCATAGCCTTTGTTTCTTGTCATTCTGTTACTTCTATTTCCTTATATTCTATCACTTATATAATGAGGATAATAATAACATTTATCTCACAAGATTGTTGTGAGGATCACATGAGATAATATTTGCAAACTTTAAAATGCTGTATGTTGTTAGTACATAATTATTAAGTACTGCAGTTTTATATCAAATACTTTGTTTATAATTCTTTGCTACTACAAAAAGTGCTGCTTTGAAATTTCTGTCTTGGATCTCCCTGAAACATATGCCTAGCATTGGGATCTTTGAGGTCAAAGGATATGGACATTTTGGTCACTTTTTTAGTGTAATTTCAATTCCTTTTCTGAGTGGCAAAAACCCAGACCAGTTTGCAACCTTTCCAGAGGTCTATTATTACCTTTTCTTTCTGTAACCCTTCTAATATCAACTTACTACTTTTTTCTTAACTTTGTTCCTTGGGCAGCTGCTGAAAACAAGTTTTCAAGAGACTTGGGCTCTGTCATGTTCTAGACATACACTTTTATAATCAGTGCCTTGCATGTGATAAGTATTTAGCCTTTAATTTTTTCATATTTAGATCAAACCGAAGAGATATGTATGCATTATTTTTTTATATGAGTTGCACTCCTGACATTGGCAACAGCTGAGGAACTTTTTTGTTCCTTCTCTCCTAGAATATAGGCTGAAGTACTTTTGCATTTTCCCCTAATTCCCAATGTAGCAATGAGACAATCTCCAGTCCCTTGACTGCTATTGCTATTCTACCGAGGAGTTTGTAGTATTCAGGGAGTACTTGCATTTTCCCCTAATGCAATGAAACAGCAATGAAACAAGCTCCAGCTCTTCAGCTGCTATTACTGCTCTACCAGGGAATTTGGGGTATTCAGGAAGGACAAGAACTTCCAGGGTGAGGGCTTGCTGAGTCCTCTTCTGGGCTGCTCATTCTTCTACCCATCACTTGGTGCTCACTGACGGCTCTAAAAAGCTGTAGCATGTGCAGTAGCCACACCCAGTAAAACTGCCTCAGGAAATGGGCTAAACCAAGTTGATGGTAACTGATAGACTTTAAAACTGTTGGTGAATTAGTGGGATGTCTATCTCAAGCTTGTTAAGACTTCCCCTGGTAGAATGGGCCAATGAGAACAACTTATTCCAATGGTCACAAAAGGGCTGAGGCAGATACTATACTAAGGACATTCACTGCATCCCAGACCATCCCCAAACATCTTGATTTTTGCCTTGCCTCTGGACTTTGGCTCAGGAAGAGAGAATGAGGCTGATTGCCACTCTGTCTTACCTAAGTTCAATTTATATACAAGTCAAGACATCTCCGCTGTTGTGTTGGTCCTCTTAAAAAAAATGAAGGATAAACAATAACTGTTCTACCTGTTTCTTACCCAGTTTCATCAGTCTTACTTGGGCAGAGGCCTGATCTAGCTCAGTGGAAGATCTTGAACATATTTGATAAGCTCCTTGTTGTAAACTTTTGGAGGGATGTGAGGAGGACCTCCCTGGGATGGACAGTCATGAATGGATTGGAATCTTCATCATTGGAGAGAACTACTGAATTTATGACACGATAATAATAATAATAATAATAATAACTAGCATTTTTATAGTACTTTGAGTTTTACAGAGTGGCTTACTTATGTTATTTCATTTGATCTTCAAAATGACCTTATTCCCACAATAACCTTGGGAGTATCTCTTTTCTCTTTCCCTCCTTCCTTTCTTCCTTCTGTCTCTTCTTCCCTCCCCCTCTCTCTGTTTCTGTCTGTCTGTCTCTTCTTATTTGTCAGCCTGGTTCCTGAATTTCTTCCTGTTGAAGATGGAAATTATGAAGTACCATGAATTCCTTTGACAGTCTAGTGAAGGCCATGGACTGAAGAATAATGATTTTAAATACATAGGAGTACAAAGGAAACTAATTATGTTCAAATATAGTGTCAGAAAGTTAAAATAAAAACCAAGTTCACAGATGGCCAGTTTTTTTTTTTTTGCTTTAATACAGAAAATATTTTGATAATTGAACATGAAGCACTTATTAGTGGACCAATTGTTAATGGAAATCATTTCCTAATTAGGCAATGTAAAAGCAGTTATTCTATAGCAGAAAGAAAAAAGTTGTGTAATGGTGTATGCATGAAATCTTTAGGCACTCATTTATATCTATTAGAAAAGGTACTGGTTTCAAGATGATTCCCAAGGCATATGTTTAATACAGGCTAGCATAAGTATGTTGCATGGGAGAAATTTGCCTTGCCAAGTTTTATTAAAATATAATGTAGACCAAATACATAGTTGTGATTCAGTGAAATGTAAGTCTTTTGCTTGTAGATATAACTTTCTATCAATATTGTTTTGATGATTAAAACTGCAAAATGTTTTTGGTATATTGGAGTGTTTGGGTTTTGTTTTGTTTTGTTTTTGATGATTGCTGCCTTTTGTTTTTGCATTATGATCCCTTTTCTTGAGGTAAAACCAAATTCCTCACAGTTAAGCAATACCAAATGATCTATTGACTGTTTTTGGCTATATATGAATCAATTTTCCAAACCCATATCTCTCCCCTCACCCTCGCATTCCATGTTTTTTATAAGGAAAAGAGAGAGGTATATTTCCTTAAGTTTTATTTGG